>NC_056504.1:45091721-45127196 GCF_014905685.2 Nematolebias whitei
TATATAAAATTTTGATTGACAAATATTATCCATAGGTTTTCAAGTATTTTGTTCTCTTAATTCATGGGTGTTACAGAAAATTATTTATTGTAAAAAAAAAAAAATGTTTTCACTGAACAAGTCAAATGCCCAAATCCTTTTAGGAATTGCAGATAAAAAAAAAATCACATTAGCAATAATTTAATTCCCTGATTCTAGCTTCACCAACCAGAGACAAATAATGTTTTCACATGTGAAAGAACTATGACCTTACACTAATATGTTTTGCCACGAGGAGCACATACAACCTCTTAGGTCACAAAGAAATTACCCTTTCAGTAATTGAATTACACATGTCTGTACCTCAGTCATGCAAATGTCAGCGACAGGTCTGTTTTTGCTTCATATTTCTTTTGTTATCCCACTTTCCCTAGGATGAAGCTGAAGGAGACATTTGTGTACCAACTTGAAATAATAGTAAATAAAATTAACAAGACAGGAGGTCCCCCCCATGTTAGGTGTATATGGGGAATCACTGAAGTCAAGAAGTCAAGAAGTTTGGAATAAATCACTAGGACGGTCAGACATTTTGATGGGTTGGTTTAAATAGTATATACGGATGACTGATGGCACAGAACTAATCTGTTTTAAAATAGATTTAAACTACAAAAAATGTTATGCACATGGAAAAAAATTGTCAAATTTGGATGGAATTTTCCACATGCAGACCAGTGATGGTGTAAATGATTCAACTTGCAAGGAGCTGTCATGTCCTGGACAGGCAACAGAGGGTTAATGGCATAACCATGACTGGAACAGTGTCCAGAAACTTGCTGGAGTGTCCGGCAGACATTTAGAAGTGTCTCACAAAACAAGCCTTGTACATACATTATACAGCACCTGACAGAGTTTTGATAAGGGTTGCATATTGTTGGGTGGTTGTATCGTGCAGCTGCCCGGCATGTGAGGTGTACAGGTCTAGACTCAGTGTTGGAAACAACGAGAATGAGAGGACACCCCCACACGTTGAGAAGATTCTTATCAAAGGCCAAGCATGATAACAATGTGTAGTAACCATTAGGGGACCCCATATCCATACCTACCATCCATACAAACGTATTGAAATCTTTACAACACCCCACAACCTTTCAATACGTGCAGTTTCAAATCATTTCCACCACTCTGTCTGGAAGCCTCACTTTCTTTTTGCCAGTGAGTGTAATTTGAGCTATAAAGGCGAAAGCAAAACACAACAAGACTCCAAAACTGAACAATCAGTCTAAGTGAAAAACTTGCCCAAAGTAGTTTGTATTCATTTATCAGATGTTAAAATTATAACATCAAGTGTGTAGAACGCCCAAAAAACTTCTGCTAAGGATTAAATTAACTCTCTCACTGACGAGAACAAGACAAATGTTCTTTCTTCTCCGTTTTTCTCCATCTTATTCTGTTACTTTTGTTTTTTCTCTTTGCTTTTCTTGAAACATCAGCTCCGCTGTTTTCTCCTCCATCACCATTTCCTTCGCCCTGACCTCCACTCTCAGTCTCCTGCAGCCTCTGTCTCTTGTCCATATTTCACAACCATCTTTTCTCCTGCTGACGGCTGCTCAGGTGCAGCGCACCATCTGAAGACATAAATCTTCAGGATTACAGACGTGATCATATTTCTGATCTTCCATCTGAGCAAACACAAAAATTGGTGTGCTTTTTGTTTTCGTGGTGGTAATCTACTGTAAGTGGGAACATGAATCACCAAGCTTTAAGTGTTTTACGGTGATCTGAGAGACGGTAAATCAACAGAGTGACAAGAACAAGTGTTTGATAACATGATGGGGGACATAGCAGCAGGTCTTCTGTGAAAAAAATAACCA
Source organism: Nematolebias whitei (assembly GCF_014905685.2). Classification (NCBI taxonomy): domain Eukaryota; kingdom Metazoa; phylum Chordata; class Actinopteri; order Cyprinodontiformes; family Rivulidae; genus Nematolebias; species Nematolebias whitei. Next base: position 45,093,572 of record NC_056504.1, read on the forward strand.
CCAAGTGCAGTTTGACAAACAGTTAAAGCTTGTCAGACACAACAACTCTGCTAATATCTGTGTTGTAGTATGCTAAGGCTAGGTTAGCTTCAGTTAGCTTAGAGCCCCACTACAGTCAATTTTTAATAACGGGTTCTCACTTTTTCGAGCTACTTGACAGATATGTGACAGAGGTACTGTGTTGTCGATGGTTTAATCAGTGACATGAGACGTTAATTTTCTTTGACCCATCAAAGTAAATGTGGTCATTTATTAACAGAATCAAAATTTAACATAAAAACATTGTACACTTGATTATACTGATCGGCTCTGAATCAGAGCCTCTGATTAATAAAACTTGGCACGTTTTACTTAATAAAAACAACAGACATTTCTGAAGATATCTGGATTAATTACTGGCAAGATAGAAGTTTGAAGATGGGAAATGAAGGAGTTTAAATGGAGAGAAAATGATGGATGAGGAAAGTGTGTTGACGAGGAATGGCACCCTTCATCCGACCCCAGCTCAGCCCCGGTACACTAGGTAGTGAAGCAACTCGTTACCTTTGCAGAAGATAGGTCAGCTCCGGTACGGAGTTCTATTTCAACGCTACCTTTCAGCGTCTCCTTAGGATGGCTGAGAATCGTCCGAAGTAGTGACGGTACTCCGTTCAACAACACGCTCATCTCCCGGGTGGACTCACAGCGAGCTGTGAGTCCGTCAGAGGTTCCACTCAGATGTGGAAGGTTCCATAATCCCAACTCGACTCAGAAGACTGAGTCTGAGAAAAAATCAGAAGAACTCCTAGGAACTCCAGCTGAACTCCATCAGAACCAGAAGAACTAACGGAACCAAACAAAAAACTAACTCACTAACTAACTTTCTGGAACTAGGAAGTGTCGACTTTTAAAGCGTTCTGCTTCCGGTCACTTTTAGGAAGTCCTGATTGGTTGAAGGAACCAACAGGGGTGTGGTTTTAGTGACGTCAGAGGGTCATTACAAGTCAAGAAAACATCAGAAATGTTTAGGAACGGTTAGTTACAGACGAGAAAATATTTTGGAGAAATGACAGACTTACAGGTGCCAGTTCTCTTGTTTCTGTCTGAGATGATTAAAAACACGACTGTTCGTTCCAATAAACTTGTTTTTGACTGTCTCCGACTTTTGACCGACATCACTCCTTCTTATTTCAGACAGAAGATCAAAAAATGCATAATTACTTTGTAAAATAGACATTTAACTTGATTTCTACTTTGAATGAGGATTAAAAATCATTAATACTGTTTCACAGTTGATTTAAAATGAGTGGTTCACTTCAACATTTAAAAATGGTTTGAACCAGGGGCGATTCTAGGATTTGACCTTTAGGGGTGCTTAGCCCCCAGTGCTGAAAATGGCTCTTTGCTTGAATGACACGGCGATCATATAAGTTCAATAGTAAACAGTTATTTCAATGGATCAGATGATTGTTTCTTAAACTTCTGTTTTGTTTCTGAACCATCACAGAAAACAAAGGCAAAAGGTCTATAAACTGAGAAGACAAGAAAAAATAAGACAGAACTTTATTGTTCCCACAGGAAGTTGTTGAAGGGCTTAATCATAATGATTAGAACTGTCCAAAATAAGTGAAAAATAAATTAATATTGCATGACAAATCTAACATTGTATCACTTTTTGGGTTTTAATTCTCTGATAAAGAGTGGTGATGGTAAAGTGGTAAGGAAGCACTTCACCCTATGATAAATTGTATTTTTGCTCTTAGTTTCTCCAGAGGGAGCAGTTGTAGTGGGCTCACTGTACATCACCCTGGATAAGAGTACAGCAAAAGCAAAAGTCTAATGCAATAATTGCTCTGAAGTAGGTTGGGGAAGATTAAACAATTTTATAACCTGAAAAATAATACATCTAAGTAAAAGTACTGTAGTGGTATTTTACCATGAATCCAGGTGACTGTGAGTAGTTTCACGACTGCAACAACAGAGTATATCTTAGAAGTTTTAGCGTACCGTTTAAAGTACAGTTTAGCATATCTTAGATCCTTATATACCTTTACTTTTTATATTTTATACTTTTGCTATTTTTGGATGTAACTGGGACCTTGTGTACATAATTTTGTTCTACCTCATACCACATGTGATGTGAATGACAATAAAGAAACTTGAACATAACTGACTGTTCTTGCCTTCATGGCTCAAAAAACATTGTCCACAAGGTAGATGGTGGTCTAAACATTTTTAAAAGCTTTTAATGTTGATCACACATATAAATCAAATGTATCAATCAAAGGCAAATAGATTAATGCTATTGCTCTTCAAGCTCTTCTGCTTCTTCATGTACCTCTCCAGTCTGCTCCCTCTCTCCTTCAAGATACTCTCCCTGTTGTTCTCTCTTTCCTTGAATAGCACAATTCAGAATAAAAAAAATTAATAGTGGCTTAAATTAGTTCTAGATAAAACAGGTGTAAATATAATATGAATACAATGCTGTTTTTTTCATATTAACAATGAAGTGTTTTGTCCCTATAAAAATCTAGGCTTATTTTCTCACGTGCTTCTTCCATGTCTTGCTCCCTCTCTTTGTCCTCGCTCCTTCTCTTTTTTCCTCTTGTGGACATTGCACTCAATCCATCCATCCATCCATTATCTTTACCTGCTTCTTCCACTCCCTCTCTCTGTGTGCTCCTTTTTCCCTCTTTGTGCATACAAACATTTTGTACAGAACTTATTCAAAGTAATCTTCAAATAAATAAAGCAAACAAATGCTGTGCACAATTTCCATTCATAAATATCACTGAAATAATTCTAAATTAATTAAAGAATGTATTGTCACTTTGCATATGTGATTGCCCATTGCAAAACATCATTGCATTGCAAATTGCCATTAGAAAAAAAGGTGCAGATAATATGAGTCTCCCTCATAAATGTGTTTAAAAAATATATATGCAATGGTCTTGACGATTGTTTTTTATTTCTAACCTGGTTCATCTTGCTCTCTCTCCTGGGCTCGCTCTCTATCCTCCTCTCCTCCTCCTTGTGCTGTCAGTGTCAACCAGTAAGTAATGTCAATAATTTATCAATCCAATAAGTACAGGCAGGTTACACTCATCAACATTATATTTACATGTTTGCTTTTTTAATATTGGGTTACTAGGCTGCTCAGTGAGGATGTTTTATATTCCCTTACCTGAACCTGGCTGTGGTGGGCCTATTTTTTTAAAGAAAGAGCGAATGTCCATCTATGGAAAAGTAGAAATTATGGGTCAGGGTTCTGCTGTTCCACTGTTTCAGTTCACTCTCCATGAGGTGGGCCTATCAAAGTTAAAGTACAAATCAAATTTCTATTCACAGGCAAACAAATGTAGCTTAAGGTTAAACTTTTTTTTAAAAAGTCACTAGTAGGTCTACATATAACGCAGTGGCATAAAGTAGGCTACCTAACTTTTTAATTTCTAGCTAGCCACCACAGTTTAAGAGATGTAGTGTAAGCTAACTTTAAGATAAAAAAATCACTAGTCAATATGAAATGGAGCTGTAATAAGTTGCAACATATATCTACATTAACACACAAAACAAAGCACAGCTAGCTTTAGCATTAAACTTTAATTACCCATATAGTATATATATATATAAATATATATATATATATATATATATATATACGAAGTGATTATGACAGAAAATGGAGGATTTTACTTGCAGTTACTTTGTACAGGTGAACATGAGGTATTTTCTGTTGATCACTGTTAAATTCAGCTGCTCATGAGGTCGGCCGCTGGACTTTAGACATTTTTTCCAATGATATATTTTTTAAATGAAATCGCTCAGACCGCAAATCGATCGTAATACAAAACCCCGACAACGCAGTCAGATAAAAACATGCAGCGCCTGAAGGTAAGGGGCGTTCCCTTTGAGACAAATGCGATCACCGATTGGTTAGATGAGGAGCTTACTGGAATGATTGACAGCTGGCGCTCAGCATCCGACTCGTAAAAAAATAAATCATAGATTTTACTGGCCCGTTTAATGCGTGTCATTCCATATTTATTCAAGATTTTGGTGAATCTAAAGTTTAAGAACCGAGTTTCCTTACAAAATGGTTTTCTAAAATTTTTAGGGGTGCTAAGCTAAAGTTTAGGGGTGCTTCAGCACCCCTAAAAAGAGGCTAAAATCGCCACTGGTTTGAACTAAACACACTTTTGATTATCAAGACATTGTAAAATAGTAATGACGATATAAAAGAGAGTGTTCTTTCAATTGATTAGTTCAGGATACAATTAGAAAGTCTCTGGATGAGCTAATTTGTATTTCTGGATTCAAATCAATGAAATAACAGTTCCTGTCCCATGAAGGTCTTCAGAGGCAGGTTTGATCGGAGGCCTAGTTCACTACAGTGTTGAACAAAAGTGTAGGAAACAAAATTATCTTTTATTGTTTAAATTAAAATTTAAATGACCCCTTCCTAAAACATACTTTTAAATCAACTGTTTGCTCGAGGCTCTGCCGTTTCCTCTTACCTCCCACCCAGTTGAGGCAGATGATCACCCATCCTTGATCTGCATCTGCAGGAGGTGTCTTCCTGTCAAAACAGTGTTTCTATCCCTGCATGCAGTCCTGTGCATGCTCAGGATAGAGGACTGCATGTAACGGAAAATTTTAAACAAACTGCTGTTTTTTTTTCAAGATATGAAACATTCTCGTAATGATCCTTTTATAAGTTAAAAACTGACCCTGCTGAACTGGACTATAATTCCACTGGAAGTCTGACCTGGATTGAATTGCACTATATGTAATTCAGTTTATACCTGAATCGGATTATTTGTGATTAGATTTGAAAAAGGGCTGAACCACTACACCAAAACCTGCAACCAAGCCAGGCCCTGAATCCACAGCAGAACGTGCACCTGAACAAACTGCTTGAGTGACACACAATAACAGAGTTATTGTTGAGTCTTTTAAAACTACTCGGTCTGTTTCGTGTTTTTACTGTTCCACAAGTGCACAACTCCTGCTCTTATGTAAGCATATACCGTTTGTTTCATTCAACATTTATTTATACAGGTTAATCCCATTGAGACTCGGGAACTCATTTACAAGAGAGACCTGATTTTAACAAAGAGTGATGACAGCAGACAACAAAGACAACAATAGACAATCATAAAGGATGCGTACAAATTGAGAACAAGTGAAAATAAAATGGTATTAAAAAAAGTAGCAAAAAAACGGCTAGGTTGTAAGTTGATGTAGGATACTAAAACAGGAACATGTCTGCATTGGTTTTTCCCATGAACTTAACAGGTGTTTGAAGCCACTTATGTTGAGAGCTTCAGATCTTTTTGTAAGATATTCCAGGAAACAGGAGCGGAGTAGGAGAAGGCCCGTTTGTCTAGTTCAGTTCTCACTGAGGGAACACTGCAGGTAATAATGTCCTGAGAGCGCACGCTGTAGCTGCACTCACACAGAGACATGTAGGAGGAGATGTATGAAGGCAACAGACCAAGAAGTGATTTAAAGATGAAAATATAAGATAAATAAAGATAAGCATATACTCTTACAGTGTTGCTTTTTGTTTCCACTGTCTTTTACGGACTTTCTGCTCCAATAAGCTTTAAGTAAGGAACAGAGGGAGTTATGAGGTGGAGGAACAAGTAGTTTTCATGCAACATACATGACTTATACACGTCAGGAAGAAATATCTAAAGTGGGATATAAAACAGATGATTTGTTTTTCACCTTTCAGAACAAGAAGTTTTTGCAACTTTTTAAAAGCCTTTTAGATTCGAATACAATTACCTGCTATAGCAAACAATTTCTTGGCATAACTTCTGTTTTAAAAAGAGATTAATTATTGGCAAAATCTTGAGTTTAATCTCCCCTGCAGGTGAAGACGTCGCTCAACTTCTGGAAATCTTGGAAAATGCAGCTCTGCAGTTGGTTTGCAATGAGGGAGAGAGACAGGGAGAAGAGGAAAGCTACAGAAGACAAATGAAAGGGTGAGGAAATCACGGTTCACTGGGCAATACGCTTTTTGGACCTCATTAGAGATGAGGCCTCATAATGGAAACTGCTCACTAACAGCGCTGCTCGTTTGAACCCACTGAGGCGGCAAAGTTCGGAGAGGACAGGCTTTCACAGACACATCAGGATTACAAGTGACTCATTCGGGTCCCAGGGGTTCTTCTGTTGTTTCTCTAATATTAATTATTCACTCTAAAGACAAGAGTTTCTGAAAATCAATAACATTAATTTCTATCCCATTATGAATGGTGGCATAGCTCCAGGAGCAGGACCCCCCCCCCCAAACAAAAAAAGACCAGTACCTGTCACAAACTTCATGTTAGAAAGTTGAATCAGAAGATAAAAGGAAAAATATCTACAATTATTTATGGAAATGTTTATTCCAGAAACTTTAATTTGTTTTAAATCCAAATCAGACTTTTTGAAGAAAGTGATTTTTCCCACTGGAGACCAGACTCACATCTGTGAGGCTCTGAACTGTTTAAGAAACCACTGATAAGATCACTGAACTCAATTTTAAATTTCTGTCAAAGTTAAATTTTCTCTGCGTTCCATCAAAATGAACATCTTGCCACGGTTTATATGCAATCCTCAGGGAATACCTTTTCATTTCCAGGTACTGTACATCTAATTATACAAGACGTATACAGAGATTGTTTTGACGTCATAAACAGGGACTGAAGCTTATCGTGACCTTAAGGTCCGTCCCCTCCAGAGCCAAGCTTTAACATCGTGTTTGTTTTGCCTGAAGTATGGACAAAGTTTTCAAAATCCATGTTCTTATAAATAGTAAAGTGAGCTGAGTAAGAAGTAATAACAGTTTTTAATATTTTAATTGAACCTATGACTTGCGAATAGTGTTTTTGGGATCTCATGCTCACACTTTGTGCCCTTGAAACCAACAACAAATACATTTGACTGGTTTTCTGTTTGTTTTTCTCTATCCTGGTCCTGTCACCAATAAATTATGATCATATCCTAAAATGGTTAACGACAGAGGAAATTGTAAGTGTTGGATAAAAATATTCTCGCTTTATCTTACTTGCTCAGAAAGAACCACACTTGACGGCAGGAAAATAGTTTTAACAAGCATTTTACTTACAAGGACGGCATTCAAGACAGATTACATACATAGATACATGATGCATAGAATGTTGTCACAGAGTGGCGAACAGAGTTTGCTGCAGACTTTTATACAGCAGCAGAGTCCAGCGGACGTTCCCTCATAGCCAGCCGCAGTCAGATGCATAGACATGATCCATGGCCGTCGGCGAGTCGACCTCCAGATGGAGATGAGAGAATGTTTTGGCATGTTCTCAAAGCAGGAGGGAATAGTTGTGGTAGATCCTGTTCCATGCTTGTCTTTGGTCACCAGAGGGCGCCATACTTTCACACCTGCAGATAATGTGTCCTGATGAAGCTCCAGGCACTAGGCAGTTGATGACTCTCCTTCGATGCTGGAGCATTACCCTGCTTATGGTTCGTACTCTTTAGCCCTGAGATGGGGTAGAGGTAGGACAGCCGACTCGGGACCTGAAAGTCTCAGGTTTGATCCCCAGCCATTCCCACATGTCACGGTGTCTCTGAGCAAGACACCTAATCCCTAATTGCTCCCAGGTGTTTACATAGCTGCCCACTGCTCCACCTGGGTGCATCCCAGGTGCAATGGGTTAAATGCAGAGAAATTTTGCCATTGTATAGGATCATACAATGACAACACATAGCACTTTACTTTGTGTCTTTAAGCCTTGTGATTACTTACCTTTCTCCTGTGATAGTTATAACCTCCTGAGACCTACCTGAGTATTTGGATCTCCTTGTCAACCCCTGCAAACCTTTACCTGTGCAGCTGCTCACCTCATCCTCCAAACACATGCCCTCCTGAGCACATTGGATCTTCTTGTGATTGTTCAGGATTTTGGAACCCTACATCTTACCAACCATCTACCAGTAAGGAAACTGCACATTCTGAGTAACCCCTTTGTTGGACTCCGGACCTGATTCATCTTCTTGCTCCCCAGGGTTCCTGTTTCGTCCTGAAATATTACTAATTTTTATAAAAATGCACTGAATTGATACAAAGTACTATTTTGTGTCTGAGTTGTTCTTGACCAGTCCGTTCTCTTTGGGTATTCCATTCTTGTGACAATAATGTTCTCAGCTATGATATTCATACCAACAAATTATCCATCAGTAAGCGATATCAAAGAGGAAAAGAACTAAAGTTGACTTTGCAGCCATGTTTCTTTATATTGTGTGAATGCATGAGCTTGTGATTATTGTGTCATGCTTTTTTTTCTTTATGTTCAGACATTTTATTGTGTTTAATCTGTTTTTTACTTTACCCTTTGTGCCATTAGTCGTAGTTTCCTGTCATCTTTGCCTTCAGTTCACCGTTCACACCTGCTCTGTTTACACCCATTATCCTCACTTGTTCCCTCTTAGTAATCACATCTCCCAGCTAAAATTGCTCCTGGTCTTTTCAACATTTTTTCAAAGCTTACAGTTCCATGTCCTCAGTTTGTCCTTTTCGTATATTTATTTATTTTATGATTTTTGCTTTTCATGCTTACCGTTGAAATTTTAATTTGTAATTTTTGCTTTGCTGCCTTGACATCCTCTCTTTTTTACCATCAAAGTGTTATGAAAGTATTTTCATTCAGCTCTTCCACCTCTGCATCTGCAGTTTGGATCCATAACACACAATATGTTACCAGTGGATTCTAAATTGATTTCAGGATTGTTTGTGTATGTAGTCGTCATTTATGTCTTCATGTTGGTTCAGTGATGGCTGGTCACTTGTCACCTCTTCCATAAGAGACACAGCCATCACCCTGAACAGGATACAGTGGGTGTGACAGAATGAACAAGTGAATGATTAGTCTTTAATAATAATAAAGCTTTTTATGTGGTTGAATATTTTAAAATGAACAGTTTTACAAATGAAAACACGACAGCCTAAACAAAATTAAAACCGTTTGGTTTAATCTGCACGTTCTGTCACATCAAAACAAACATCTTCTAACCCCCCACCCCCCCACCCTATATTTCTTTAATATAGCACTAATTCTACACACTTAGTTAGTTGTTGTTAGAGCCGTATATTTTATCTTAATTATTTTTACAGTCAATAAATCATTCAGGTGTTGCCTTATCCTAACAAGATGGAAGCACTTTCGTTGTAAAGAGACAACTCACACAGATAACAGGTAAGCACACCTTTTTTATGTTTAGAATGCAATACATAATAGGATATATTAAAAAAAAAATCACATTGCTCAGAGGTTTTAACACAAGGTAGACACTATCGCAACAAAAACAAAAAGAAAAACTAAGTCATGCATATGTGAACACACAAAAAAAACCCCTGTTAAACCCATATTTAGGAGAAACAAATTGAAAATTTAGTAAATAGCACAAACTTTTTACACAGAAATTTGTGGTTATTGGCAAACACAAGAAGCAACAGCAGCAGCCAGCTGTTGCACTTTGGGTACTTGCCTGAGGCGTTGTGATATTTTTGCCTGAATAAGCATGTAATATGGAAAAAAAAGGGGCATAAAGAATATTAAAATGGTAATCACATGAAATGCTAAAATAAAAAAGAGACAAGTTGTTTTAAGAGGCAGCCATTGTCTCTATTCGAACTAGCTGTTAGCTCATCAATCTTGTCAGAATTAATCTGTATTTTTTATAAATTTAGGTTGTTGAACAAGTTATCCACAACATATTTGCATACTGTCTATAGAAACTCTCTTCAAATTATCTTATTCCTATTAAAACAGAACTGAAACCTCCAGATGCAGCTGAAAATGTTCTGTTTATGTTGAAGTCCCAAGAGCTGAAGATTAAATAAAGTGCTTTTTATTATTAACAGCAGGCAGCTACTTATTTTTTTTAATTTTTATGGAAGCAATATTGTGTATTTTATACACACAGCATCTCACTTCTTCCTGGTTTAGTTCCGTAATGATAACGGCAAACACCATTGTTCATTTGCGGCAACACATAATGATTTATAATGATTTAAAGCAAAAATTATTTTAGGGTTTGATATGTAAAGTTTAAATTTGAAACAAGGTGGCCTTTTTGTTAAATGGCTGCCTCAGGACGTATGAGATAAAGGTGATTACTTTGAACTGTTTTATATTGATTTGCAGTGACTCTACCTCTTCAGTGATGATGACTCTTACAAGATAAGTGGACCCAAACCTTGCAGAACGCCCGACATCATAACAGAGCATCAAAAACTAGACATGACTGATGCTTCTTTTTTACTTTCTTTGGTTCAAAAAAATCCAAATGTCATCTCTGAGTAAAGTGAAATGTCTTGTTCTCTTTCATGTTCTGTTTGAAACTTTCCTAAGCTGCATTCTGTTCTCTACATGGCATCCTAAACCCTGCAGTGTTGTCATTTGCTGCTGCAAATTTGTTGTCCCGCATACAATGACCTACCTGGGGAGTAAAGGACACCATTTGGAAAGGTTCTGAGTTGCTACTGTGTAATGTCCAGGCATGAAAAGCAGCAAATGTCATTTATGACATTCAGCTGCCCATGTATCCAACATTTATGATAGCAAAGGAACGACCTCCTCCGTAGCAGTATCATACCAAAACCAAGCAGAAGAATAGTGTTCTAATGATTTGACAACATAATCATAACGCACGATGAGCAAAATGACATTCACAGTAGAAAACCTTGCTGGTTAATGAAAGGGTATCAAAATGTCTGATGAGGTGCAGCACATTTTCTGTAGAAAAGTTTACGGCACAAACTAAATTTGTAAAAACAAACCGAATTGATTTTTTTCACTGGCCTGTCAAATGTATAAGTTTTTGCTCATGATTAAATGTTGATTCTTGATGTAGAAAAAGGAAAACTTTGTACATAGAGCCAGAGTATTTGTTTTCTTGTTTGCAAAGTCCAAAATTTAACAATTTATCTTCCACCTGTGACATCATCATCCACTCTGTAACTAAATTTCAGGAAGACAGGAGTTTGTGTTGATAGTAAGACATCATATCAGTATAATGAGCAAAGGGGTTCCTCAAGGCTGTGTGCTCAGCCCTTTGACGTTCACTCTGCTGAGACATGGATGTTCCACTAAATTCAGAGCAAAAAAACTATAAATTTGTTGAAGATGCAACAGTGGTTAGACTCATAAGTAAGGGAGTTATCCTATTGGGCTGCAACTGCTGAAGACTATTCGATGACAGAATTGCAATAAAATGCTTATTAATCTTCTGGGGTACACTACAGAAATGAGGATAGACAGGTTTTAATGAGGTTTTTTTTTAATACTTCTTATTTATTAGCATTGTTTTTAGATTTGGACATTCAGAGCTGTGGCTTCAGATGATTTATTCTAAACAAAACTGAAAATGATTTATGATGCCTGCAACAAAATTGAGAAGAGTTTGCAATGGGATTGACATGCCTGTAGCAACTCTGCAACACTTAGGTTAGAAAAGTTGTTGCACATTTTTTTTTTTTTGTACATGTTCAAAATTCAAGTGACAACTTTGCAAGCCTCAGACTTAAACTAGAAAACTTAGAAGCCTCACATTTTAAAGTATATTTGTGAATGATTGCAAACTAGTTGTCAGCATTCCCAGCTGAGTGAAACACTAGTTTTATTAAAAAAAAAAAAAAAAAGTTCAGCAGACCTATCTGCAGAATCACCACCTTAATGTGATGAAGGGGTTTGTGTACCCTCGTGATCCTGGGGTCTATGTTGCCATCAGCCCTTGGAATTGGTCTCTCATGACAAACTGCCCTCAAGGAAAGCGTCAAACTAAAAACAATTCAAAAACCTTGAAGATTAAATATTCAACGCATCAGGATACTTCATCTGTATAAGAGAGACTGGGGAATCTCCCTGGAACCAGGCCTGGCGGGGAGGGACTTGCTGCTGAGTATCTGGTGGCAGACCCTTGATTGGCCCAGGCCAAGCTTGACAAAATGACAGGAGGCCACCTTCACGTGGACCCACAACCTGTGAGGAGGATCATCGAGGTCTAGTTTGTAGTGAACCTAGCGACAGGTGAGGATGAGTCCCTGGCTGTGCCAACTCCTGGCAGCAGAGACTTGTTCTGGGGACTGGGAGACTATTTTGATTGACAGTAGGATGGATCAGGAGAGCCTCATCTTCAGTTGTGAGGGTGTTGCTTTGGTTTGTTGTGGTGAAGAAAGAGTTGAGTTGAAAGACAAATATTTAAATATATTTCTCTATGTCCCAAGCCTCACTTGTGGTCATGAAATATGGGTCACTATTTTTGTTTAATGTAGCCGTTTTTGTTTAATTTCATTTCTTCTATTAACTTTTTCATTTTTCATGCTCTTTATACGATGTCTGTACCTCATCTGTGATCTTTGTTTAAAACAGGTCTCTTGTAAACGAGTCCTCGTGGCTCAATGAGACTAACCTGTATAAATAAAGGTTGAATGAATGAACATCCAATGATTATTTTTCTGAGAGTTTTACTAAAGTTCACTGAGTCTTCATGAAATATTTTGCTAACAGACAGATAAACAAACAAATGGACACATGCCCACACAGTTATATTGTCACACACTGCCAAGACGGTTGATAATGATCCACTGAAACACTAATATAAATACAGTACTGCATTGCCTTGATTGCACTAACTCACAACACTTGTGTTGTCAACAATATAATTATAGTGTTAATTAAAATAAATCTGTTTGGAAGAAAGAAAAATGGAATTAATCAGATTAAACCCTTCATGTTTATGGCTTATCCAACAGTTGCTTCAGGAGACAGGTCTTGTTCCAGAGCTGCCGCACGCTTCTTTACGATGTGCCCCAGCTTCCCAGTGTCTGAATCATCACTTGAGCGTGAGAAAAGAATTACAAAAAAAATAGATCGGGGGAAAAATACGGAAATAAAGTGTGGCCAGCTGAGAAGAGAAAGGTTAATTAAAATTGACTGAAAAGTCAGAGAGCTGAGGGGAGGAATATCAAGTCACCTGAAGATGTTTGTTTATCCAAGTGACTTTCATTTATCCATCGATCAAAATATTGTTGATGAGTTCGTGACATATCTTCTACCATTCATCGAAGCGAGAGAACAGAACAAAGAGACTGAAGCACAATAAGAAAAAAGATTATTTCTGCTCAACCATAAAATCTGGAGTCACAACGAAGACCGTTTTATTTTCTTTACCTAGAAATAAAATTTTTAATCAGCTGCTTTAATTAAGTCTTGTTCAAGCTCACTGCCCATCTCTGGTTTGGAGATTCTTGTGTGCAACCAACTCTAACAGGATCTTGATATTGGTTGCACATGACTGAAGAGGGGGGGTGCAGATTGAACAGTAACCAAGTGTCTGATTCACTCACCCTTACCAATTACTCCTCACACAACGGCACAAGTGATGCAGCTGCCTCGTTTATTTCTGAAAATAACATTTGGGGGTAATTTGAAATGTTCACAGACTATGTTCTTTCCTAGATTTTATTTAGGGAGTATTTGTGTAAAAACAAACAAACAAACAAACAAACTGTGTATTGGTTTCTATAATAGTCATTTAATGCCATAATAATAATAATATAAAAAAGTCAATGATATCAATTTTATTTTCATGATTCAACAGAAACAGTCTTGTCTGCTTAGATGCAGATGTTTCTTCTTATCAGTGTACTACTTTTTCCTCTTCCACTATCCCCCCTCTTATTTGTTTCTGTTTCTCTTATGTTTTTTTGTATTTACAGTCCACTAGTTATTAAAGCCAAAAAAATGCTTCGATTAAATAAAACGACATGAAACTGATTACCTTGCCTGAAATTGAGACCCATACTGGAGGCAGTCCTGGTGGTTGAGTCTTGGCTCTAACCGGGTCGAGACTGAAAAAGCTTCAGGAAGACAGTTTCACTTTGGCCCATCAGCTGTGGGAAAAGACGTCAAGGTTGGGTACAGGTTGAACTGGTGTGACAATTGCAGGTGGGGCCAAAGCTGGTTCATCAGCCATGTGTCTTTCTCCCCAAAAACATGCTTCGAGCTCTAACAGATCATTTGAGTATAAAAGTTTGGCTTGCAAGGCTGCATCCAAATCACACTTCTTCAAGGAAACTGTCATTTGATCTGCCATAACGAGAGCGAAGTCCCGTGTTTGAAGAGATCTGGATCTAAAACTCTGAGCTAGTGTCCAGTCTGACTTGGTAATGATATGTGCTGAGCCATGAAGCCAATGTGTTGGACCACTGGTCTATGAATCAGGAAGATATTTAAATTCCTGTTGCTCGGTGCTTCTGTGTCTGGTGAAAACTTCTCACCGAGGTCTGCAGGACAAACATGCTTTTTGTTGAGTTGACACCAAGACTCGCGGCTGACTTTCAGTTTTACTTCTCATACTTTTATTTTCCTTTTTGCATTAAAACAATTCAAACATCCTACATGATAATGTCCAGTTCACTTGGACTTATTTTCATTTTAAAAGCTGCTAAATGGATTGAAGTGTGGAAACGATCTCATGCTCAGAAACGAGAGTGTCTTGTAATCAACATGTCAGCTGAGTTCACACCTTTCAGTTCCACTCCTGGTGTGAACACAAGGTCTTCGGGGGTCTGTCTTCTCCTCGCTGTTTGTGTCACGGAGCACAGTGAACCTCAGGTGACCTCCTCAGCAGTCTACGCCGTCTCAGCCCCACAGAGGCATGTAAACAACAATCCGGTGGACAAGAAGTGATAAAATGTCTGGTGTGGGAGAAAGGATACATTATAATCAGGCTCATAAACTCTGCAAAAGCTGGCTGATTATTTGTAGGAGGACAGAACACTGCTCAAACGCCACAAATTATATTTAAAGACCTCCGGGATTAAAATGACAATCCTCAGTGCGATAAGCCAGAGATTTCACAGGGTGCATATAAAATGTATTGGACAGCTGTTAGATTGAATAACCGCGAGCATCTTGTAGCTCGGCCAAACACCAAACAGCTTTTTGAAATATGCAGTTAAATGGAGTGCAGACTACAAAACTACTCAGTGAGCAAATGGTGCGATTTCAGAGTGAAATCTACACGAAGCCCATCTTTAGATGCTAATGTCTGTACGTTTAGATTATATTTAACCCAAACAGTTTAGCTCATTGTGTGAACGCTCATGAAGCATTCACACTATTGTGATCCATTTTTCTTCCGTACATTTTTCGGCATCTTTCTCGTTCCGCAATTTTTGTGCTATTTCAACAAATCAAAAAATCAAAACGTTCAGCTCTTTCAAGGCCAATCCTGCTATGACTTTTGGGATTGGTGCAACTTTAGTTTGTTGAAATATTTTGCCCTGCCTGCCACTTTTTTTTTTTTTTTTCTCACAGGAAATGAATTGATCTCATTTTACTTCCTTCAAATCTTTAGATCTGTTTACAACCTTTTACTGCTCCTTTCATATTTTGTTCTGGTTCAGCTTATTTCTCCTTGTTCAAACTTAAACCTTTTTTCAGCATGTTTTAGCTCATTTCAGCTGTTTTTTCAGTAATTTTGTGCGCCTTTCAGATTTTTTTCTGCTAACTACAACATTCATGCAACCTTTATTTATGCAGGCTAGTCCCATTGAGCCATGAGGACTCATTCACAAGAGGGACCTGTTCCAGACAGAACATATAAAGTACAGACAACAATAACAGTAAACAATGACAACAATAAACTAGAGTATAATGTAGTTAAAATAAAAGTATTGTATAAATCAATAAAACAGGGTGAAATAGAAAAAACAAGAACATATTCCCTTTATGTTTGAAAACGCCTTAAAAAAATTAAGGTGGACAGCTTCAGTTCGTGTTGCAAAGTGTTCCAGGTTGCAGGAGCAGAGTAAGAAAAGGCCTTTTTGCCAAGCTCAGTCCACAGTGACGGAACGCTGCAGGTAATGATGTCCTGAGAGCACATGTTGTAACTGCACTGACGGCGTGGCAAGTGGGAGGAGATATAAGAAGTTAGAAGACCAAGGAGGGATTTATAGATTAATTTGTGCTTCTTCTACGTCTTTCTGCTAATTTTAGCTTATGTTCCTTTCAGCTTATTTATGCAAGTTTCTACTTATCCTATTTCAGCTACTATTTAGCAAGTTTTATGCTAATTTTAGCCTTTTCAGCTAATTCCAGTTTTGTTGCACTCATTTGAACTTTTTTCAGCCTAATTCAGCAAAAATGCACTCTCTCCACTTCCTTTTGGTAATTTCAGCTTCTTTCTGCAATGTTTAGCTGCTTTTCAGTAGGTTTTTTTGTTGCTGTTGATAATTTCAGCTTTTTTCAGGTAATTTCCATTTTGTGCGTTCATTTCTGCTTCTTTCAGCCTAATCAGGCAAACATGTTCTTTCTGTTTTCTTATGCTAATTTAAGCTTGTTCTACCTTTTCAGCTAGAATTTTAGCATATTTTGGCTAATTTCAGTTGTTTGCAGATAAATTCAATTTTTTCATGGTAATTTCTGCCACTTTAAGTCTGATTAAATTATTTCTGCTCATTTTAACTTGTTATGCTCTTTTCAGCTTATTTCTGCTACTGTCAGTTATTTCAGCTGTTTTTATGCTAATATTAGATTTTTCAGTTAATTCCACATTTTTTGCACTCATTTCAACTTTTGTGCTCTTTCTGCTTTCTCCTGCTGATTTACGCTTGTTTTACATTTTTTAGCTATGTTTTAGCACGTTTTAGCTCATTTCAGCTGTTTTTCAGCAAGTTCTTCTTCAATAAGCATTCACACTGCATTTTTGCAAGAAAGGCAATTTCTCTATTTAAATTAATTTATATAACCCACCCAAAACAAATGAAAATGTGTAAGATGGTTAACCCAGATCTGTCAATCATCCAAAATGTTAGAAGAAAAATGTTTGGTTGAGAAAATGGTGAAAAATACAAAAACACATTTTTAGATTTATCTTTTATGCTGTATACATAAAATAATATTGAGTTTAGTCTCATGTGTTCATCTTATAAATTTGAACCTACAGTTTGCTGACAAAACAATTATCATAAGCAACAGAAAAGAGGGGGCAAAAATTATTTTCGTAACAGAAAAATGGAAAATATTTTACATGAATCATCACTGCCAACCAGAGCAGACAGTACTGATATTCTTAGAACACCATTAAATTTCAGCGATGTCCTTCACCCTGGGAACACGACATGACATGTTGGATGTTTTACCATTTTGCCAGTCATGTTAAAATGTAAGCATCTGTAATAATCCTAATAATAAATACAAAAATCCTAAAACAAACCAACACCACAGGTCCTGACATTAGAGTTCAGTTCCAGTGATGGCTAAACATCCTTCAAAACTTTTTAATTAAAAGTAAAAAAAAAAAAAAAAGTTTGTTTGTTTTACAACTAGGCAGAGTCCTGCTGGACAAAAACAGAAGTTTTGAACTAAAGGTCAGGTAATACCAAATGCAAAAAACAAAATCTAATTAAAACCAAACCAAAACATCATCAGACTTAATTAGTGAATCAACCTTAATTTCTGATACCATATTAACTCTTGCTGATACTTACCATATGTTAATATTTTTTTAAAAATAAAACTGAGACTGACTCAGTTTTCAACAATCACATCAGCTAAGATAAAAAAAAGTGCATTTCAATTCATTAAATATTAAAACAAAAATAATTAATTCAATCATCTCAAAGACAGAGCACATCTATAATTTACGTCATTTTAAAATTCTAACAAGTTTATGTTCAGTATGCGTTCCTTTTAATGTTTTGATTGAGTTTTCTCAACCGTACAATAAAAATACAACAAAAACTTAATGAGAATCGTTATTTTGGTTCAAACAAATATGAAATAAATGTATGTTTATTTTCAGATTATAGTTGGTGAATGTCACACAATGTTATGCTTTATAATAAATATCCATTCCAAATGCTGCACTGAAAACTGACATAATGGTACAGTAAAATATAATTACTAATTAATATATGGTCAGGTTTTAACGTGAGAGTACAACAGTACCTGCGTTAGTACTCACAGAATATGTGTTGGTGATGAACGCTAACAGATCGTACAAGATTTTCAATCAAAACTTTAACATACAAGCTGATATGCATTTCTTTAAGAAATCTACTTTCATTAGTACAATTTAATTGCGAAGAGACATTGAACTGCTATAACTTTGGCCACTGTTCACACAGATTTTGTTTCTGTATTTCTATGTTTTTGTTTCTTTACTCAAACAGGAGTTTTACATGTTTTAAATAAAGACCAATGCTGTTACATTGTAATATTTTGTGATGAAAAACTACCTCAGTGGCAAAAAAACAGAATGCCTTGTTTGAACAGGAGGCACTTCCTGTTCATGCCTGCACGGTGGTAAGGTGGTTAATACTTTTGCCTTTGCATTTGGTTTCAGATTTGAATCCAGTAGGAGTTTTTCTGTGTGGGGTTTCTCCCTGGGAAGGTTTTGTTGCACAACTTTTCTTTAGGTAACAGCAACAAGCTTTCAAAAAACACATTTGAATTATGCAAATAAAAGGTTTTTGGCGTTGTTTCAGCTGTGCACTGTGGATGAGATGAAAGCAGCATTAATAGATTCAAATTTGATACATGGCATAACGTTTCCATCAGGTCCCTCCCAGGTCTGAACGTAGTGCTCACTTTAATTTGACATGTAGCTGTTTGGAGCAACCAACACCCCCTTGCTCTAACCAAACTGACATGCTTGTAAAATAAATCCAGTGGTATAACTGTGGCAGCTTAAATATTATTGATACTTTATTCTTGCTTGGCCTAATGAAAAACCCCAGCAGGTTCTGCTGTGCTTTGATATGAGATTCTGATTAGTTACAGGAATTAGAGATCATTTGCTGTGAAGTGGAAAACTGAAAGGGCTCAGCATCTGCTTCAGAGTAAAACTGTGATTGATTTTTCTGCCACCCATACAGAACATGCGGGTGACAAATGTTTGAACTGTTGTATGATACAGTATATTTTATTTCTAAATAAGACAAAAGTAACGCAACACATTTATGCATTTTTTTTTTCTACTTTAGCTTTTTTTTGGGCAAGGTTCTTAAGAGGAGCCGTCAATATTTTAGCAGCAGCAGAAAGCAGCAGAGCAATCTCATTTTGCAGAATCAGGGATTATTATTATTCTCATCTTTAGATTCACTGAAAGCTGATTTATAGTCTATGCGAAGCCCCGCTTTTATGTCTCACAGGCACAAGACGGGGTGTCACAACGGGTGAGGCTGCAGCATGCTGCTGGCTCCATGACGCCTCCTGAGCTCTGTGAACTCGGCTGAACTGATAAGGGTATAAAAGCAAGCGGAGGGGGCGGCTCGAGGCAGATTCTCGCATCTGGTCTCCATTTGTGTACATTCATGTACATTTATAAAAACCTGTCCTGAAAATTTGAGCTTGCAAGTACAGTAAATACTTGGGTGTCTTGGTCGATGCACGCCTCTTTCAAGCCTCATGTCGAAAGCTTGGTAAAGAAACTGAAAGTAAAACTGGATTTCTTTTTCAGAAGAAGATCCCGTCTAACTCTAAATGCTAGTAAACACCTTGTAACTGCTACATTCCTCCCCTCTAATAACTACGGTGACATTATTTACATGAACACTCCTACAAGCACTCTGCAGATGTTGGATGCTGTCTATCACGGTGCGCTAAGATTCACAACTGGCTGTAACTATCGTACCCACCACTGCACCCTGTATTCACTGGTCATCATTAACTTCACGCAGACTCTCTCACTGGTACGTTTTCATCTTTAAATCACTTCTTGGTCTGCTGCCTTCATACATCTCCTCCTACATGTCATTTCAGCAGTGCAGCTACAGCGTGCGCTCTCGGGACATAATTACCTGCAGTGTTCCCTCAGTGAGGACTGAACTTGGCAAAAGAGCCTTGTCCTACTCTGCTCCTGTTTCCTGGAATTACTTCAAAAAGATCTGAAGCTTTCGACCTTGACCTCTCTAAGGGATTTTAAGCAACTGTTAAGTTCATGGCAAAAACCAAATTCCTGTTTTTAGTATTTTACAACGCTTTATTTTGTAACAGGTTTTTGTTTCATTTAAACAATTTCTTCTATTTACTTTTCATTTTATATGCTTTTTACATGATTGTCTGTCTGTACTTCATCTGTGTTCTTTGTTTAAAACAGGTCTCTCTTGTAAATGAGTCATCAAGGCTCAATGAGACTAATATGTATAAATAAAGATTGTTTAAACAAAAACTGAACAAATTTAACGTACATTCTCCAGATCGTTATCGTTTCTACTGCTGCAGTTTAATAGTACTCGCAACTACTCCAGAGAAACACAATTAAAACTAACCCTTTAAAACCTCATTTTCACACAACTTTAGTGTTTTTTTTTTTTTTTTGTATTTTTTATAGTAGTGTTTATTATAGTAGTTCTTTATAGTATTTCTTGAAATGTACAACTGCCATGTTCAACATTGAAAGTATTTCTCTGCTAATGGATAAAGCTAGTTTTATGCTTTATTTCATTCTGTTTACTTATACATAAATACAAAGAACATTACTGTGCTTGAGATAAATAAATAAACAAATAAATAAATGATATATGTATGATTTGAGCATTAAAGTGCCTCTAGGATCTGAAGAAAACAATTTTTAACCACTTCTTCATCGATGTTGCACCAAAATATTTTTTCTTTCTAAAGTCTAATAAGGTGGTGATCACTCAGATAGTTATAGTTGACAGTCTGTCAAGTAGGTTTTCATTTTATCCCACAGTATTGTTTCAATTTCAAGTTGGAATGTTAAAAAAATGTTAAGTTTAGAAATAAGAACAATGACAAAAAACAAATACCGGTAATTACAATGAAAACGTGAAGAAAGGAATTTTGCCACCATAAAGATAGTTGTAGAGATACATTAATTGTGGTGAATCATTTTTCTCTCTTTCTTTTCATTAACGTTTAATATTATGAGTGCTTTGTTAAACTGCACATAATCAAATGTAGCTAAAATATTAATCAGCAATTTAATCAAGGAAAGGCCGTACAAACGGTTTTTATTCTGTTTATTCCAAATCATCATTTGTAACATTTTAATTTGATTTTGAGGTCAGTTCACATGATGTTGCCCTTTCTTGCATCATGTTCTTAATGTGATCCTCTTATTTTCCACCGTCAAACGTTTCTTGAATCAAAAAAACAGCACGAGTCCGTTTTCTTATTCTCAATGTTTATCGAGTGCATCGCTGGTATGAAGTTGTAGTTGTTTATTTGATTGTTTTAACAGTTTCAAATATAATATATGTAGTTTTTATGGACACTATAAATCATTTGAATCTGTGTCTGCTAACATACCTTCAGAATAAAAGAACAGTTTAAGTAAATATTTCAACATTTCGGGAGAAAGAGTTTGCATGCGATTCTACATTAGTACCAATAAATGTTAGATCAATACGTATGAATAGTGATTTATAATTCTGCTTCAACTGAAAAATGAATTGATAAAAGTTTATCATGTTTGCAATTCTCTGAGAGGATCAAATCAACTGTTTTACCTCAACAATTGTTTCAAAATATCCAGTTGTGCTCATGTGAACAATTCTTCCTGTAAACCATGAACTAATTTCTTATAATGAGAAATATAAGCTCATGCATTCCACAGTAAGTAGTAATATCTCTAGTTAAATCCTCTCCGCCAACTCACAGACTGACGCATAATTCAGAGGTTTACCTCGGCTCTACCCATCTGTCATGTTAACACATCTCTAAGGACATGAACTGAGGGGTATGAGTGGGAAGATGTAAATGGATTTTAAATCTGATCGATTGTTTTTCTCCTTTCTTTGAGCTCACCCAACTCTTGATCGTAAAACTGCAGCTATAAAGTTTAGTTAGACCTCAAAATGCTTCTGTCTTGTCGAAGGGTGCAAATTACAATTTTCCATGATGCATGTTTTTATTTTATTTTTTATTTTGTTCCATTACAGTTTTTATTGCGTGCTTTATGGAAGTTTTCAACAGTGTGTGTTTTAGTTTTCACCCTCAACAATTAAATCTCCCGACGTGGCAGCTGATTTTAAGTAGATTTAACAAGATGGATGGTAGGTGGGTCTGTGTGGGTGCAAGGCTTAATAGAGATTGTGACACTAAAGATGGTTTCCTTCCCTTTTGGGAACGGGGCCATGGGGATGACAAATCAGTTACTGTGGTGAGGAAGAGCAGAGGATGAAGAGCAGGAGCAGGGGATCATGATGTGGACAGAGTCCAGCACTTTGCATCCTGCCAAGTGAGTATACGGGGTTTTAGTACCTGAATAATACTTCCAGAACTGTTGGCCTCTTTCTTTTAAACAGCAGTACTTCTTCCTAGGTCTGGACCAGCATCCAAGCTCAGATTATGATAAATTCAAGCTGCTTCTCTGTGAACTTGATTTTATTGAGTGTTTCAAGAAACAATCGCTGGTTGTACATCTACAACTGATTAACTTATTTAGTCATAATGATTGTTAATAACCTCAGGGTTCAGAAAAGCTAAGACCAAAAACCCACAGGAAACACAGAGAAGTACAAACTATTTTATTTTGTAGAGAACAGGAAGTGAACATCACAACATATGCAAGAAGGTGCAGTGTTATTGTTTCCAGGGATGAATTGATAAATGAAAGTGTCAGTTCTTTTCTTTTGCAGACACGGAGAAATGAGCTGTTTGAAAACGGACACATTAGACGTTAATTAGATTTTGATATGAACAGATTTGTATTTAACTTTATGGTTTACTGGGGAAAAAAATGTACAATGTAGTTATTTATTCAAATTTATTTATTGTTTATTCATTTATTTTTTTGCATTAGGTGCATTTTATCAGGCAAAGAAACAGCTGATGAAAAGTTGCCATTAGACTTATTTAGGTACATTTAACTTGATTACAAAGTTTCTTTCGGCTGCTCCCTTCTTCAGGGGTCACCACAGTGAGCAAACTTACATAAAAGATTTTGCCATTTTTTTATGCCGGATGCCCTTCCTGTTGCAACCCGGGCTCAAACCCGCAGCCTCAGAATTACAGGACTGCAGCACTGACCATTGAGCTACCGCAGCCATAAAACCTGTCCTAAAACAATCACTAATTCATAGAAGTCTCAATAATTATGTACAAAAACTAAAGCCGTGCTGTAATCAAACAGAATCAACCCAAACAAGCTTCTAATTTACACAAACAATTCAATGTTCCTGAAACTAAAATCAATAAGTTGCTTTCCTCTGATTTTAGTCTCAAATACATGCAAATCAGGTCGCAGCACAAAGATCTCTCCATGCATTATAATACGTTCATTTAGCCACATCACACAGAGCTCATGTGCACAGCATCTTTTCTGGGTCAATCCACTGAGGCTGCAAGAATATAAATGAACGAGAACCTCACCAACACACCTGGTAAAATGGTTTTCTGGATGCAATGGCAGTTTTCAATTTAAATGCATTTATTTATGATTTGTTGTGCGTTTTCTCTATGCAATGAGAAACTGACATTTGGTGATTTTTAGGCTGAGTTTTCTTGCTCAAGCTTTGAATATATTTTTGTCTTTTTTTTCCTTTAAAGGTTCTGGGCACTGATCCGACCTGCAGCCTGAAGTACGGAACACACGCTGATCTATACGTTAAATTGTGATATGAGTGTGTCGCGGATAAAAGGGATTCCCAAAACAACCGGGTGTAGGCTTCGTCACATTTATCTAAAGCTTTGGAGAACAGCCAGCAATCACAGAAGATCAACGCATTTTCAACTTTGCACTTATCAATGCTTTCACTTGTCTGAGGCTCTGACCCGTTCTGACTTCCTGAACAGAAAGAGCAGTTTTGGAGAAACTGTCCAGCTTATCAGAACCCAGCTGCAGTCAGAAGGGGGAGGGAATCTGGAAGGCAGCAGCTCTCAAGGACTTTCTGAATTTATGTAACTTGAAATCATATCAGTCACCTTGAGGATTATAAAAACTATTATTATAAAAACTATTGCTGACCCTTCACTGACAGGTCACATGAAGACTGATTATTACATAGAGTAAGGATCATGCAACATTTTAATCCATCCATCCATCCATCCATCCATCCATCCATCCATTTTCTTTACCCGCTTATTCCATTTTGGGTCACGGGGGTCGCCGGTGCCCATGTCTGGCAATCACTGTGCGAGGGGCGGGGTACACCCTGGACGGGTCGCAAGTCCATCACAGGGCCACATAGAGACAAATGAGACAAACAACAATTCACTCTCTCACTCACACCTAGGGACAATTTAGAGTTACCAATCAGCCTAACATGCATGTTTTTGGTCTGTGGGAGGAAACCGGAGCACCCGGAGAAAACCCACGCATGCACGGAGAGAACATGCAAACTCCACCCAGAAAGGCCCCTGGACCGGGGTTTGAACCAAGGACCTGCTCGCTGAGAGGCAGCAGCTCTACCAGTTGCGCCACCGTGCTGCGCAACATTTTAATATAATTTGCAAATAACAGTAAAAGAGCAGTGAAAATCATGGTGAGTGTAAATAATGCACATTCCCTTGACAAGTGGACTTTATAGATTACCAAACAAGTTGTCAAAATGATGCCAGAGAAGAGTTTTCTTAAAAACAACAAAAAAAAAACCACTTGACTTTAAAGGGAACTATAGAAAAAGTAGAATTAGATGCATTAAATTATTAAACTACTTTAAATTAAGGTAAAGCCAGTAAGTAAATAGGAAATGAGACATATAAATGAAAAGTAATATAAAAAACAAGTTTAGTTTATAGGTTTTGATTTTAACAAACTTATAACATTACAATTATAACAATAAATTACCGTATTTTTCAAACTATAAAGCGCACTTAAAATCCTTTAGTTTTCTTAAAAATCAACAGTGAGCTTTATAATCAGGTGCACCTTTTGTATTAATTCTGGTTGTTGTTACTGACCTCGAACTGATTTTATATGGTTATTGTAAATGCGATGAATAAAGTTAGACTTTCCTGACTGTTTTATTTTGCTTAATGCGCCTTATAGTCCAAAAAATACGGTAATTTTTCCTCATTCTTCTTCTTTTGTTCTTTCACCTTGTCACTTCTTATTTACAACATAAAACATTTTCAGCGGGGCTTTAGTGTCTTGGCCACTGTCATCAAACCCAGGTTTGTAAATCAGGGCAGTGGGTCCATCAGCTTGTCTAAGTTTATTAATGGCATAAAGCACAGTCTGTGAGTTATTACGTCCAAACAACCGTTTGCAATATTCATATAGCAATGGCAATATATTTTCAATATGCTGTGCAGTCCTAGCTCAAACTTTAAAAAGTTGGTATTCATCGCTTTAAATAACCGTTAGTTTTTGTTTTTGAGCAGACTTTTTAACAAACCCCACTGAAATCTACAACCTGTTAAATGACTGACAAATCAAAGACCTTTATTTTGTTGCAACAATCTTGAGTGCATGGACAAATAGATGAGTATTTTTGACTGAGACAAGGGCCGAGTATTGATCTTTATATCTGGTATCTGCTTGGATTAGTGTCCCAGGTAAACACAAGGTTTACTAATGGGAGATGGCTGATTCAGTCAGGTTTCCTCAACTGAAACCTTAAACACATGCAGTCAGGAGGCAGAAACAGTGTTTGACAGACTTATTTCACAGATCATGACTCAGAAAATCAAGAAAATCAAAAAGTGAGTGAGCAGATCACAGTGTCACATTGAGGTGTAGCGATGGGGAGTCACAAAGCTGTTGAGATTTCCGTATTCTATAATGGGATTTACCTGTCTAAATAAAGGTTGAATGAATATTCTGCATCAGACAAACCCTTACAGACTGGTGTATACGAACAGATTTCTGAGGCGCAGAGCTTGGCTTAATTCATCAATCTGCTGTACAGTACACATGATGAGTTAATGAGCTGGCGATGAGTCAAGAGGAGCCCAGGGTTAGATAGTGCTGGAGGAATGGAGACCTGAGCCACAGAAGTGCTGACTCATAAACCCATCCGAGTTTTGTTCTGGGCATGTCTAATTCATTTTAAGAGCTATAGCTGTGTTTGAACTTCTGCGCTGGAGCTTTCCTCTGATGAAATCATTCGAGACAAATGCCCAGGTCAATTTTTTTTTTTAAATAAAATAAAAAAACTGATGATAAATGATAATTATTGAAAAAGTGGTCTAAATTTGTCTGTCTTCATTTAAAAATATTAAATTAGCTAAATAAATCATGAGGGTTGCAAAGGTGCATACAAAGAGAAACGGGCAAACATAGGCAAGGAAATAATGCACCTATAGGAAAGCAAATTTGCACGCCGTAAACGCAAAAGTAAGTCATGATTTTCAAAAACTAGTAGTGCCACACTGCTTGCTGGGCACTTGTTCACAAAGAAAGAATTCAATGAACTTGCAACAGAAAATTTGACAGTTTCCTCATAATTTTCAGTTCTCAATCCATCTTCAGCAGTCACAGCCTATAGTGAGTCACAACCTTTAGGCAAATACACCATGACAAGGTTGTTTTGATGCAAAATAATGTGTATAAATGACTGGCAACCGGAAACGGATCAGATCCACGTGGAGATTTAACAGAGACAGACAAGAAGCAACACGATAGAGAAAGGTAAACAAGAGGGATGGAGGAAGAGCGACAGAAATGTTTACAGATATCTTCATTCTGTTTCTGGCTCAGGTCTTCGTGCCAACTAGCTTCAAGTTGACCATTACTGTGCACCCTTCCAAAGAAAAACACTGTGACCTTCCTTAATGACTATCACTTTATTGCATTTACCCCAATTAGGCCAAAGTGTTTTGAAAGGCGGTTAATAGTTTGCATCAAAAGACTCAACCAGCAACCTTAGTTTCTTTAAAATTTGCATAAACAGCTCCCACACACTTAGAATGCACAGACAAAGAAGTGTAAGTGCTGCTCATTGTACTCAGCTTAGCCTTCAACTCTGTCATAAATCACACAGAAACATTGAAAGCCTCTCAACCGCAAATGAACAACCTCCCTGTATAAGTGAAGCTGAACTGTCTGGCAGACCTCAGTCAGAGCTACAAGCTGCTGTAAACCCCTCTCATCTTCGACTGCTGATCTCCCAAACCAAAACCAGCATTAATTACGTTTGTGGATCACACTGCAGTTATTCAGCTGCTTATTTGTCGGGAGCTGATGTCCCCCTTCTCTGGCACACCACAGAAAAGTGTGAGTACTGGTGGTCTCCTGGTGTTAGGAAAGCAATCGCTTTAAATACAGACAATACAAAGCGCACAATCGTCGATTCTATGAGGAGAAGGAAGCAACATCAAACCTGTGCATAATGACTTACTGACAAAAGATGATAAAACACCAAGATGGAGTAGTGGAAATGAAACAGCTCATGTTAAAAGGTCATGTGACTCTATCGCAATAATAACAGAATCAAGTTAAATGGATAACAGTGGTGTAGACACCCTCTCTGACCTGGATACAAGCACTGATTTAGTTTGAAACGGAGGAATACTGCTGTTGTATCTGCCCCGGTGGAAAGCTGGACTCCAGCTGATAGTGCATGTGGTTAGAGTTGATTTCTGAATTGATCCCACATACTGTAAGTTCAATGGAGCAGAGGCTGAGGGATCTGGTTGGTCAACAGCAACCAGATTCAGGCAGTTCATAGACTTTGTTGAGAGGCATTATGTTGTTAAAAGACTGTACCTAGGTGCTGTCTCAGGAGGGGTAAGACATGCGGGCACAGAATGTCCCTGTAGTTCGGTGCCGTCAGAGTCCACTGGATCTCTACCAGAGGTGATCTAGAGTCACACCCAGTGGCTTCCTACACCATGATTCCAGTATTAGTTCTGGTGTGTTTCTCCCGATCCATCCATCCATTCATCCATCCATCCATCCATCCATCCATCCATCCATCCATCCATCCATTATCTTCCCCTTATTCCAAAGTCTGGTCACAGGGGCAGCAGCTTGAACAGGGAGTCTCAGACATCTCCTTCCACAGCCACCTCTTCCAGCTCTTCTGGGAGGACCCCAAGGTGTTCCCAGGCCAACTGAGAGATGTAGTCTCTCCAGCCTGTCTTGGGTCTTCCCTGGGGTCTCCTCCCAGTCAAACATGCCTGAAGCACCTCCCTAGGGAGGCACCCAAGGAGCATCCTTATCAGATGCCCATACCACCTCAACTGGCTCCTCTCGATGTGGAGGAGGAGCGGTTCTACTCTGAGTCTCTCCTGAATGACTGAAATTCTCACCCTTTCTCTAAGAGAGTCCAGCTACCCTGTGGAGGAAACTCAATTCAACCAACTGTATCTGCAATCTCATTCTTTCAGACACTACCCAAAGGTCATGGCCATAGGTGAGGGTATGAACGTAGACCGACCGGTAAACAGAGCTTTGCCTTACAGCTCAGCTCTTCACCACAATGGACCAGCACAGAGTCCGTAATACTGCAGATGCTGCACAATCCACCTGTCAATCTCACGCTCCATTCTTCCCTCACTCATGAACAAAACCCCGAGATGCTTAAACTCATCTGGTTGCGGCAGAACCTCACTCTTGACACGAAAAGAGCAATCCACCAATTGTTTCTCCTCAATAATGGCAAATTTGACCCACTCCCCTTGATTCTGTGATACTCTCACATGATGGTCATCTGTGGTAACAAAGAACTGAGATTCATTAATCATACAATACCACTCACTATCAGTTCATGCTTACTGGTTACACCATTCCAAACATAGCCTTTTATGCTCTGGTAATAATGAGAGTTTAAGCATTGGACACTGAACCCATAATCCAACTAGTGCGACTTGTCAAGACACAGTACTGTAAAGAGTCCAGTAACTGTGTGGATGGCAGGCACAGATGTCATATGGTTCTGCAATTCTTAATACACAATACAAAAATCCTCAAGAATCTATATAAGTATGGGTGCCCTCATTAGTTCTATCATTAGGCCATTGTAACGCCTGCACACCCACATGCCAATGCAAATTGTCACAACTGCAGCTTCATGCAAACACACAATGTGACCCCTTATCCACCTCTTTCAAGTGCCAGTGAGTCTGTCTAAAGCAGCTATGAGGAATCCTCTGAGTCTGCTGACCCCCACTCACTGTTTTGACTGACTGTCAGGCGTGTCTATGTGATACCACTATTGATTCTCTTGTGATGCCACCAATGCTTTATGGTACTAGTTATAAACATATTCCTTATAATTTAAATCATTTATACACCCATTGCTGGTTTGCTTGTGGACCAAACTACTTCCAAGATAGCCCCTTCTTTTTAGGTATTAAATGTGTGATTTTTTTATTTTTATTACTGAGTTTATATTTGTAAGTTACAGGTAGAGATGGTAAAACATAAAGTGAGGATTGCGCCTGGTCTCATCACTCTCTCCAGCATGTTTAGAAAGCGTAAAGCCAAACATCTCCAGTAAATTTGGCAAGTGTGCATTTTAAAGTTTAATCACCAGTTCATCACAGAATGGCACAGAAGCTGTGCTGCTAAAGTCTCTTCAGCATCTGGTAAAAGCTGCAGCAGCCATTCTGTCACTACAAGCATATTTACACCAACAGGGTGATCAGGTTGACACACAACACCCTCAGCAGAGTACACACTCACAACACAGTCTCTTTGCACTGTTTCAGTCAGGATAACTAAAGGGTTGTGAAATCAAGAACCAACAAACACCCACGGGCCTTCATTCTTCTGAGAAACAAAAATCAAGACAATCCCCTCAAACTCTATCACTTCTATTAAATATTACAGGATTGGTGCAAACCCATCTGCTGCCATGTGTTCTGTTTCCATTCACATTTATTTTTAGTTTTCTACACTAATTCAATTGTTTTTACTATCACGATTTTATAATCGTAATTACTTTTGTGTAATTTGCTTTTGAGAAGGATCATGTTTGAACCATGTTAATATTGTTTTGCGTGAAAGGAGACAACATTTTTACTGCACAGTGTAACTTAGTTTGTTTACAACGGTAAATTTTGGACACCCTGGATATTTAGATGCTTTGGAATCAGCATGTCGAGGTCATCAGTCGTACTGAACTTTGTTGCACTTCTTGTCATTTAATTTAATTTAATTTTTTACAAAATGGAGATTTTAAAAGCAATAAATTATGTGGTGTGAATTAATCAGTGCATGCTGATTGTAATGACTTGTGAGCTGCATGTAGAAATCAGGTTTAGTGTGATGCACCCACCATGTGTTAGTCACACTGCCATCGTCAGAGCTTTGATCTCTAAATTTAATGAAAAGCTATTCAATTTCTCTACTGATTATCTTACTTCTGTCTTTTTAATTTTTTTTTACCCGTTATACACTCATAGTGCTACTGAAAGTGATTGTTATTTTCTATGCTGTTTATCACGACTCATACTAAACGGACAATCAAACACGCTCAGACTTTTATAATTTTCACCATATCTTCTTAAATAGTAACAGATGTTCATTTCAAGATCATTAATTTTCTTCCTCTTTTAAAAGTGATGCGTCATTGACTTTTCTGCTAAATTATCTGCTCATTGCACTTTTTCATGCACCATGACTGAAATGTTTGCAAAGCATTTCTGTTTTTAAATGATTACTTAAAAATATTCATTTAATTTATGGTTTATGCTCATCTGCAGTTTGCGGACTTACAGTCAGTGCTCTGATATCCTCACTCACAGATGGCCTCGAACCAATCCGCTCCTTATATCAGTAACATTTCCAATCTCTCCTTCATCTTCACTGTAATCCCACTTGATGCATCTACCTGCTCACACTCCTCACCTTTGAAATTACATTTGTGCTGCTCCACAGTCAAGGTCACACAGGGACACAAGAAAAATTGTGTTGAAGCAATGATGTGAAACTGAAACAAAACGGAGGACATTTTACAAAATTCCTAAGGTTTTTTTGTCACAATTTGGAAAAATGAAGCCATTTGTTTTTCATTTGGATTTTCCTGGGATTACGTGTAAAGTTATAGACATCAGCAGGGGTTTGTCTGATGTTCTGACCATTCAGCAGAATCTCTCAGCTGCTGTTTGTATGTGTCATCATGTATCAGTTTCACAATGTAAGTTGGATTTCTTGAAAATGGGCTCAGATAGTCACTAATTGACTGACTGAGTCATAAAATCCAATCTTTGTGATGCGAATTCCTGAAAATTCTGTGATTCTATTTTAATTAATAATGAGTGGAGTTTAATGGAGTGGATTCACACAAGCTGGAAATGTTTTCATTGGCCAAACTCAGTATTTTTCCCACAACTGCTGGCCAAGATAAAGTCATAAAAGCATGCAGCAGATTTCCAGACAATAATCTGACTGCAAGAAACGGTATGGTAATGCTTTTGAAAAAAAATAGAATGGAGATAAAAATAAAAAGGCCAAAAAAATGCAATTTCAGAACTCCTACAGTCTGCTCTTGACATAAAAAACACAAACGACAAACATAAAATATGCGATTAAATGGTGATTTTAAAAAGGAGTTTAATTTTAGACTATTTTAAATCTCTTTTGTTGTTTTTCTTTGTGGCAGCTATTTTCTTTTTTTAACAGAGTTTTTAGACTAAACAACTGTGTATGTATTGCACTTTATCCATTACCATGAAGAACTTGTCAAAACATGATAGTTTTCTACATGATAACAAAATAAATCTATGAATATGAATAGAGCATGTTTCTTTGAGAAACAATGTTAAAAATAAAAACAGACAAACTAAAAACACAATGATGTTATTTTGATGTTATCCATCCATCCATCCATCTTTTTCACTCCCCTGACCCCAACCGGCAATTCTTACTCGAGGTTGATGCTTCGAACTTTGAAGTAGGAGCTGTTTGAAGTCGACGTTTCTTTGATGCCAAGATTCATCCATGTGCTTTTTTTCTACGAGTATATCAAGCACTGAATGAAACGATGACATCAGAGATTTTGAGCTCCTGGCTGTCATTTGCCTTGGAGGAGTGATGTCACTGGTTGGAAGGGGCCAAGGAAACTGTTTTTAAGATAACATAGAACTTTAATGATCCCACGGGAAATTGTTGTGCCAGAGTTTCAGTACAAAAGAATATACACAAGGAATCACACGATATAATAAATAACAGAATATAAAAATACCAACAATTAAGGTCTAAAACAGGTCAGGTGCAGACGTGAAAGTGTTTATTGTAGTGCTGGATTGATTTTTATTGTCCTATGTGTAGAAAGGGGGAGGAGTTGAAAAAGTTGATAGCCACAGGGAGGAAGGACTTCCTGCGGAGTTCTGTGGAGCACCTTTTTCCAGACGATTTAATTTTTCTCTTTCTTACAGGCCTGGGGCAAAGAATGTAAAACCTGATGCTCTTTTCTGGTGGCCTGCTCTTCTAAATGATGTCAAGGCTCTTGTATCTGCCTGTCAGAAATGTTCTCAGTCAAAACCTTCTAGACGACCTTCTGGATTTCTGTGACCCCTTCCTCTTCCTTCTCGTCCTTGTTCTCACCTCTCCATAGACTTCATCACAGGTTTGCCACTGTCAAATGGTCCCATTACTATACTCACCATTGTTGACAGGTTTTCAAAAATAACTCACCTAGTCCCTCTAAAGAAAAAAAAACTCCCTTCATCCAAGAAGTTGGGTGAGATCCTGGTCAGAGATGTATTCCATCTACACTGTTTATCCTCGGACATAGTCTAATACCGAGGGCCCCAATTTATTTAGCAGTTCTGGAGGGTGTTCTGCAATCTCTTAGTTGTTTCTGTCAGCCTGTGATGTGGTTTTCATCCCCAGACTGATGGTCAGTTAGAATGGGCTAACCACAGTTTATTCAAGAGCAGCCAACTGTTGTCTCACTCCAGCCCTCAGCTACCAAGTAAAGCAGAGGGTCTGGTTGTCCACCAAGGGTCTCCCATAGAGAGCAACAAGCTTGCTCCATGCTTTAGTAGCCCATTTCCTGTTTCCAAAATAGTGAACCCGATGGCGGTTTGCCTTCAGCTTCCTCGAACTATGAGGCTTCATCCCACCTTCCATGTTTTCCATGTCAAGTCTTTCACCCATTCTCTATTCGAGCCCTCTTCCAGGCCCCTTCTGCCCTCCTGATTCATTGATGGGGCTCCCGCTGACACGGTGGACCATCTCCTCCAGTCCAGAAGATGGGGTCATGGTCTACATTATCTGGTTGCCTGGGAAGATTACAGACCAGAGGAGCACTTGTGGGTCCCTGCCCATCACATCTGATGGACAAGACTCATCAAGGCTTTTCATCGTCCCCATCCTGATCAACCTAAATGTCTGTCAGGAGCCAGATCTTGAGGAGGAGGTACTGTCATGATTCATGCCTGTCTGTTCACCACACCCAGCTGCTCCGCTGTGATCAGAATAATCCTTCTCACCTTATGGTGGCAATAGCATTTAAGCATTCCCTTGTTCCCTATTTTGCGCCAGATTATTGAAAGCCTTGTGCAAGTAAAGGTCTAGCGATTATATCATGCTCCTGACTGAACTTCTCATCCTCATCTCGACTTCCCTTTATTGCTTTGCCCCTGTCAGACGTTTGCCAAGCTTCTGATTTCTGGACATGGGCCTTTTTTCCATGCCCTGACCTCCAAGTACAGTAGTCCCTTGTTTATCGTGGGAGATCCGTACCCTGAAGACCCGCAATAAGTGAAAAACCGCAAAGTAGGAATAGTACAAGTAGTAAGTAGTA
>NC_056504.1:45127596-45150402 GCF_014905685.2 Nematolebias whitei
TGGTTCAAACCCCGGTCCAGGGGCCTTTCTGGGTGGAGTTTGCATGTTCTCTCCGTGCATGCGTGGGTTTTCTCCGGGTGCTCCGGTTTCCTCCCACAGACCAAAAACATGCATGTTAGGCTGATTGGTAACTCTAAATTGTCCCTAGGTGTGAGTGAGAGAGTGAATGGTTGTTTGTCTCGTTTGTCTCTATGTGGCCCTGTGATGGACTTGCGACCCGTCCAGGGTGTACCCCGCCCCTCGCACAGTGATTGCTGGACATGGGCACCAGCGACCCCCTTGACCCAAAATGGAATAAACGGGTAAAAGATAATGGATGGATGGATGGATGGATGGATAAATTGGCCAATTGTGTGTAATGTCCATTCTTATTTTGAAAAACCGCTATAGATTTAGTCTGCGATAAACAAACTGCGAAGTAGCCAGAAACTAGTGTATTGTCTGAACCTCTGAGTAGTTTGAAGCCTGTCTCCCTGTGTGTGATCCTTGCCTGTTCTGATTAACCCAGTGAGTTCTGGACAGATCCAAACTAGGCAACAACCCCACTCAGGACTCCACTGTTGTGGTGACGTCACTACTCTATCTGCCCCAATCCTCTATCTTGGGAAGTAAGATCAAGTGGTGTACACAATTGAGTTCACACTTTCATTTCACCTCATGTTCCACATGTGATGCAAGAGAAACTTGAACTTGTCCCACAATCTGAGCTCTAAAAACAACAACATACAAACAAACAAACAAACAAACGGTTAGTGTTTTTTTCTTGGAACGCTGTTCATGCTCCCAGTCCTTTCACAGCCATTAACTCATCTGCTTTCTCCTCATACTTTCCAGTACATTTCCATAGATATGGTGACTTCCACCAGTCTTTCAAAATAAAACATAATGGACACACTCTGTGTCTGGTTGATTTTTCGAGTCCTCCACTAAATGAAATACAAGGAGTGGAAAGGTGACTAGGAAGCAATATGAGAGGCTGACTGAGGGTGGAGATGAGAAATGACACAGAACACATGGAGACACAGTCAAAACACAAGGAACAAAATAAACCATAAGGAGAAATAAACTAAAATAACCAAAATGACACAGACGACGTCTAGATATTATATAATTTGTTTAATATTATTATGAACATCATCATATTTTAGATCAAACCACAGTTGCTATTATACGCCATGTCTTAAAGGTGGTATTTGTTATGAAAATGAAATATCTGGAAACAAAACATGGAATAAATAATGCACAAAGATGATGGCAATTCTCAGGAAAGTCTGATTTACAGACAGGAATCATTGGCCTCAAGAGTCTGAACAATCAGGGAAGATAACAAATAAGCTTTGAACATATAATAGAACGAACTTGGTGAATTAATGATGAAAGCTGTGAGAAAGATGGTGATTCAGTGTTTTCTGGAACTTTAATGCATCACTGAATTCTTTATATGAGCTAATAAAACGTATGAAATAGGAAACAGTTTTTTAGTCCAGCATGGGAGCTAATGCAACGAAAGTATGCAATCTCATGTGCAAACCATGCACACATTGTGGTTATATAGATGTGAAACGCAAACTGTTATAAAGTAAGCATGAGAACTTCTCACATGATGTATGAGCAGAACAACCAACATGTTTGAAGCTTTTCCCAAACTGTTTGTGATGGGAAGTACATGTTAAAAGTAAACTTGTCCAAGTCAAATAACATGAATGCTCATTTATTTTCCAAACCTTGTTGTAGTGTTTTCAGCTCAGAAACAGGCGTTGAATCAAAAGAACATCCCAACTCCTCTTAAAAATCTGTGCAGGTTAAATGCAAGCAAAGGACCGACTTACTCTGAGCCATAATTTCTATCCCTGCAGGAAACTTCCATTTCAGCACCTTAAGAGTGAAGTGGCTGTTCTAAAATGTCAAAAGAAAGGCGAAGAATCATTTTGCTTCTTTCATTTTGTAACAAAATGACTTTCTCTGACTGACCAGAACTCTTTTCTGTGAGGGTGAAAAAAATGTCAAAGACGTCTCCCCGCAAACGCAGGTGAGTAGTTCAGCTCCACCCCCAGGACTGAGACAGCTTTCTGTGGAAGTTCTTTGATGTCGTCCATCCTCAAGCTTTCACTCCAGCAGACCGCTAAGTAAAATACCCAGACTTTACAAATATCTGCACTAAAGTCTAAAAGCTTTTGATCCGTTCCCGTGTTTGTTCCGTGAAATTTGCTTTTCTTGTCTAAAAATGTTTGAGGTGCACTATAATGGTGTAGTTTTAAGATCCCTTCTTGAGCTTGAACTTTACTGCTTAAAAAAAGGGAACAAAAACAGTCTTGTCATGTTTTGCTGAGCTTGTACTCCCAGTTCTGAGAGTTTGCATGAAAAGGATGACTGGTATGAAAATCAATGATCAAGAGAACCACAGCAGCATCAGTCAGTATGACAGACATCATATATAAATAGATTAAACAATTAAAGTAATATCAGACACCTTCCTGAGTGTATTCCAGTCCAGAAAATCACTCTTTTTTTTAAAAACAACAAGCATTCGCTTTTCAAATCTCTCAGCGATGAGGAGCATCGGCGTACTGCTTGTTCTCTAATGTTCAAACACAACACAAGGCAGTTTATCAAGATATTTCCCTCCCAGGTGAGTTTTTCATTTGACATAATTATATTTATGCACATTGATTAAATGTGTTTGACTTGTATTGTTGTGAAATGATCTCGTGTTAAATATTTGTTTTTTTGAAACAGTGCAAATATGTAAAATGTACTAAGTTTCCGTAAACTAAATGCACTGATGGAATGATCTAAAACCAGCAGACCCATTTAAATGTAGCTCTTTTTGCTCTGACAGTTATTTTGTTCTCTTAATATTCCTTAACATTATGTATTTCAGGCTTATTATCCCAAACTAAATGACAAAACTATTTAACGATTCAATGGCTTAAATATTCTGCTTTAACAAATAAGCGTTACACTATGCTGATATTTGTGTAGCCATGGGAATATGAATTTAAATCATCCACTATTTGCAAAAATCTCAACTGAAGATCATGAAGTTTTTCATCCTTGACCTTCAGCAAATGATGTGCTTGTAATATGAGGCTCATCGTGGCCGTAAAGCGAACAATTCCCTCCATTTAGAGCTGGAAAGGGTTGATGAGGAGCTGCACGTTCTCCCTCCCTAAATTATCACGCATCAACGGCCACCACAGATCCAACACAATGAGGCCCACTGGGAGCTGGGACACATTCAGCCAGTTCATATCGACTCATTTTTTTTTTTTTTTGGAAAGAAATGACAAAAAAACTTCTTAGAAATCAAATGTTGCTTTAGTCTAATGTTCTATTACTTGTTCTGTAAAAACTTCAAAGACTGTGCGATAAGCCAAATCCATTGTGTTTGGTTAACTCTTTTTTTGCCTTACAAGAGTTAAATGACACAAACATACAGGCACCACATACTGTAGGAACACGATGTGCAAGTAGAATAGTTACAGAATACACAATGCAAAAAGAATCCCTAATAATGGTTATAATACTTTTGGTTTTTAGAAAAAATAAACTTTTTTTTTTTACCTCCCTATTACCATTCATTCATACATAGTAGCTAGATAGCTCTTGCAACAACCTCAGTTTAGGTAAATGGAGTTTACTTCTGACTGGATTGCTGAGCGCATGGCTAGTCAGAGCATAGCCAAGGTCAAAGTGGAATTCTATCATTTTTAAACAGCTCCTAATGTTATAATCTTTAAGTACATTTATGTGAATGTTAAATGGTAAACACCTACACCAGGGTTTAATTTGAGCTGGATCTTGCTGGAACAGTATCTGGGAACTCTTTTATTTTGATAGGGTGCATTCCGCTAACTGTTTGCTCGGATCTGGTAACTCTCAGGCTGACTAATAATAAAGTTATGAACAAATATGACTGCCCTGAAAGAATACAACTTAAAATAATTACATAAACACTCATTTTAAACACAACAGCCACTTACGAGCTTCTTAATGTCACGTACCAGCAGCCTCTTCAAGCAAGCATTTCTGCCTCGACTCTTAAAAGAGTGGTGGGGGTGAGTTCCAACCGAGCTAACCAGGCAGTTGTATACGGGCAGGAGCCCACAGGCAGCTGCCATGAACAGACAGAAGAGGCGTCTGGAGGTTTCACATGTGGAGTCGGACAACAACGAGCAGGACAGTGAATTCAGCCAAGAAGAGTTGGCTCGGAACCGTCAAGTAAAGGGTTGTGGGGTAGGATGCTTGACAGAAGCAGACTGTTTACGGATGTAGGTAAACGTAGATGTTCAACAACCTGTTACAATGCACCAAAATGCAGGAAATCACATCTGCTTAATTCAAAATTTTCTGGGGGAGGATCCCCCGCCACCTGCACCCAACCTCACCAGCCGCCCCACCCACTATTTCCATTTTGGCATCGGTTTACAAATTAAGCCCTGCCCTACACCATTTCACTTCATAGTTATTTACATAGATGTCTGTGGTTTGTTTAAATGCAATAAATGTTGCAAATTGGAACACGTTAAGTGTGCATAGCCAGAGTAACATGGTAAAATAAACAAATAAATAAATCTACAGATAGTTTTTGTTTTTCTTCTGCTTTAGTTTTCCCACTAGATCATTTTCTCTGCTCCGTTTCTTTTTGCAGCAGGTATTTAACATGAAAAGTTGTTGGCAGCAGACAACATATGCCAGTCTTCAGTGCAAATAACTATTTAACACAAAATTGACATTAATACAAAGATGGTGGTGCTCAGACTAGCTTTAAGCATTTGAATACAGTCAGAATAAAACTCAATTTCTCCAAATTGATTCATCCAAAGAGCAATCTACTACAGGTACGATATTAATCATTCACAACATTTACACTGAACCACACTTTAAAAGATCTGAACTGTCTCTTTAAGAATACTTCAGCCTTCAGTGCAGTGCAGGAAATAAATAAATATTTATCAGAGTGATCATAATCCACATGCATAGTCTTTTACATTTGATAAAAAAGAGCTAAAATAATATAAGAAAATCATTAAGTGAATTTATTCACTTGACTGAATAAATTGTACATATATGTTTTTAAACTACCACCAATGACCAGAGTTTATCACAGAATGGAAATGCTTCGATGTGAGTAAAGAACAGACAGTTTTTATTATCACACATCTGTGGTCTTATCTCATCCTGTGACAGGATTTACTCTGAACACAGAGGCTAATTCTCGCTTCAGTTGGTAGTAAGACTGCAAAACAGACTCCGCTCTAGTTTAATTTTAATTCACTGTTCCCTCCTTTGGATTTAATTCTCATGCACTTCACCTCCACCTGTTGGATTCGTGTTAAGAAAGCAGACAGGTGCTGAAAACCTGCAGCTGAAGTGGGCCGCAGTGACATTTATAGTCCTTGACTTGATCTGAAATAAAACTGTCCTCTGCTATAATTCAACACATCAAGCTGCAGTTTATAGAACTCCAGGTTTGTTGTTTCTGATCTTTTTTTTTAATGTTTTTGCATATTTTCTTGTTCTACACTGCAGCATGTTACACCCGGAATGAGATAAAATAAAATAAAATGAGTGTCTTCCTGTTGTCAGCGTATGCAGAGCCACACGTCTCTTAAAAAAAAAAAAAAAAAAACAACTTCTGTGTCATCGTATGAATAGTTATGAACCAGAGAGCTCCCAACGTTGGTCCCAAACTGTGCAAAAAGGTCACTACTGCACAAATCACAGCACCATTCATCATGAATATAAAGTTGTACAGTACAAGTGGTGATAAAATCTTTAAAAACTGGAGCAATATCGACCGAGTAAAGTAAATCCACAGTCTGCTCATTTACACACAACACACAGAGCAGTGGAACGATTTAGGCAAAAAATGTTCACACATTTACGACAAGATAAAAGTCCAAACTTGATACATTCAGCTTTAACAGCATCATCACTCTGATGAGTTTTAAACACATTTTGCTTGAAGTGTATAAACCTTTCAAATCTTAATGGAGAGCACTGATACAGACCACCCAAAAC
Source organism: Nematolebias whitei (assembly GCF_014905685.2). NCBI lineage: Eukaryota > Metazoa > Chordata > Actinopteri > Cyprinodontiformes > Rivulidae > Nematolebias > Nematolebias whitei. The sequence continues at coordinate 45,133,621 of NC_056504.1, forward strand.
CACAAAAGGAACACCATTAGATTAAACAGGAGAAGTGCATATGGCACATTATATGCCCATCGACAATTATACAGCAATCTCAAGAAATGGCTCCTTCAAGCAAAGACCTTATATGAAAACAACATTGATTTGTGACCTTTAGCTTAGATCTGGCGTGATGAAAAGATCACCCGACTCCGTCTAGTGAAGTTGCATAAGTGTAAGACGTTTCATTAAATTATCTTGAGCAGATCAGGAGTTACGGCCCTACACATTCCGAAACACCAAATTTGTTTCCACATAAACCAAAGGAAACTAAACACGCCAGCTGCTTCCTTTACTTTCAGAAAACACAACCCAGTCTTTTCAAGTCTAGCTGTCTTTATTTTCACGTTTGCACACACTCTAATTTAAGACAAATGAAGAACGCAGACAGCCACAGTATGATTTTCTTCTGCAGTCATGCATGTGGAATATGTGCAGGATGTGTAATGTTTCAAAAGATCCATGCACGTCTCTGCAGAAGCCTTGAATGCACAAAATGTTGCAATGTTTTTGTCAGTGTGAATGCGATCATTACAACTGATATCAAGTTCAAAAGTTTCTATGATGATATGATAGCACTGAGTGAAGTCCTTTTTTTTTTTTTTGTCTGGAGCAGTCTGTATTCACATCTTACGAATGAGAAAACACGGATCTGTTGGATATTAATGCAGTGTAACAATAGTGAGGCCTCAGAGCAGGAAGTCGAGGCTGTTTCTGCACAAGGTGAACAGAGGAATTTGCACAATAAAGTCTTAATGACATTTCTGAGTGTGCTGCAGTGCTTAACTTTAGGTTTTAATCCCTAACCCATGTGGTTTTATCGCTCATCGACAGCTTTTAATACATTAATGTCCAAGAGATCAGAGCGTCCACTCAGGTCCTTAATGCACTGAAACTCTGGATCTATTGAATTTTTAATGATAACGTGCTTTGTAGAAAGAGAAAAAAAAAACATTGTTAGTGCTGGAAATCTATTTTTTAACATCCTCAGGTGTTGATATAGAAGACCTGCTGCCTTTCTTTGACGTGTATTTCACACAATGTTTTGTGTATCATGAGTGTATTTTTTTAATCTCAGCTCTAGCATTTAATTTTTACATTCTTAATATTTTTGTAATGTGTCACAGAGTTAAAAATAATGAGTAAATATTTCCAAACCAAACTAGACTGATGAGATAAATAATAATAATAAAAAATAATCTTTTGATTATAATGTCTAAAACAAAATCAATTCAAAGTCAAGAATTTATATATTTTGTTGCAAAAGGTTATATCATCCCAATTCTTTGGTTAGGAGAAAAAAACACTGTACAAAGTGAAGAAAGAAATTATGAAAATTTATTAACCTTTATTTAACCAGGCAAATCCCATTGAGATCACAGATCTTTTGCAAAGATGGTCTGGGCTACAAGCATCTATGTAATATTTGATTCCCAATGTGCTGTGGGTTGTGAAACACCAAGAAGACCTACAAAAACCACACATATTAAAAAAAAAGGTTGTCAATGTATTTCACTGGATAAAAGTATATGTTTAATTAGACTTTGTTAAATGACCCAAGAATCTTTTATACAATTCAACCAGTAATAGTTGAGGTCATGAGTCTGTAACTTTTATAAAGTGGACCAAAAGCTGAAAAGTTTAGAAACATTTGTTTTAGAGTACAGTAGTCCCTCGATACTTTGCGGTTCGACTTTCGCGGACAATGACAAGAACCAGTTTTGGATCAGCACAACAACACCAGTATACAGAAATGGTTTAAATATGTTCATTAAAAACACGCCGCTTCTTATCAAGGTCTGGATCCTGGGGCCGATCCGATCGGTCAAGACAGAAGAGTTAGTGGACTGGTTCTTGGAACAGAGAAGCTGAGAGGTTCTGAAGTAAACACTAACCTTCTGTCTTGATGGTTTGACTTGTAATCTCGCTGTTGCCGGTGACGTCACTCAGGGAGAGTGAACTGCAACAGCGGCGCGGTCCAGGCTTGTCGAGTCCAGAAAGGAGGAGAATCCAGGTTCGTGGTCCAGTAGACGTAGCAAGGTTCAACACGGGTGAGCAGAGAGGAGAAGCCAGAGCCAAAATGTAATCCAAAGGGAAAGTCATGAGGCAGTCATGGTCGTTACCGTGGTCAGAAGGGCGGACAATCCAAACAGGGCAAGGCAAGGAGGAGTCAACAAACAGGCAGAGGTTTGTGGTCGAGGCAAGAGTCAACAAACAAGGAAAGCTGGATTTCTATTACTTCAACAGGTTCAAGAATCTGGCAGTGAATGAAGGTGAGCAGGGAGCTGAAGTAGGGAGGTGAACAGGTGCAGTGAATGAAGGCTGATTGCAGAAACCAGGCAGAGGGAGAGCGGAGCAGAGTGATTGACATGAGCTGGAAATACTTTGCAGGGAAAACAAAAACTTGACAGAGGCAGGTGAGGGGCAAAAACGTGACAGACTCTTTTGTGAATTTTCAACGTAATATTGTGCACATTGTTTCCCGGTGGCCTGGCCCGCTCAGTGATCGCCGAGAGGCCCCCTCCTTTCTCTTTCTGAGGCTCTGTCACAGCAGAGCAGAGGAACACAACAGGTGGGTGTGCAATCTGCTTTGTGTCTCTGCTCTGTGTTGACAGCCTCAGAAAGAGAAAGGAGGGGGCAGGGGTGGGGTCTGTCTTTTCCCATTGCTGCTGTAGGAGCTTCAGTGAGGCGGATACCAGAGTGAGCGGCATGGATAGTTTCTTTAAAATAATCAATCACGACCCAAACCAAGCCCAGTCCGCTCCCGGGTGCTGATTGCCTCAATAACCGTAGCATCAATCTGTCTGCTTTCTTTTGCTGTGTTCTTTTAGAGCATTTCGAGTTTAGAACATTGCTGAGAACATTGCAAGAGTGTGGGAAGGGTTTATAAAACCTTAATATGCATATATAATGCCCCTACTTCACGGATTTTCACTTATTGTCTGGAACGTAACCCCCGCGATAAGTGAGGGACTCTTGTAAGGCTTTAGATTCAATATGAAAGAATATGTCTGCAGAAAAATAAAAATTGAATTATTTACAATAAATTACCTCAAATGAGAACATTACCTCATATCAGAAAACCCTCCCTCGATACAACAAACGTGAGTTGACCTGTGATGTTTAAAGGACTATTTTTTGCAAAATTCTCGACAGCAAAGAAAATCATCAGCCTTTTCTATCAGTTCATCTATAGGTTAAAGTAACTCTGAGTGGTTATAAGTTTTTGAGTCAAAAATGATTGATGTGAAACTCATTGAGGAGTTGAGGACCATGAATGATTGAAGGTGAAGAGCAGCCTAAATCACTCTCAGGGGAAGGACCTCCACTGTAGTCGAGATGAGATGAGGAAGCTCTCACATCTGCTCATCTGTTAACAGAGCAGAAAGTCACATCTGTATCCCAAAACAAAGTCACAAAGGAAAAGTGTGTGATAACTTATTTAGTGTCTTTTATCTGTTTGGAGCTGTTTCCCACTAATTGAGCTCATGCTGTCCAGTATTGTTTTATTGTCTCTCCTCAAACACACAGCCATCTGTCTTCACTGCTCTTTTTACATCCTCTCAAGAGACTAGGGCTTACAATGCTTCCAGCTCTTTTAGTTTCAACCAGAGACTTCACAAACACACCTGTGGATAAACAAGCACATTTCGGGGAGTGTCTGCAGACTCTAAATATCTGACAGGATGTTTTTGGAGAGATGCACGCGTCATATAAATCAGGAGCTGCTCCTCCCTTGGACTGGGTCCACTCGCACAGAGGGCAGCTCTCAGTCACACATGTGACTCTGCAGAAACAAGGACTCCATCCACTTCATCTTTTTTACCTGTTAAGGAGAATCAAGATTATTATTTTTTTCCTGTTAGGACTCAACTCCGAAGAAACGACCCACGTGACTCAGACCCACAGGACCAGACACTGTGTGGGAACTTCTTTTGGTTTGTTTTTCAGACTCATTCTGGACAAGGAGGATGTCAGTCTTGTTGGTTCACTCTCCGGGGATCAGCTCGTGAGTCATCCCGTGTCTGTGCTCGGGGAGCGTGCGCGTTTTCTGGTGATGCTTTGCGTCTGGCGCGCGTTCGGACTCCAATCCGAACCAGTTCCGACGACTGTGTAAACTAAAGTCAAAGTAAAGCAGATAAATATGAGCAGTCTAAGCGGGGGTGTCTCAGTCCATGCCCCGACACTGAAACAGGGAGCTGCTCCCCCCTCGCCGTGTCGGGGCTGAGCGCGCGCGCACTCATCCAGCCGGCAGCATCATGACTTCAGCTCTGCCTCCGTCCAAGGCGCTCTACATCGGGATGGAGGTGGTGATCGCCGTGTCCTCCGTGGTCGGGAACGTGATGGTGGTGTGGGCCGTGCGGATCAACCGCTCTCTGCGGGACACCACCTTCTGCTTCATCGTCTCCCTGGCCTTGGCTGACATTGCGGTGGGGGCTCTCGTCATCCCGCTCGCCATCACCATCAGCATCGGACTCCAGACGCACTTCTACAGCTGCCTGCTGTTCGCCTGCACCGTGCTCGTCCTCACGCAAAGTTCCATCCTGGCGCTGCTGGCCATCGCCATGGATCGCTACCTGCGCGTCAAAATACCCATGAGGTAGGCCTAAAGGTGAAGTCCACTCAAGTTCTTCTTTTCTCATTCATGTCTTGCCTTGTGGGTTTTTTTTTTTTGTGTGTGGAGCCTTTGTGTCTGCGTTGGACCAAGGACACCGTCAGGCTCCAGCTGTCTGCAGACTGCTGGGGCACATTCGGGTTTAAATGAGCACAACTGAATCAGACCAACATTAATCTGGTTTATATTTGTATATGAATCAGCGACAGGCAGCTCACTATCAGAACTTTAAAAATGAGTTTGCAACACAGTTTCAAACAATTTATTCCCTTTTTCTGGGGATTGACAAGCAAAAACTGAACTTATTATGAGTGCCATAAACTGTTCATCCAAAAAAAAATAAAAATTTACACTATAAAATTAAACGACTATAATAAATTGTTGACATTTACAAGGTTGTTCATGTTAGGACATAAAAACTGATCAAACTCTCAGAAAATAGTTTAAAAATAAAAAAAAACACTGAATTATGACTACCTTTATGAGTCCAAAGTTGTAGAGATGTAATCTCGGCATCCGAATAAATTACTTGTGTGAACATTAACATTAATTGGATATTTAATTGCAAATATATATCCTCACAAAGATAGATATTGACTTTAACAGTTCTGTTTTTAGGTCTTTACTTGAACTCCTCGTCAAAATGACGCCTTTTGCAAAATGTCTTATTTTGTTTGAAGCCTTGTGTGATAGTAATAGGTTTACAAAACTACAAGTTGTGTTTCCTCCACTGCAGCTCACCTCTAATGTGTTCACTATTTTTATTTTTATGGCTGAACTATAAATTATTAGTGACTATAGGTCAAACCAACTCTTTGCTCCCAGTCTTAATAGTCTCTGTTATGATTTCTTTTTACATTGGACCAAAGAATGGCCATTGCCTCCCTTAGTGTGGTCAGTTTTTTTTTTTTTTTGTCAAAGCTACAAAGAACTGCAGAGTCCAAAGAGCCATTATGTGGCCCCAGAGCCCCAGATTGCAGATTGTTAAAGTAAGCATTAAAAATACACATTTAAAGGTTTCAGAAGTAGATAACATTGGAATATTCTGCACAATTGTCTGTAGGTGAAACAGGCATTACTCTTTTGAGAGTTTTAGTTTTTAAATTGGGTGCATTTTTTTTTATGTCAAGTCCAGTTTCACTTCAACTTGAGCCACTTGACTCAGTCTGTCAGTGAACGCATGATTGGTCAATAGGCTCCTGGCGGCTGCTTCCTGGATTGCATAATTTGTCAGGCTGCGAAACAGACAGAGAGAAGCTGACTGATAGTGGAACACAGTCCACTCTGTCAGTGAGGGGACATTCAGACAGGTTACAGTAACATTACCAGCTTTGTTCTTCTGAATCCCTCTGCCCTCTTTCATTAGTGCTGACATTACATGATGAGAAACAATCAGTATTTATATCATGTATTTATGTGATAAATACGGTACAGTAGTCCCTCGATACTTCACAGTTTGACTTTCGTGGACTCACTCTTTTGTGGGTTTTCAATGTAAGGTTGTACACAACACTCGATTGTCAACTTTAATATTATGTGATTGGGACGGTACGGGGGAAAAAATTACTGGAACAGACGAGAGCATGCAGGAATCAACCAATAGGACAAAACAAAAATACTTCAGACAGGCACCACCAATTTGTAGTTTTCTTTAAATAAGCTTACACTGTAACGCAAGTCAAAAGAACTACAGCCCAGAAGCCAACAGTGCTTCCAGCTAGGGATGGGGCTGATCCGATCCAGTATCGGCCTCCGATACCTGCATCATTTACGTATCGGATTTTTCCAATCCAACCTGCAGAGCTTTCCGATCCATGATGCATGTTTGTGTCTGTTGAAACGTCTCCTCGTGTGATTCCCTGCCAGCTGCTCTGCAAGTTGGCTTCAAACTATGGAAAGGATTTCCTGAACGGAGGCGTGTCTCATGAAACCCAGAGTAATAAGACCCGCCTCACATTCAGGAAATCCAGTTCATAGTTTGCAGCCAGCTACAACCTGAGTAAATACGTGTGGACTGAGAGCACTGTGGCTAACGACTAACCAACTTTTCATCATAACATGTCCGCTGTGTGGAAGTATTTTACACTAAACACCGCAAGCAATGTCCGCAGAGCTGCTGTACCGAGAGGGGGAAGCTCAGTCGAGACCTACAATACATCAAACTTAATAAACATTTGAAAAAGCACCACATTAAAAGAGCAGGAGGATTGTTTAGTCAGTAAAGTTAGTTTTACATTGGACTTTCGAGCTCCGTGGCTTCAGCGGTGTGCTCCTCTCGTTCAGTCCGAAGTAGGCAGTCTGATTTCGGTCAGCCGCGCTCAGTCTGCCCGTCTCAGAGGAGGAGCAGACGGAGCGCAGCTGACCGAAATCAGACTGCCGGCGTCGCAGCTTCATTGAATATTTGCAGCCAAAATATAATTTACGTTTACCCTCCAGGAAATATTTATCAGTACAACAGTAGATCATAAAAAAACAAACATATGAATTGAAGAATAAAAGAAAATTATATTAAAAAAATGAAACAAAAACTGCTACTTTATAAAGTGATGTAAAATACTGAAAACGGGAACATGTCTGGTTTTTGCCATGAACTTAGCAGATGTTTGAAGCCATTTAATCACTTTAATATCCACTTCGGCGTATTGTTTTTATGCTTCATGTATTATTTAGTGGATGTTTTTCTTAGTTCATATCTTAGATCTTATTGCTGTTTTTCTTTTACATTTTATTGTAGGATGTAACTGGGACTCTGTGTACATAATCTGGTTCCACCACATGTACCACATGTGGTGTGTATGACAATAAAACTCTCTGACTTTAAAGCTAGGAATAAAAAAACATGTTTTGTGTTAGCCGAAATTCGAAGAACAGCAATGGAGGAGCAAACACTATCGGAGAAACCGATGTGATAAGAATAGATTTGCAACGCAAAGTTTGAAGTAACGATCTATCTAAGCTCTCGTACAGAACTGTCAGGAAAGTCACAATCCTGAAGACACCCATATCTAACTGCTTCCCAGGTGCTTACATACCCACTGCGCCACCTGGGTGTATCTTGTACGGTGGGTTAAAACAATGACATACAGCTCTTTCACTTCTATTCAACATCTCGACATGTTTGGATTTCAGACAAGAGATCATTTCATTTTACTGTCGCTGTAAATTAAGACTAATCCTCCGCCCGCCCCTCTTTCTGTACCCCCCTCCCCAGGTTACTCTGGAGGGACACAGTTTAAGCACTGATCTTTTTATAGCTGAGGTGTTTGGAGCAGAGGCTTAATGACAAGGATGGTCTGAGATTTGAAAGTTTCCCATGCCATGCTGGTATGAGGGACTTGGGCAGGATTTGCAGGTGGAAGACGAGGATTGCAATGCCTGAGAGGGGCGGCGAGTGATGGACAGACAACAGTCAAAATCCTGAAAGCAAACCTTGGCAGATGGAGAGCTGATCTGTATGCAGGCAGACGGCAAAAGCTTTTTACCAGCAGCTGCAGGAGTTGAGTTCCACAAGTTCAGTATAAAAAATTATGTTATTAGGGCAGAATCTCATATAACTTTATTTATTTATTTAATTCTGTGTCTGCCTCAACCACATAAGCTCATTCTGTAAGAACCCTTTTTGCCACAAACTCAGAGTCAAGGACATTCAGGGACAGAAAAATGACGAAAAGAGAAAGAAACATGGTGGTGGTGGTGGTGGTGGGGGGGTCTTTGTGTGTTCCCGAGTCTCACTGTGAGATTACAGCAGGCGATTGTGATAAGAGAAACACCCTGCGCATGACTGATAATGTTTGATCATCGCTTTCATCTGATTGAATCAACTCAAAATCTTGAAAATTAATAACTCAGCTGAAGCAAATAAACCAGCTGACAGAACGACCTTAAACATCCGTCAACATCTGTTACAAGTGAATAACTTACAGCCCAGTGTGTAAAACACAAGGTCCTATCAATTTCAATTCAATTCAGTTTATTTATAAAGCGTCAAGTCACGACAGAAGTTAACAGAAGTTACCTCACGGCGCTGAACAAATACGTTCACGTACATTATAAATGGCATTTAGTAAAGGAAGGAAGCCAGCAAGGCTTCCTTTCAAGGCTGCAGGTAACTTGAAAAGATTTCAACAACTACAGCTTCTGATTTTCTCATCTGAAATATGGGGATAACTTAATTAATGACCACCATCAATACAGTTATATGTAGAAGGAAGAAAAACTAATAAAATTGTAAAGAATGAATGGTACTGGTACATCTAATGCTGGATTCAAAGGGCACCAAACGCATTTAGCTGCCGGAGACCTTCAAGGTTTTGTATGTCAAGTAGTTTCAGGCAGCTTAATGAGGCCAGTCGTTAGCAAACTTTAGCTAGATATTGCCTTGCGAGGGATTTTTCAAGGCCAATTTATTAGCTCATTATTATATTATAATTCATGGTCTGAGGCACGAGGTTCTCCTGAGATCCATTTGTTCGAAAAGACTCCACATTTACTGTGTGCTTCGTTTTATTGATTGTCTAAATGATCACAATTAAGTCATTTAATCCTAAACAACTGTAACCAGAAAGCTAAAATAACCACACTTTATTAATTCAAATTTCCGAATACATTACATAATTAATTTCCCCAATGGGGATTAATGGATTACAAAACAAAAACAAAAAAACATTAGTTTCATCAAGGTTCATGCTCAATAATCCAGGTAAAAAAATCCAATAAAGTTTAAATCAGGTCATCAGGACGGTTTCTTTTTTTTTTTTTTGGTTGAGACGTTTCGTCCTTCATCCAAAGGACTTCATCAATCTGCGGAGCCATAAACTGCGTCCAACAAGCAGCACACTCCCATAGTGGACGAACCAGTTAAAGATTACAGTAGTCCCTCGTTTATCACGGGGAATCTGTACCCTGAAAACCCACGATGAGTGAAAAACCGCGAAGTAGGAATAATAATACAAGTAGTAATTAGTAGTTTATTTTCTTATTTATATAGAGGCATATTAAGGTGTTTTAAACCCTTTACTCTTGCAATATTCTAAATGTTTTTTAAGCTCTAAACGCTGTAAAAGGGCACAGAATGTCATGATTTTAGCTCCGGGCCTCCTCTGCTCTTTGCCACCTAGCTCTCTTGGCCACGCCCACTTCTCCGCTCTGCACGATGAACATTCTGATCAGCTGCAGCAGGAAGTTTATCCTGCAGCGGTAAGTGCTGCACAAAAGTTCAGGAGGAAGCTTTTTCTGCTGCGCCGGGCTGCACAAATGTGCAGCACATGCTAAATAATTTTAAATAATTTATTTTAAATAAAAATTTCATGCCGATTGTGCGGCTCATCCATCAATCCGCCAATTGTGTTTCATGTCCAATCTTATTTTGAAAAACCGCGATCGAGCGAATCCGCGATAAACGACCCGCGAAGTCGCGAGGGACTACTGTATTTATTAAAGATTAAAGTGGACTGGTTGGTCCACTATGGAAGTGTGCTGCTTGTGGGGTACAGTTTGTTTGTGGCTCCTCAGATTGATGAAGTCCTTTGGATGAAGGGTGAAACATCTCTTTACAAAAAACAAAACAAAACAAAAAAAACACGAAAGAAACCATCCAGATGACCTGACTGAACTTTGTTGGGTACAATATTAGTTGCTACTTCTTCTTTTGGGGCCAAGATGGGGTAGAGGTAGGGCAGCCGACGGTTCGTCTCCCAGCCATTCCCATGTTGTGGTGTCTCTGAGCAAGATACCCAATCTCCAGTTGCTACCTGGGTGCCCATAGCTGTCCACCGCTCCACCTGGGTGCATCTCAGGTGCGATGGGTTAAATGCAGAGAACTAATTTTGCCATTGTATGGGAACATACAGTGATGACAATCTCAGACTTCCCTCCCTTCGCTTCTTCTTTTGACTTTTCGTTTTCAGTGTTTGGCACAGCGTGTCATCCTCAGATGAACTCGCAGTTTCGTTTTGGCAAAAGTGTTTTATGTCGGTTGTCTTTCCTGACACAACCCTCACCATTTTTCCAGACTTGGGACCGGCACAAGAGATAGAGTGGGTTGTGCTCCCTAATGGCTTGTTTATACAATATTAAATCCATCCATCCATTATCTTTACCCGCTTATTCCATTTTGGGTCACGGGGGTCGCTGGTGCCCATGTCCAGCAATCACTGTGCGAGGGGCGGGGTACACCCTGGACGGGTCGCAAGTCCATCACAGGGCCACATAGAGACAAACGAGATAAACAACCATTCACTCTCTCATTCACACCTAGGGACAATTTAGAGTTACCAATCAGCCTAACATGCATGTTTTTGGTCTGTGGGAGGAAACCGGAGCACCCGGAGAAAACCCACGCATGCACGGAGAGAACATACAAACTCCACCCAGAAAGGCTCCTGGACTTGGGTTTGAACCAAGGACCTGCTCGCTGAGAGGCAGCAGCTCTACCAGTTGCGCCACCGTGCTGCCCCAATATTAAATACTAATGTTAAAAAATAATTAAACTCCAATGGAATAGATGTGTCTCAGCTTTTTAACTAGATTACAGTTACCAGTAAGTTTTTTTTCTTAATTAAACTAATGTCTCCGTTCACTGAACTTCATGGGAGCTTTGGAGCCCTCGTGCATTTTCCACACATCCGTTCATTTTTAGGGGAAATAAAAAGACATTTAGCCACCTCTGCTCCTCTGCTGTTTGGATTCGCACAGAAGCAGCTCAGCGCTGCATCAGCGTGTGCTTGGCCTCAACAGTTTGGTGTTGTAGACCCAGCAGTGACAGCAGGGTCAGAAGAATGGCCTTCATTTTCATGCCCCCTCATACGTACATGCTAATTTGTCTCAGAAGCTCTTTTCATGCAACACTGATAGGTTTGATATGTCTTTATTGTGCTTTAGTTTGCAGTAAAATATGTTGCTGTATTGAAAGATGTGTTTCTAAATGTCAACTACGGCTCACTTTTTTATATTACGTGCACATTACTTGTATTTGTCCTCAGATTAACCAGAAAATAGGCATGTTTGGAAGAGATTTTTAGGAAAACAACAAAAACAAAGTTACAGCTCTGCTTTAAGATTCAAACAATTCCTCAAAACTCAACACAATCAAAATGATTTAAAAAAAAAATCTTTGAAATTCAGAATTTATTGGAATTGTTTGGGAATTTTTGGCTTCAATAGTGGAAAAAAAAAATCTTTAGTCTCAGCAAACATTTTATGTATTGTAAATATATAAAAGCAAAAAAAAACTGTTTAAAATAGAATATTTTGATATATTTAGCTTAAAAACAGAAATCAAACTATGGTTCTTGTTTTGGAAATAGGGGAAAAAGGAAAAAAAATCAGTCAGAATCGACTCTGACCTTGACTTGACTTTGACCAGGTCATTCCAGGACATTTAAATGTCTCTTAAACCACTCAACTATCACTTCAGCAGTATTCCCTTAACATAGACATCCCACTCTCATTTCTCAGGAAAACTGAAACATCCACACACGATTATACACCCAAAACCAGGATTCACTGCGGGAACGGCGTTAAGACGGGAACATGTTTGAAACTGAGTCACGTGTGTTCATTTGTAGTTTTATCTGACCACGGACTTTCCTCCATGATTTATAGTCTGACTTTTTCAGGTCATTATGTTATGCAGCGTTGTAATGTCTGGCTTTTAGCGTTGTCCTACAGAGCGCACACTTATTAGATAAAACCCAACAGGAGTACAAGCTGTTCTTAAATTGTAAAGAACACAGTCCACACTCCTCTTGTCCCGCTAGATAAACGGTGAAACTTCAGCAGCTCTCACGGTCATGCTGTATCTGTCCACTGAGATTCTGTTTTCAATGCCTCTTCTCCCTTGTTGCCATAGTTACAAGCGAGTGGTGACCCCCCGGCGAGCTGGGACAGCGGTGTTATTGTGTTGGCTGGTTTCCATTATTGTGGGTCTCATGCCGATGTTGGGCTGGAATAACCTGCAGCGCCTCCTCACCAACGGCACCTTGATAACTAAAGACCTTGTGGTGACCTGTGAGTTTGAGACGGTCATCAGCATGGACTACATGGTCTACTTCAACTTCTTCGGCTGGGTGCTGCCCCCCCTGCTGCTCATGGTGGCCATCTACTTGGAGATTTTCTACATGATCCACAAGCAGCTCAACAAAAAGGTACGGCTTTGCTTTTTTATTTTGGGCTAACATAAAGCCGCCATTTTGTTCTTATTTAAGCAGCTTGACAACAACAGTGATCATTTTTTAAAATTCTCATTGTAGGTGACAGCAAGCCACACAGATCCAAGGCGTTACTTTGGGAAGGAACTTAAATTAGCCAAGTCTTTGGCTCTGGTTCTGTTCCTCTTCGCAGTCAGCTGGCTTCCACTTCACATCCACAACTGCATCACTCTCTTCTGCCCTGACTGCAACACGCCGGTGTTCCTCATTTACATTGCGATCATCCTCACACACGGTAACTCAGCCGTCAACCCCATCGTATACGCTTTCCGGATCAAGAAATTCCGCACAGCCTTCCGGAAAATCTGGAAACAGTATGTGCTTTGTCGGGATCCAGTTGGTCGACTTCCTCAAAGAGGGAGCCAGAGAGGACGAGGTAACGAGACAAGGCTGCGGCAGAATGATGATGACGATGACGATGTGTGACCTTTGGCAGCTAATTGCACGAAAAGTGCAATTGTGCACATGCAGTTTGGGACAATGTGGAAAAAAAGAACAAGAAAAATCTGAATTTTTATGCCTGATTTCTGATCAGGATGGCATTAATACTGGGGGACACTAAAAATGGAGGGAAATTATTTTCTCCATTAATCGTGCTCCAAAAGAAATAGGTTCCCAGTCATATGTAGATTTGGATTGAAGCTTATTTTTGGCTGACAAATCTATAAAGACATTTTATAAGATATGGGGCTTTTTAAACAAAAGTTTCAACATTAACCTGTTGGATTTACTGTAAATCAGTACATATTTGTAGCAGATGTGGACAAAGTAGAGTTGACTGTCCTTATGGCCTTCAATGTGACTGATCCTAAATAATAATCCTTATACAAAACGTGCTACATAAAAATACTTCATTCTGTGGCCTTAAGGACAGAAGGAACTGAGAGTAAATGTGGTTTTGCGGAACAAGAATAAATGTGGTAAACTTTCGAGGTAGGAAGACTTTTGCACAGGGTGCATTGAGAGGATTCAGCACATGGCGTGCGGGCTGGCTGCACAGAAGAAGAAAAATCAACAAAATCAGGATTTTTGGTAAAACCTCTGCTTTTCTAATGACATACACAGCAACTCAACAGCAGTAACAGATGTTTGGTCCATTTTTTTATGTCAAGTTTGTTTTTTTACACATCTGAGACCATTTGACTGACAGGATGACTGACAGCTGCAAGCAGCAAAAAGCTTCTTGTTTTCTGTTTAATGTCAGAACGAACAGGCATAAAGGTCACACATCCAGTAGCCACATCCGTTTTTAATAGAAATCTGCTGTGCTCTTCCATCTAATACAAGGGTTCCCAACCGTGGTCCTTGAGGAACACCATACTGCATGTTCTAGTTGTTTCTCTGCTCCAACACACCTGATTCAGTGATTTAATTACTTCCTTAAGCTTGGCAGAAGCCTATTAATCAACCTTTCATTCAAATCAGGTGTCTTGGAGCAGAGGAAGGACTGAAACAAGCAGGGTGGTGTTCCTCAGGGATTCAGTCTTCACAGAAAAGTTAAATCATGTCATCTGGACAGATTCTTAATCTTATCATTTTATCCCTGTAATGTTATGCTGACCTTTGACCTTTTCAAAAGATACTCCTAACCATCAAGGTTCATGCTCAATAATCCAGGTAAAATATCCAACAAAGTTCAGTCAGGTCATCTGGACGGTTTCTTTTTTTTTTTCTTTTTTTTGTTGAGAGATGTTTCATCCTTCATCCAAAGGACTTCTTCAATCAGAGGAGTCACAAAAACTGTGTCCCACAAGCAGAACACTCCACACCAGTTTGCTGGTGATAAGATGGTTTCTGGGACCCACCCTCTCCCCCATCGACTCCTCCCAGGCAGCCACATTCAAAGTGGTTCAAAACATCAAGTTTCATGCTCAATAATCCAGGTAAATCCACGGTTACTGAGCATGAACCTTGATGTTTTGAACCACTTTGGCTGTGGCTGCCTGGGAGGAGTCGATGGGTGAGGGAGTGGGTCCCAGAAACCATCTTATCACCAACAAACTGGTTGATCCACTATGGGAGTGTGCTGTTTGTGGGACAGCTTGTTGTGGCTCCTCTGATTGAAGAAGTCCTTTGGATGAAGGACAAATGTTACCATTATCCTTAAAAGACATTTTAATTAATTGTTTTCACAGAGCAGGTGTAATCTGACTAGTGTTGAGACATCCAGGACACCAGTACTACAATCATCACTGTATGCAACTCATAAACTAGAGAAATGTTGATGGGAGATCATCTAAAACGGTGAGAGAACAGCTGCATTGTTGACTCCTGCAGCTGTTGGTTCAACAAAAAGCCTGAAAAATCAAAACTCTGAGCATCAAAATGTCACTGCGGATGCACAGATTCCAATTTGCGATGCACTATTTGCAAAATAAATTAGACGCATCAACGTTTAGTATGATTTTTTTAAATACTTTCAGGCTTGCTTTCTCTTCATGCTTTTTGTAAGGCTCTGCAAAAGGAAAAATCAGGTGTCACTTTGGTTTTTACATGTGTTAATGTGTCACTGATTTTTGTCTTTTGAAAGGGGGGGGGGGGGGTCTGAGAGGTTTTGGAATTAATAGAGTTTAGCATTTTAAAAGGCCAGCATAAAAGCCATCTGAAACCTGTACACATCTGATTTTCTATCGTGTTACAGAACCTAAAGTATAAAAACTGAATCTCACTCTAAACCCCCCCCCCCCCCCCCACACACACACACACACATATGCCTCAAACCAATACAAAAGACACTATTTCCAATGCTGCTACTGCCATAATGTCTCCAAGGATGTCTTTTCTTACTTTTTGAGGAGCTTTTAAAGCCACCACGTCTCTGGTTTAATTAATTTTAATGAGATGTCTGCACTTTGAACATTACTGAACAAAACCTAAATGAAGTGGACCCATGAATTTGCATCACTGATCAGCGGGAATCTCAAGAGCTCTGAAGTTTGAGCGAACAGAAAGCCAGAAACGCCAAAACGAAAGCAGCAGTGGAAGTGTTCCAGCAGCCATTTTTAAAGTTTCTGTCAAAGCTGTGAAGTTCAGACGGTCAGAAGACAAGAATCAGTCTTTTATATAAACCATTTCAATAAACTGTGACTGTATAACTGTGTTCCTCTATTTTTTTAAGTATTTGTTTGGCATCTTATTTGCTCATCAGAAGGGGATACTCTGATTTAATTGTGCAAATTAGGGAGCACAAGTAAGATTAATAAGAGAACTACACGTAAAAGTGAAAGCCCTCATGGTAAAAACAGACCTTGTGAATTTTATTCTGTACAGTTTATATGATGACATTGTTTTATTTCCATCATGTCATTGCCTGTGTTTGCCATGTTAGAAACATTTCTCAACAGCCAAAGGACTGGTTTTACTGAAACTCAGAAATTATTCAATGCACATCTGGAGTCAGCTCAGTTCAAGATGGCTGCCACAGCTAATCGTAATGGTTATAACAATTAATTTGACAAGTATTGCGTTAAAGTTTGGTGGGATAGTAGCTGAGAGTCACCCTGAGCATCAAATACACACAGTCTAGTGTTACTGAAGGTTTGTTCACCAAAGCAAGTCATAGAGACAAATGAGAAGTTTTGGCAGAACATGTTAATTTTTTGCACCAGGTCTTATAAAAGCACCAAAGTCAGGTGATACCCGTCCATTCCACTCCCCAGAATCTGCCCACAGTCCTACCTGCCATGTGACGCACTGCTTCACTGTCCTGTCCGACTGTTGGAGAGACCACAAAGATCGCTTGCTCTTACCTGGAGGTGTTCAGTCTCAACCCGGAGGTGTTCAGTCTCAACCTGGAGGTGTTCAGTCTCAACCTGGAGGTGTTCAGTCTCAACCTGGAGGTGTTCACAGGCTAACACCGTTTGCCCATTGGGCCGCTCAGTTGTTCATTATCCAACATGTCAGCCTCACCCGTCATCATCCAACATGTCAGCCTCA
>NC_056504.1:45150412-45165713 GCF_014905685.2 Nematolebias whitei
CATCATCCAACATGTCAGCCTCATCTGTCATCATCCAACATGTCAGCCCCACCTGTCAGCTCGGCCTCATACCACCCTCCGGCACTGCCTGGACTCTCAGCTGCCCAACACAACGACCTCTTGGCCTCTCAGGCTTCATATCCCCTCTCCCTTGCTGTGCTCCGTTGGATCACAGATCTCTGATGACGAGAACTGAAATTATTAGATCCGTAAAATCAAAACTGAAATAATTGTGGCAGTGTTTGATGGGAAGTTGACACACTGTGTTTTATTGTACAGAAAAAATTGCACAGTTTTGACAGTTTGATTCAGAGGGAATGTATTTTTTCTATGACGGGAGCAAAAGTATGTAAATCCTGAGTGGAGGTCACATCTCTTGAAGCTCGAGCCAAATATGAGAGAAATGCCAAAAGAAATGTTGTCCGAAGGTGCCTATCAAGAGAGGAGGCTGCCAGGGGTGTCATTTTATATGGTTAGTAAGACGTCCTCAAACCTTTCAGAATGCACAAACGCCATCACAATTTTATTCTTCAAGATGGGCTGAAATCACTATTTCTGCAAAAATACGTCAATTTTGTTTTCAGTGCAGATGTCGTCGTTCACCGTGTTGCAAAAATAAAATGCGTCAAATGGAAATCTGTTTTAAGTTTCATGAAATGTAAATGGTACAAGTCATTTCAAGTGGCAGAAAAACACTTTTCTTTGCTTGTGCCCGTCCAAGTTTAAATCCATTCGTTCACATGTGGAAGCAAATCAAACAAATATAAATCTCCCATTTATAGATGATAAAACTGTTAAATGGACTAAATTATTAAAACAGAGTTGTTTATTCAATACTTTACACTCATACAGCGGTGAAAAGTCTAAATAAAAATCATTAGATTGTTTTGGAAATGATAAAAACTTAATTATGCTTTAAAACAAATTTAAAAAGCTGAGAAATTCAGCCCAACACTGACGTTCAAGAGAAACTTTTTACGTTAGTGACAGTTTGGATGTTTACCATGTGAAGGGGTCTCTGCACTTTGTGTTGTGCAATTTCTCCAGTTATCAAGCTATCTGAAATGTTTTGGGGAAAAATCCTGTTAGAGACTGGGTTGAATGGTATGCATAATGTGTGTGTGTGTTGGGAATGTACCCATTAGAAATACCAAGACTCCCAGTTCCCCCTCACACCCATAAAAGCCCCGTCCTCTTGTGGATCTCCTCTGCTTCACAGACTTCAACGTTCCTCTCATTGTGTCTCGCAGGCTTCAAGTCGTGACTGAGTGACGAGCTGCAGCTCAGAGCCATGTGCAAACAGCTCCTCAACAAGGCAAAGAATTCAGCGGCTGAGCATTAAATAAATAGACGAGTTTTTATGCTGCACATACAAATGAGACTTTTAGGAATGTGTGACGTGAGTGTAATGTGTCAAGACTTCCAGCAAGAATTTCTCATTAAGTGTTTACTTGACTTCCCACCTGCCTCACAGCAGTGAGAACCTACAGCCAGATGCCTTCACATCCCCGTGAGTGAACAAGCCAGACAGCAGCTGGTTCTGTGACCCCACCAAAAACTGTTCAATCAAGAAGACTCAATAATTAACAGGAGACAAATACTTCAGTTCACCACGCGGCACTTGGTCTGGCTTTCTTCTGACCTTTATCATTTTTAATCACAAACATCTGTCCAATCACAGGAGTGGCATCTGCTCATTCCATGTGCGGTGCTGCCATCTGGTGGTGCTCCATCAGTCTCAAAAGAATTTCAATCTGGTTACCCAATGCAGTTATTTTTAGTGCATTTAAACCAGTTCCAAACCCTGGTCCTTGAGGAACACCATCCTGCATTTTATTTATTTATTTATTTTGTTGTTTCTCTGCTCCAACTCACCTGATCCAGTGGTTTAATTCCTTCCTTAAGTTCAGCAGAACCCCGTTTATGACCTTTCATTCAAATTAGGCGTATTGGAGAAGATGAACAACTAAAACATGCAGGATGGTGTTCCTCAGGGACCAGGATTGGGAACCATAGATTTAAACATAAGGATGTGTTGCAGCACCATCAAGGTGTCACTGGCATCAAAATCAGGTTCTCTCAAAATGTTTATGTATATAGTAGTACACCAGAAAACTTTTTTTTTTTTTTTTTTTTAATGGGAGCACTTGCTGAAACACAGACGTCACCAACAAGGTTTGCTTAATGTTTTTTTCTTTAAGCTACATTCTAAAATATTTAAATGCAAAGTTGACGTGGAAAACTGCAGCTTCACTGAGTCTGTACACCGGCCCGCTCAGGCCACTGATGTCGCATCAGAAAACATTTTCCTGCCCGTTTAAGCATTTAATAAAAAAAAGTGACACCTGTAAACCTGCAGAGGCATTTTTTTATTACGACTTCTAATCTTCAGTTTACCGTATTTTTAAGACAATAAGGCACACTTAAAATCCTTTAATTTTCTCAACAGTGAGCCGTATAATCCAGAGTGCCTTAGAGTCTGAAAAATACAATAGTTAAATTAATGACCAACACAATTAAAGACACAACTCATGATCAAATTCTGACAATTTTAATCATCAATACAAAATTACAAAAAATTCATAAAAAGTGCTCATGAATTTGACAGCAATGTGCATCACAACAAGATACATTTGTTGTACGACTTCGGATTTTTCCTGACGTCAAGTATCGAGTTTGGTAAAACCCCTTAAAGCATCAACCCCCAAAATAATTGATCACCAACACAAATATAAAATCACATAAAACATTATTTTTTTGTAAACAAGACAATGTGAAAAAAACAGTACATGATTGAATTTTTTTAAAGTTTAGAAGCTTAATTCATTTAAAAATACCTGAACCTTTTTATCAAAAGTGCTGACAGATGTCTGATGAACCTTAAGTTACTAATTATTATTATTATTTTTTTTTTTTACATTTTCCTAAGTCCATACTCCTTACAAAATCAAATTATGCCACGATGAGAACACAGCAGGTGTTTCGAGAACAGCTGCCACCATTATTTTACCCGACAGAAATAAGAAGCCCATTTCCACCCATTGGAAATATAAGAAGGCAAAGACACGTCATGTTATTTAAACCAGTGGTTCCCAACCCTGGTCCTTGAGGAACGCCATTCTGCATTTTTTTTTAGTTGTTTCTTTGCTCCGGCACACCTGATTCAGTGGTTTAATTACTTCTTTAAGTTCGGCAGAAGCCTGTTAATCACCCTTTCATTCGACAACTAAAACATGTAGGATGGTGTTCCTCAGGGACCAGGGTTGGGAACCACTGATTTTAAACAATGATTGAAACGTTAACTTTGTACTGATGATTTATTTTACCGACATGTTGAAGAGCAAAATGGAATGACCTACATTAAATTAATAAATGTAGGGATCAGAAGCTGAACACACAGCAGACTTCTTTGTTTAAGACCTTCATGATCCCACTAATAAGAGCTTAAGCAATAATTTGGACATTATTTCATAACGTTAAAATATTACTTTTATGGAAATAATTGAAATTGCTATTGGTCGTTGCTTTCTGTATGTTAATCTGTTTGAAACAGCAATTAAGTCATTTTATAAATGGAATTAAGCAGCGAATTCAGATCAGGGGGAAGTGTCTTAACAGCAGCTGCATCATCTTCTTCAGAAGCTGTAAAACTTATTTAATCATCTAAAACTGAAACTTAAATGCATCAACGTGAGGGTTTATGGAGGCAATAAAGTTGTGTTTGCGTATGTGCGGGTCAAACCCGAAACAAAATTTTACAGATTATCTCAATCTGAGCATGCGCTTTTCAAGGCTGCCAAAAAAAAAAAAAGAAGAGAGGCGAGTTTCAACGGTAAACAAGTTTGATGAGTTTCATTTTGAGACGCCTGGCACTTTTTCCTGAAAAACACCAAAAAGAAACAGAAATACACTCAGTCAGTAACGAAGCGGACATTCAGGTTGAAGGAAAAACTGTACATTACGCTTATTTGCTTCTTCCTTTAAACTATCGTAATAACATTAAAGTGAAAACTGCAAGAAAATTAACAATCAGATCAGCATTCAACCGTCGAGACCTTGTTTTTGTCAAATAAAATCACATAAAATGATGAGAAATTCTGGAGAAACAGGAACCTCATTTAAAAAAAAAGATTTATTGTAAACTGGAAGAGGGCAGTAAAGCATGAGTCATAGGATTTGAAGGGGCTGAAACCAGGATGTCAAAGCAGATGATGCTTTTTGCAGAGTTCCAACACCTCGTGTATCCCTGCAATATAGTTGTTGCAATATTTCTAATTTATGTCTAGTCCAGTTTATTAATATTATTTATTATTGATTTCATTGAAAGCTGAAGCATGAAACAATTGTCAATGTATTTGGTGGAAGAATGAATCTGCAATGTTAGATCACCGTGTTTAGTGTAACAACAAAGCTTACCATCAACAAAATATAACCAGAAAAATAGCATTTCCTGCAAAAAACGCAGCGTGAACGCTTCAAAAACCCCGCTGAAAAACAGCTGAAATTAGCTAAAAACATGCTGAAATGCAGCTGAAATGGAAGTACAAGCCAAAGTTAGCAGAAGAAAGCCGAACCACCCTCCCCCCATATTTGCTGAATTAGGTTTAAATAAGTAGAAAGAATTTGAACGGATCACAAAACAGCTGAAAAAACAGCTGAAATCAGCAGAAAGTAGCTGAAAACAGTTTAAATTTGCACAAGGAAGCTGAAAGAAGCTGAACCAGAACAAAATGTGAAAGGAGTAGTAAAAAGTTGTAAACACACCTAAAGATTTGAAGGATGTAAAATGAGCTACAGTTCATTTTCTATAAGAAAAATGGCAGAAATGGCTAAATATTTCAAAAAGCTAAAGTTGCACCAATACCAAAAGTCATATAGCGGGATTGTCCTGGAAGAGCTGAAACGTTTTGATATACGATTTGTTGAAATACTTTGAAAACTGCAGGGCGAGAACTGCATCGAATAACGTGCGGGAGAAAAATCACATTAGCGTGAATGCTTCGTAAACATTTACACAATAAAGAACCAAAGATATTGGACAAAAGAATCCGTTAAAAAGTGATTCTTATTTAAAACTTACCCAACCACCTTGCTGAGCGACCCAGGAGCCCACACGCCTGTTGAGGAAATTAGTCAACGCTCTACGGACTGCAGCTGTAAGCTCCGGGGCCGACTCCTTGACGTAGAGACCAAACGCTACAGAAGCTTTGATCAGCTGCATCTCTGGAGCGATCTCGGCAGCTTTAGCGCCATGACTCTCACACACAGCTTCCACACAGTGGCTAAATGCTACATCCACAGCCTGAGGGAGGAAATAAGAACAGACTTTTCAGACTTTTTCTTACAGCTTCAGAACATTTCTATGTTTTGTCTTTAAAAAGTTACAAACATAAAGAGGAGATGAACATGAGAATCCCAAGACAACAACACCTTTAAAACAAAAACGACTATGGTCTTAATTACAGCACGAATAGCTAGCTGCTGTTTAAATGTCTATCGATGAATAGAACTGCTCATTTTAGATGTTATCACAGCAAATCATCTACCTCCATTTTCTCCTATCCTCTATTTCCTCCTGGCAGCTCCATAGTCACCATTCTTTGACAAATATTATATATTTAGAGTATACTGCCAGTTTATATATTACAGTTTAATATGTGTACTGTCCCTCCTCTGCACATGTCTGAACCCTCAGAGCCTCGTCTCTAGAACGTCGTCTCCAAGCCGCTCAGTCTGAGCTGTCCCTGTGATAAACAGGTGCTGGTCGTAAAATTAGAATTTCATGAAAAGGTTGATTTATTTCAGTAATTCCATTCAAAAAGTGAAACTTGTATTTTAAATGAATTCATTACACACAGAACGATATATTTATTTTAAGGTTGATGATTATAACTGACAACTAATGAAAACCTCAAATTCAGTATCTGAGAAAATTAGAACATTACTTAAGACCAATTAAAAAAAGGATTTTTAGAAATGTTGGCCGCAGCACGGTGGCACAACTGGTAGAGCTGCTGCCTCTCAGCGAGCAGGTCCTTGGTTCAAACCCCGGTCCAGGGGCCTTTCTGGGTGGAGTTTGCATGTTCTCTCTGTGCATGCGTGGGTTTTCTCCGGGTACTCCAGTTTCCTTCCACAGACCAAAAACATGCATGTTAGGCTGATTGGTAACTCTAAATTGTCCCTAGGTGTGAGTGAGCGAGTGAATGGTTGTCTCGTTTGTCTCCATGTGGCCCTGTGATGGACTGGAGACCTGTCCAGGGTGTACCCCGCCCCTCGCATAGGGATTGCTGGACATGGGCACCAGCGACCCCCATGACCCCAAATGGAATAAGCGGGTAAAGATAATGGATAGAAATGTTGGCCAACTGAAAAGTATGAGCATGTACAGCACTCAGTACTTAGTTGTTGCTCCTTTTGTCTGGATTACTGCAGCAATGCGGCGTGGCATGGAGTCGATCAGTCTGTGGCACTGCTCAGGTGTTATGAGCCCAGGTTGCTCTGATAGTGGCCTTCAGCTCGTCTGAATTGTTGGGTCTGGCATATCATATAAATTTGTACGCATCTTTTATGATTGTCTTTTGTTGTCATTGTCCACTGTTGTCATGCTCAATGGGATTAACCTGTATAAATAGAGGTTGAATGAATCACATCTTCCTCTTCACAATACCCCACAGATTTTCTAAGGGGTTAATGTCAGGAGAGTTTGTTGGCCAATTAACAACAGGGATACCATGGTCCTTAAACCAGGTACTGGTAGCTTTGGCACTGTGTGCAGGTGCCAAGTCCTGTTGGAAAATAAAATCTGCATCTCCATAAAGTTGGTCAGCAGCAGGAAGCATGAAGTCTCTAAAACTTCCTGGTAGACGGCTGCGTTGACCTTGGACCTCAGAAAACCAACACCATTAGATGATATGGCACCCCAAACCATCACTGACTGTGTAAACTTGACACTGAACCTCAAGCAACATGGATTCTGTGCCTCTCCTCTCTTCCTCCAGACTCTGGGACCTTGATTTCCAAAGGAAATGCAAAATTTACTTTCATCAGAGAACATAACTTTAGACCACTCAGCAGCAATCCAGTCCTTTTTTCTTTAGCCCAGGTGACACACTTGTAACTCTGTATTTTGTTCAACAGTGGCTTGACACAAGGAATGCAACAGCTGAACCCCTTGTCTTGCATACATCCGAGCGTGGTGGTTCTTGAAGCACTGACTCCAGCTGAAGTCCACTCTATGAATCTCCCCCACATTTTGGAATGGGTTTTGTTTCACAATCCTCTCCAGGGTGCAGCTATCCCCATTGCTTGTACACTTTTTTCTACCACATCGTTTCCTTCCCTTCACCTCCCTATTAATGTGTTGGACACAGAGCTCTGTGAACAGCCAACTTCTTTAGCAATGACCTTTTGTG
This sequence comes from Nematolebias whitei, assembly GCF_014905685.2. Taxonomy (NCBI): domain Eukaryota; kingdom Metazoa; phylum Chordata; class Actinopteri; order Cyprinodontiformes; family Rivulidae; genus Nematolebias; species Nematolebias whitei. The sequence goes on from NC_056504.1 coordinate 45,157,825, forward strand.
TCTTGCCCTCCTTGTGCAAGGTGTCGATGGTCGTCTTTTGGACAACTGACAAGTCCGTAGTCTTCCCCATGATTATGTAGCGTACAGAACTAGACTGAGAGACCATTTAAAGGCCTTTGCCAGTGTTCTGAGTTAATTAGCTGATTAGACTGTGGCACTAGATGTCTTCAATATTGAACCTTTTCACAATATTCTAATTTTCTGAATCAATGAATTTTGGTATTTCATTATTTGTAAGACATGATCATCAAAATTACAAGAAATAAAGGCTTGAAACATTTCACTCCGAGTGTAATGAATCAATAAGAGTTTCACTTTCTGAAATAACTGACCAAAAAAAATAACCTTTTCATTATATTCTGTATTTTTTTAGATGCACCTGCTGTATTCATTTCTTATCCTGTCCATTTTGGTCCCTCCCAGAGAAAATCTTACAGTCTACATCTCTGCCATGTGGAGCTCTGCTTCCTGTCCGTTAATGTCACCTTCTCTAAACCAAACATCATGACAGATATCACTAGTTTTGTAAAAAACATTCCCTTCACTCTTGCAGCTCTCCCGTCACAAACCACTCCTGACACTCGTCTCCACCCACTCCACCCTGCCTGCACTGTCTTGTGCTCTGCCTGTTGCTTTGGATGGATAACCCCAAATACCTGAACCGATCCACCTTCAATAGCTCTAGTCTGCTGCTTCACCGATACACCCTTCTCCCTTCCATTTACACCATCAACATGTGTTTCAATACTCAACCAAGTGTCATCACTTTCTCATGTGGTTGGGATTTGAAGCTAGCAGGACTGGGCTTAAGGAAGCTGCTGTGTTGTATTTTTGGAACTAGAGTCTGTGTACTAGCAATGTGGGGCAGGCCTGTCGCAATAAACTAATTAATCGCACGATAAATTAAAATTATCAACCTCATTTTAATTAATCAGCTTCATCGTTTCTTCGTGTCTCTTTCTACTGAAGACACTGGATGACAAATGGTTCAACTCTGTGCTCTTCACTGACCCCTCCCTTTCTCTTTTCTTTAAAATCTGTTTTAACCGTCCAAAGTCACGTTTTTTGGATCGTTAAAAGCAGCTAAGCTGTAAAACTAAGCTACGAGCTAAGCTAACAGGCCGACCTCAGGAAAAAACTTGTCAAAGCTCCAAAATTCATGGTTGAAACCAGTGCCTTCATGTAAAAAGTTTTTTTTTTTTTCTGCAAAAAGAAGCTGAGAACTTTTCTACTGATTTTTTATTAAAAGCTTTGTGTGAAAAATGCTACGCTAAAGGGCTCAAACCACATCGAGCGTCCGCCATTTTGAGAACAGAAAAACAGGAAGGAGAGACAGCCCATGTCACGTCAAGGGGCCTTTCCCCCATTTTTCTTAGAAACACGCTGCTTGCTCCCTCACTATCCATCCTTCAGTTCAAACAGTCGTATACTGCCATCCAGTGGTCAAAAAAGGTACTACACCCTAAACAAATTAACATTTCTTCTTAAATTTGACAATAATTACTAATTATTGTTAAAGGTAAAAAAATATCGTTTATCGCAATAATTTGACACAATAGCCCAGCAAAATTTGTTATCGTGACAGGCCTAATGTGGGGCTTTAAAAGCAACCTACTTCCCCACAACCATTGTGTTAAATGACTTCCTTTATGCGTTTATAACCAATTACAATTAAACATATTAGAAGATAAATATTGGAAAATTTGACAGCAAGGTAAGAACTGCATGCATCAATGAGTGCGTGTGTTTCGAGTAAGGAAACAGTTGTTTGTGTGTACGGGGTGGGACTTAAAACTCATACTGGAGGATGATGTTTCTCTTATGGCTTCAACTTCCAGGATCTCATCTGGCATCTAGTTTTAATAAATGATGTATTAAAGTTACACATTTACTCCGTCTTACTTTGACTTCCACTTCTATTATCTCTAAAGCAAACCACCACTCCAGCCTGTCCTCCACCTGCTCCCTACTCTTGCCTCAGTTGAGAAATTCATCTCCTGGCTGAGTTGATATTAGTTGTGAAATTTGTGCCGTTACCATAACTGTGTATGTGAGGAAAGAAGAAACGCTTAACAGGAAAATAAGTCCAGCTGCTTTTTTCCTCAGGAACTTGGTACTACCATCTCCAGGATGACTGAAAAATTAATCTAAACCAACATTTGTTTTGGCAATGTCTTTGTTTACCAATGAGCAGTGATAATGATGAGAAATGAGAAATGTCTGGGTGAGGCACCTTGTTGGTGCAACAGTGAATCATTGTTTTATTATAGAGGTTTCTCCATAATAAAACAATAATAATAAAATAAGATTCTCATTTAAAGATTTGTTAAAAAGGTTTACGATGCAACAAATTATCTAAACTCAAACATTATTCTTTAAAACAATATTAAGAGTGTTTCACAATGATACATTTTAGGACAATAAAGTTCCAATTTCCCACTGGACAATGTGAAACTTGACATTCATGACAAACGTCATTATTTCCACACGTTTTTAAAAGACTGATCTAAAACAGACAGAAAATTCACTTTACTGAAGCCTATACGCTTTTTCAATGGTTAGAATACAATTAATCCGTGATTTTATTCAGGCACCTGTTAATAAACCTGTATTTACCCCAAAGATTGAGTTTATCACAGATAATTAAAGAAAAGAGTTGCCACACCACTTTCACATTCTGCTGGTAATAAAAAGCATGAGCTGATAAATCAAACAGGTTGATTATAGTTAGTAAAAATTATGAACAGTTGATTGGGTTTTGCTCCTTCGGGAAAATCAAGCAGCTTTTGTTGGCGATAAACTTTTATATTACGTAATGATCCATCGTTAGGCTGATGGTCCTTCTTGATCATGTGATCAGCTGGTTTTGGTTGTCAGCAGCAAACTGGTTGATCCACTCTGAGAAGGTGCTATTTAAGAGACTGAGCTGAAAACAGCACCTCAGACTGAGGAAGTCTTTCGGATAAAAGACGAAACGTTTCTACATTTCTTTTTTGTCGTTTTGTTTTTTGAAGGACCAGATGTAACTTTTTTAGATTTTTCTACCTGGATTATTGAGCATGCATCAGGATATTACATAACTAATTCCTCAAGCAAAAAGTAAACAACTACCCGTAGATGATCAATTGAATTCTGGGTAATTTTCCCCATTTATGATCCATGCAGATCTTCATTGAACCTTCTAAAAGCCCCGTCAGGTAGGAAAACCACAGGTTCTGTGAGTGGAAGCAGCTCAGCTGGCGCTTGCAGTGACAGACTTAGAATAAACCTCAGGTCAACCTAAAGTCAGTAACTTACAGGCTTTCAGTTTCATTTTTACCTCTTGTGCTGCTGCCCGCTTCAGGTCATTCAAAGAAGCTATGAACTTGGGGTCCTCGTTCACTGCATCTGCGATGGTTCTCAGTTTATCAGCAATTAAAACTGGATCAAAAGTGTCTCCTAAACAAACAAATAATGAATGAGTAGTGTCTTATGTGATACAAGACTGAAGATAATCATGTTTATATAAGGAGCAGGGAGAACCTGAGAGAAAGTAGATGATTAACACTCATTTTGATTTTATTTAGCTTTTAGCAGGAACTTATTTGTACTCAATAAAGAAGGGAAACATCTTGTGGCAATCTGTATGAAATAATGCAGCTGACGTGTTCACATTCTTTACATTACATTTAAAAGTAAAAACCTACTAACCTGGACCGTCTGCTTCAAGTTCATTTGTTAGTAATGTACGATTCTCCACTACATCGTCGTCCTCAAGCAGAAAATGAACTATCAAATCCGTTTGTTGCTCGACTTGTTGAGGAGCCATCGTCGGTGAAACAGCAAAGCAGGAACAAGCAACCTGTCTATGGAAGCCACTAATGATGACGTCATATCCGTTTCCTCCAACTAGCCCCGCCCCTTCACGGTCTGTCCGTCACTGGAGAAAACAAGTAGAACTTTCTAAAAAAGTTAAATCTGGTCCTCTGGACATTCAAAAAAAAAAACCCAAAAAACAAAGCAAATCAACAAAAAAAATGTAGAAACGTTTCATCTCTCATCCGAGATGTTTTGTTGATTGTTGATGTTTTGATTTGTTGATTTGCTTTGTTTTTTTTTTAATGTCCAGAGGACCAGATTTAACTTTTTTAGATTTTTCTACCTGGATTATTGAGCATGCATCAGGATAAGTCGAACTTTATTTCTCAAACACATTGAAAACACGGTGAGTTGGCCAAAGTGCTGAACAGATCAAATAAACTGTACATGTATAGTAGTGTACAAAACTATGACGTTGTGCAAAATAACAACAACAACAGCAGGGAGAACGTATGAAAATCCCACTTGACCTGAATTAATAGCCAATTTAAAACGTCTTTAAATAGAATTAAAATGACAAGGCCTCTAAAATTTCCGTGTTTAGTTTCACACAGCCTGTAAAATAAATGAATAAATTGTTAAATAAATAGATTTCACTCTCTTTTTCAAGTTAAGTTTTTTCCAAACAAAGCAATTTGCCTAACCCCAGACCCACAACTGGTATTGTTCAAGCATGTTACAATATAGATCATATGTCAAACTCAAGGCCCGGGGGCCAAATGTGGCCCTTGTTGACATCTTATCTGGCCCCCAAGAAGTTATTTTAAATGTAAAATTCTTTAATCACTTTTTTTTTTTTTCAGTAATCTTTGATTATGATGTCAAAGTGCAACAGAGAACATGAAATGAGACCAATCAAACTCTTTTGAGGAACCTGCAACCAAGAAAACATGTTGGGTATCTTTGAGTTAATGTAGATTCTTAATTGTGCCTTTAGTTTGAAAAAGGTTTTAATTTTCGTCCCCTTTTCTAAGTGGGTTTAACGCCCCTGATATAGATGTAAAAACAACAAACAAAACAGTTTTAAATAATCTATTCCCCCTAGGAACACCAATGTGTTTTAGGAATAAAGAAATAAACCAACACAACTTTGTGTGGAACATCTGCTTTAAAGCAATAGGTCCCGAGTAGAAAATCCATTCAGACAGTTGTGGAGTTTCTTCTTACGCAGACCTTTTCCTCAAACTTGATCCTGATATTATTTTTCCTTTTAACCTTTAAACTAAAAGTCTCCCTTTTGTAAATGAACATTATGTTAAAATATACATTTTGTTTGAGAAATATGTACATTTTACATGGTTATTCAGGAAAACAAGGCTTCACAGACAAACTGGTAGGACATTTTATGACCACAAGGTGGCGACATTTAGCCACTGATTATGCTTTATGTAATTAACACAGCACCTAAAATTCATGCCAAAAACCAATCAAATTTCACCCCCAGGATTTACACAATGTACACGTCTACATGAGATAAATGTATCCTTTATTCATAGCAGGTGAAGAGAAGTTTAAAAACCCCAAATAACTGAAACACATAAGCAAACCCTGCTCTAACCTCCATTCAAAAGGTGGTGGTGGGAATCAGATTTTGGAGGATATGGAATTCGTTTTAATTTAGATTATACCAATTTAACAAAATTATGTTTGCTTAATTGTTTAGCTTTGTTTTTAAACACTTCCCCAAAACTTAAACTTGATCAATGAAATGAAAGCTTATACATTTTCACACATGTGCTCCGAGCAACAGCCTGCTTTCAATTGTTACGGATGATGTTAACTCGACTGTTGAGCACTTCATTAAATCGCACGTTACCAGTGATTGCATTTAAAAATACCAACGAGCACCAACAGGTTCTCTGAGGATTATTTTAATGAAGGTTTTATAGACCAAATCAACCAGTGCATTGTAGAGAAACGAACAACTCAGCATGGTGAGCTCAGTGCGTCATAACCAAAGAACTATTTTATTCTTTATTTCTTGAAAAAAAAAAAAAGCCTTTCTAAAGCTTTTAATTGTTCACCTAGTCACAACCATATTATCAAGGTCTTTACAAAAGAAATAGACCCTTTAAATATAAATAAGTGTTAAAAACTGTAAACAAAAGCAGCATTAAGAACTTTAGATGACCAAAATGAAAAGTCCAGAAGGATGAGAAGTTTCATGAAGGAAACATATTTAAGAATCTGAAACAGGGGATGATTAGATGAAGCATTAAATAAGACCAATGAGATTTTTAGTATTGGTCCTGACTTCACTTTAATAGTTTAGTAAATAAGATAATAAGAAAACAAGCACTAACTGAGCTCAGTTGTGAGTCAGTTTGTTGTCTTTCAGACATGTTTAAAAAAAAAAAACACACGAAGGAATGAAACTTATCCTGATCCAGCAATGTGCAGAATAAATATCAAGCTTAAAAAGTCCCATAAATAATAAATAATCTAAAAACATACTGATTCAGCATGGAGAGTTGATGATTACTCCAGGCGGTCAGAAAGAGAAACAACCAGGTTGGATTAACAAGGAAGTTTTATTGTCAAGTCAAGATAAGTTTTATGCAAACAAGAACTAAAAATAACGTCTGAACAGAACGAGATGCAGAGACTCATTGTGCAGAACTAGTTAGTCTACCACGTGACAGTGTCTTCTATCAGCCACGGTTAAAAATAAACTTTTATCGGGTGGTAGGAATTCAGTTTCTGAGCGAGTGAGAAGAGAGAAGCTTTGAAGTGTTTTCAGCACAACTGGGATTTTATTTTACATTTTTGTTTCACTCTGGGAAGTAAAGTAAAATATAAATAGTTTCTTGTTTTCCTTTCTTTTTTCACCATTGCTGATTTTTCTTTCCCTCCAGAAGTATTTTGGAGCTAAAGCAGATATTCTCTGAAGTATTGTATGTTTAGCACTTTGGTCCTGTTTAAAGTGTTCTATAAATAAAGCTGGTCCTGTTTAAAGTGCTCTATAAATAAAGCTGGTAAATTTTAGTTTAAATAGTCCCAAAATACTGCACTGCATTATTCCACTTCTCATTGTATTTTATGTTACATTTATTCACTTCTTCTATTTCTTTCCTTTTATTTGATTACATTTAAATTTTTTTTAATTATTATTATTTTACCGCAGTACACATTAAAGCTTTGCAGAGAGTGGTGAAGGCTGCACAGAAGTCTGTTGGAGTCAGTCTCCCCACCATCACAGACATCTACACCTCTAGATGCAGATAGAGAGCCACCTGCATCATGAAGGACCCCACTCACCCAGCACACACACACTTTTTGCCCCGCTCCCCTCAGGCTGGAGGTTGAGGAACATTAAGTGTAGAACCATTAGACTGAGGAACAGCTTCTACCCTGAGGCTGTTAGACTCATGAATCTCTAATCAGGATAATCACTGTAATGCCACTTGATTGACATTTAATGTACGTGAACATTTTTGTTTAGTGCCCTGAGATAACTTATTTTGTGACTTAGCGCTATATAAATAAATTGAATTGAACAAGTGGTTCTACCAAAGAATGGTTCACGAAGAATAAAGTTCATGTTTTGGAATGGCCAAGTCAAAGTCCTGACCTTAATCCAATCCAGATGTTGTGGAAGGACCTGAAGCAGCAGTTAATGTGAGGAAACCATCAACATCCCAGAGGTGAAGCTTGTTTTTTTGTTGTTGTTCTTGTTCTTATTGTTCTTGTTCTTATTGTTGTTCTTATTATTATTGTTGCTGTTCTTGTTCTTATTGTTGTTCTTATTGTTGCTGTCGTTGTTCTTGTTATTGTTCTTGTTCTTATTGTTGCTGTCGTTGTTCTTGTTATTGTTCTTGTTCTTATTGTTGCTGTCGTTCTTGTTATTGTTCTTGCTATTATTGTTGCTGTTCTTGTTCTTATTGTTGCTGTTATTATTATTGTTCTTGTTCTTATTGTTGCTGTTGTTGTTCTTGTTCTTGTTCTTATTGTTGCTGTTGTTGTTCTTGTTCTTGTTATTATTGCTGCTGTTGTTGTTCTTGTTCTTGTTATTATTGTTGCTGTTGTTGTTC
>NC_056504.1:45165723-45169717 GCF_014905685.2 Nematolebias whitei
TTGTTGCTGTTGTTGTTCTTGTTCTTGTTATTATTGTTGCTGTTGTTCTTGTTCTTGTTATTAATGTTGCTGTCGTTCTTGTTCTTGTTATTATTGTTGCTGTCGTTGTTCTTGTTATTATTGTTGCTGTCGTTGTTCTTGTTGTCGTTGTTCTTGTTGTAATTCATGCCAACAGTTTATTACCTCTAGATGGCAGGACTACTCCAATTTCACATCTGGTCTCAGAGTCAGAGGTCTAATAACAGCAAACTCAAGGAGAGGAGCTGCTTTCAAATGGAAAAAGAAAAAGATCAGACCGTCTCATGTTGCCATGCTGTTAAATTAAAATTATATGAATATAATAAACTACAGGCAATAAAATGCAGATGTGACAAATAGTCCTGGTATTGTATTTTAAATATGCTGCTAATCTGCTTAGTTCTCACGTCTTCCAGGAGAATAATAATAATAAAAAACACACTGTTGGCTTGTTTTAAGTTTAATTCATACAACGGTTTTACAACAACAATAATGACAGGGTTTTCTATGTTTGATGCAAAATTGCAATCAGGTTATCTGCCTGTGGAAAACTCAGGATGCTATGTTTCCGCTTGTGATGGTTTGCGGATGAGGAAGAAAAGAAGGTTGTACCGTTTGGCACAACGTCAAGCCAAGAAGCATTAGAGTGGGAAAATTAGGAGATCAACTGCTGCCAGTTGGCCGAACGCTTCAAAACTGCAACACATGTGAGCAATAAGTTAGAGCTTTTTACGTGAGGAACAGATTCCAGCAAATTCACTGACATGTGACACTCAATTACTGAATCACACAAAGCCTCCTGTGTGCTTCCTTCAGTGTGCTTTGGAACGCCAACAAATATGTGCGCCGTTCGTTCAGCGCACTGAAAATAAAATAATTACACTTTGATTCAGACTGGTTTTAAAGAGAGGGAACATTCGACCTTGATGGGAAGGAAAGTGTATTTTGAAATAAAACATTTTTTTTGCAGCGTAAAGATGGAATTTTTAAACAAGACTTTTGGACAAATGATCAGCAATCTGAAAGAAGCTCACCACAAAGCTGCCTGCCAGTGGGAAAAACATTACATGCATATATTTTGCTAACATCAGCGACTGCATTAGAAGAAAATGCACTTTTGCCATTTTCACCACATTCATGCAAAAAAATGTATACATTTTCTTTTGTACATAGTCAGACAAAATAGGACCACATGTAGAATTATTGATCAATTCTATTTTATCCAACTAATTAAAAAATACAAAACAATGACAATGAATTCAGGCGTAGTGCAATATTTAAAGCCACATATCATTTTTTAGGAATGACATCCTTGTAATATATATTATATTATATTATATTTATTTATTTATCTTTTGTCACACAAAACAAATGCTTACAGAATTTTACTTGAGAAAATAAAAGCATTTTGTGCTAAAATCACATCTAAATTCTCTACACTGTTATCAAAATTGTAAAATTCTAGCCATTTCCTCTTTTTTTAATTTAAAATAAAAATGTTTTAAGCGTTCAAACCATCTTGACACGCGCTTCCAGTTGCCATTAGTCAGTAGAATAAAAACAGATTTTAAACTGGTTGCATCAAGCACAAACAAAATGCTCATGTTTTTGCTTATTTGTTCACATTTAAAACACGCCAGCTGATTTTATAGGTGTTTCCCCCCCGCTCACAATAATGACACGTTTTAATTATTTAAGTTATTTCTATAAAGTCCTCCTTTAGTAATCTGAATTTCAAACCTTATTGCTCCGTTTTAAAATAAAAATCATCTCACCTCAGCACCGCAGTAACATTCAGTTTAGCGTAGATACATTGATTTGCGGACTGTGCAACTCAACCCATGTTCATCCAGCATTGAAAGAGGACACTTAAATAAACGTTCATTATAAAATAGGAATAGTGTAATAATAATAATAATAATAATAATACAACAATATGAATGCAGTTAATAAATTTAAATGCAGCCTCTGGAAAGCTGTCCTTGCATTTAATTTGAATCATTCAATAATGATTTTCCTCTACGCCAGCGTAATGTGTCACACTTAGTCTAACACAATAGAGCCTACTCTCCATTAAATCATTTACAATTTCACATTTAAACAGCTAAGTCGTGACTTAAATACTCAGCTGTACCGCACTTTGAGTCACCGCAGTCATCCCACTGACTCTGGAGCTTCATGCCAGCGGTGTCGTTTGCGCTCCTACAAGTCGAGCTTGCCGCACACATGACATAAACAAGACTTTTTGTTCTCCCCTTTTGTAATCTGCCTTGTTTTGTCAGGCTCCTCATGACCTTTGACCTGGAAGCTTTCCGAGTCGGAGCTCCTGCTCTGAATATAGGTCAGCAAACGGGCCTTGGTGTCACTTGCAAAGCATAAACAGATTCAGAATGCGTAAAGGTATGTGCATGTCATGTTGTGTTTGTGTGTGTGTGTGTGTGGTAGAGGAGTCAACCGAATTGCAGGGTTCATGTGAATTACATGGGATGTCCCTGCAGAGGAGGAAAATTCCATCCGTCGCCAATGCCTCCATGCTTTTTGAGCTTTTCACATGGTTTAAATTAGTTTGACATACATTACAAGATGTTAGTGCAAATTAGGATATCATTTTTATGACCTCACCCCCAATTCTATTTATACTTTTGAACCAAAATCAATATTCATGAATTTCAAGTTTTAATCTCAAGTGAACATTTTTGGTAATGATGTTGCTCACCACTCGGGGGCAGGAAAACAAAGCAAACTGAAGTTTTATTTCCATTTGGCTGTTATTTATGCAGATAATCACATTGAGTTGTAACAGGATAAAGTTTGAGGTACTAATCTCTTCATGTAACAAAGCTGTACATTTTAAACAAAACTGATATTTTATGAGTCCATTTCTTTACCCAGTTTGTGCTGCACAGCTTTATTTAACACTAGATCTTCTTTCTTCACTTACAATTTCATGCTGTCTGCAACCATCTCACATGACCTTTTGTGGTGGAGGCATCTGCTGTGACAGGGTTTACGAAATGCTCTGTGGTCCTAAAACACAGGAATGGGAACATTTCATTCTGTGCAGCACTTTTTTTTTTCCAGATTAAGTAGGAAAAGAAAAATATGCCACCCAGATTACCAGTTTTCATGAAACGCTCTATGGCTCTCCTTTATTCAATACACAGCTTTTTTGTCATTTGCAGAGCATCGAATAGAGCGCCGACAAAAAAGTGTCTTTGGTCTAAGAGAATCTAGGCCAAATTGTACAGTAAAGTACTCGTGTGTAACTGCATATGATCAATTTAACCACATACTTCAGAATTTTCCAATAATGTATATGGCAAGATTTTTGAAAGGAACATACATTTAAAAAGGCATTTCTATTCTTTTACTATAACTTTTTTTTTTAAACTAAAAGTACAATTTATCGGTTGATTTAAGTAAATAGGATCCTTACAAGTTCACACTATACAGCCTGTTGTGAGAAAAAAACAAGTATTTTCCCAAGTAAATACAATTTTCTAAAAAAGTTAAATCTGGTCCTCTGGACATTCAAAAAAACCAAAACAAAGCAAATCAACACAAAAAAAAAAAAAAAATTGTGTTGATTTGCTTTGTTTTGTTTTTTTTGAATGTCCAGAGGCCCAGATTTAACTTTTTTAGATTTTTCTACCTGGATTATTGAGCATGCATCAGGATAAATACAATTTTATTCAATATTACAACCCCGCCCCCCCCCAAAAAACAGAAAAAAAACAAAAAACAAAAAAACAAGTACAAGTTCTAAATGGAATCAGGTCAGAAATAGTGGGAGCTGTATTATTGGTTTAATCATATCTATCTATATCTATCTCTCTATCTATCTCTCTATCTCTATCTATCTCTCTATATCTATCTCTCTATATCTATATCTCTATCTCTCTATATCTATATCTCTATCTCTCTATATCTATATCTCTATCTCTCTATATCTATATCTCTATCTCTCTATATCTAT
>NC_056504.1:45169727-45171396 GCF_014905685.2 Nematolebias whitei
TATATCTCTATCTCTCTATATCTATATCTCTATCTCTCTATATCTATCTCTATATCTCTATCTCTCTATATCTCTATCTCTCTCTCTATATCTCTATCTCTCTATATCTCTATCTCTCTATCTATCTCTCTATATCTCTATCTCTATATCTATCTATCTGTATCTATCTATATCTATCTATATCTATATCTATATCTATCTATATCTATATCTATATCTATATCTATATCTATCTATCTATAGAGAGATAAATAAAATAGTTCTAAATACATAGCTGCGTAAATATAGTCTTTTTATGGATGTTTTTAACCTCTTGGATTAAAGGCTGTTAGATTAGCACAACAAATGTGAGGTCAAGTAAAGTTTAAAGCCTTGATCAAACATCAGAAAGAGGTCACTCTGTGTATAAATCTGTGCCTACCCCCCATTTCAGCCCTGTGGATCCACATACACCATTCTAGACCCTGTCAATTGTCATTTAGCCGGCTTAATGACCGTGGGTGGCCCATTGATCAGCCTCAGCCGGCAGAGGCAAACAACTGATGTCTCCCACAATTTTGCACTGAGCAGGAGATGCGTGGGGCTCATGTAGGCCGAGAGTGATTTTGGAGGCAGCAGCGCCTCGAGGGGTGCGAGCATCGATGCCTTCATGCTTCAGCTGACATTGAAGAGTTCAGAGGGCCAAACTCCTTATGACCCCTGAGTGACACTCCTGATCTAGCCAGCCGTGGCTTATGGTGAAGCTCGGAGCTGCTGGAAACGCAGGCTCTCTGCTACCCTGAGCAGTCTGTCAACACATCCCATAACCACAAGACACAGACACAAAGCAGGAACTCAGACTCAACAGCTGTTAACTTTGTGAAGGGACACAAACGTTACCACATATCTGATACAAAAAGAAAATCTAAACTTTTTTTTTTTTTTTACTGCAGGGGTTCTCAAACTTTTTAGGTTCAGGGACCCCTTACAGGGGAGAAAAAGTTTCAGGGACCCCCCTCATATCCCTCGTGTTTATTAATTATTTTTTCAGTTTGTTTCTTTAATGCAATGGAAACATTTGTGCAACAAATACTTAAGACCTGTTCTTTAATAGTGTTAATACAATTTTTATACTTTTAAATCTGGGCTATTTTTCATTCAAGACACTTAATTAACAACTTTTTTTATTTCAACTTCCAAATATTAGTTTTGAGAAACTTTACCCATTCCCATAATGAACATAAATGTATCACCACTTCTTCAAATTATTACAGAAAACTCTTTACATGAAACTGAACAGAATCAGAACAGCAGCAGTCAAACCAGTAACAGTCATACCAAGTAACAGGGCTTAATTGGTAAACCGATCAGTGTTTCCCCTACCATTATACAAGAGGGGTGCCACGCCCCGTCTACCGAAACCCCCCCCCCCCCCCACACACACACACACCTGTTGGCACTGACGTAACGCTAAGCGGCTCACAATACAGGTGTGTTAGCTAAAAATCTAAAAACATGTTGAATCCCCACTCGAAAACTGTTGGAACTAAAGCAGGCAGTTCAAATGTGTCTCTGTCTCTCGCCCCCCCCAATAATGGATGGATGGATGGATAGATGTGATTTCCTCCATTTTTGTGTATTTTAACGGGTTGTTAAACAAACATCTACGTGCTTGTAAAAAAAAAAAACG
>NC_056504.1:45171496-45179511 GCF_014905685.2 Nematolebias whitei
TTTTTTTTTTTTTTTTGTGGACCCCGAAGCACCAGCTTGTGGACCCCCAGGGTTCCGGGGACCCCTGTTTGAAAACCGTTAATTTACTGCATAAAACTCGAAGAGCTTGGGGGTCCACCTAGACAATAAACTGGACAGCTAACACCAACAAGAAAGGGAAAGAGTCGCCTTTTTCTTTTGAGGAGACTCGGGTCTTTTAACATCTGCAGGACCGTGCTGCAGATGTTTTACCACTCGGTGGTCTCCAGCGTCTTCTTCTACACCGTGGTGCTGGGACAGCAGGGTGAAGAAAGCTGAGGCTAACAGACTTGATAAACTCATCAAAAAAGCTGGTTCAGTTCTGGGAGTGGAGCTGCAGTCTCTGACAAGAGGTGTCCGAGCAGAGGATGCTGAGGAAACTGCTCCAGATCCTGAACAACACGTCACACCCCCCTGCATGACACCCTGGACTCTCACCGCAGCGCCTTCAGTCGTAGACTGAGACCACCGAAGTGCTCCACAGAACGCAGGAAGTCCTTCAAACTTTTCAACTCCTCCAGCTTTCTACACATAGGACAATAAAATCAATCCTGCACCACAATAAACACTTTGTTTTCACATCAAAACATTTCACACATGTCTGACCCGTTTAAAACTTAATTGCTGGTATTTTTAGATGATCTGGTTTTGGTTTTTTTAGATCTTGTGTGCATGTTCCTTTGTACTGAAAGCTCTGTCTCATCTTAAATCCTCTTGCAGCATTTTCACAGTAAGGCTTGCAGCAGCACAGATCTGAGCAACAGTTTTTCCTTTTAATTATTGTTCTTTCCACAGTCCATCCGAGTCCACGCAGCTTCATCAGAACACACCTGAGACTCAACACATGACGGGTACAAAACAAGGGAGAGCTGCACACTTCCTTCCAATCTGCTCACCTCCCGTCTTCTTCAGAGGTGTGTAGATGCGTGTCCTTCTTTGCGGCTCCTTTTTCCAGCCGCAGTTGTCAGCATCCCCTGTGAATCTGAAATGACAGAGTGTTGACAGAGATCGATTCTGATGTCAGCAGTTTCACACCATCGCGAGCCACTTGAGAGAGGAGAGAAAAGCTCTCGTGTGAAGTGCAGAGCTGCTCGTATCTCTGGGCTTTCTTTGGTGACCAGCCATCTTAATTTGTTTTAGCAGCCGCAGCTCAAGCCAGATTAAACAACAATAACCTCACCTTCCATTGGGCATCTCAGAGGAGTCCGAGCAAGAACGTGCACAACATCAGGACCTCTGGATGGAGAGGCGATGTCACACCTGTGCTCGTCTTGTTTTCCTGAGAAACGTGGAATACATCTGTTGCAGTCAACTCACATCTACTGGTTTTAATGGAGCACACTATTGAGATAAACAAACTGTTGCAGAAGGGATGTTTTTGATTGCAGGGCTTTTTATTTTTTGAGCTACCACAACATGTTCCAAAAATGTTTGGCCATATGGAACAAAAGACGTAAGGATAGACGAGTTCAAACAGCAAACTTAATAAATTTAGAGTTTATCTTTATAAAATCTATACAGACTTTTCCACTGACATGAAATCATTAGCTTTCCTCAAGGCTCTGGTTTGAGCCCTAACTGTGATCTTTATATATTCAGGCCCACAGGCAGCACTGCATCCAAAAGAAATGGTTTTAAAGTTATTAAAGGCGGTTGCAAGTCAAAACTCTATTCTAAATGTGACAACGTAAACAAGATCCAGAAACTCTGGTTCCCTCTCTGGTTCTGAGCACTTTTAAGACGGACTGAGATCAATGAGAAAACTGTGTTGTGGTCTCACGAAGCGGAGTCTGAAATTCTTTTTGGAAATGATTTCTGCTTCATCCCCTGAGCTCAGGAGAAGAGAAACAATCTGTCTCGTTATCGGAGCACGGATGGGGATGAAATAATGCATATGGTTTGGATAACCTACACATCTGTGAAGACGACTCCAGCGCTGAGCAATGCAGAACACATCTGGAGTGAAACATTCTGACATGAAAGAGGAGGTCTTCTGCACAGAGTGGATTGTTAATTTAATCAAGAAATTGACAAACCACATGTTGCACAATGGAATAGTCCTGCTAACGGGTTTAATGTGCAAAATTGGTTCGCCTGCAGTCCAAACGGGTAGCTTGTTGTAAATATTTTAAGAAGAAGAAAAAAAGAGATGTTTCAGCTCAGCAGGCAATCATTTGACATGTTTGAGTCAAAATATTTTCATTACAGTGGTTATATAACTCATTTTAGATTATATTATATTCTCGTTGTATCTCGTTACAGTGATAATAAACTTCTGATGCTATGAAATGTGTTACTGACAGTTTTTTCAGTTTTTCTTTTTTCCACTTTAATTCTAAAGTTTTATCTGAAAGAATAAATGGTAAATGGACTGTACTTATAAAGCACCTTTCTATTTTATCAAGATACTCAAAGCGCTTCACTCAACAATCTGAACTAAATTGTTTTTATCCGATTTAAACAAGGAGCTTTGCAGATATATTGCATATTTTTTATTTCTAACACTAAACCAGAAATAGTAAAATGTCAAACATACGTAAACTGATTTAATTTCAAGTTTCTTTATTGTCATTCTCATCACATGTGGTACATGAGGTGGAATGAAATTGTGCACACAAGATCCCAGTTACACCCAGAAATAGCAAATGATATAAAGTATAAAAACAGTATATAAGTATCTAAGATATACCTACATCTCTACCTACCTACTTTTTATTTTTATTTTTTAAACACACTTTTAAAAAGGAAAACCAAAATAAAACTAGCATGAAACTTTCTTTGATCTGCCATTAAGGTTCATTCATGCATTATTTTATATTAAAATCTGTGGTTTTCTGGTAAACAATAAAAATATTAAACAAAAAAAAAAATCTGATTTTTGCCACATCACAATCCTGCAACCGTTGGAGCATTAAGTGTTTTACAGTACTTTTCTCTTTCTTTTAAAACAATTTATTTTTTCATGGCAATAATGTCAAAAGCATTTTAAACATATGAAATGCAAAAGCACAGATCATGGTACAATATTGGATTTATTAAGCATATTTTATGACGTGCACATAAAACCAAGCTGTCACGAACTGCGCCACGGCTGCTTTTCATCACAGAACCGTTTCTCTTTAGTTCCAGAGCTCTCTTTGCTCTCTTATGGAGACATCGTCAGAGCAAATAATGCATGTTACAGTAAGTGCATGCAACATTGTTTATATGTCATCAACTGTCAAATATTTCAAACAACTGGGCAACGAATTCAATACCGACTCACAGCTGCGTCAAGCTACGATCTGTTTTATAGTTATAGTGTTACACACAGCTGAATAGGCTGTTCTCGTGAAGCAGTGATGCATTCCCTCAGTGTGTTGTGAAAACGCTTACATGTATCCAGTGACACCAGTCAAAGTGTCAGACTGATGAGCTGGAACTGCATGCGGATACCCTGGAATCCCCTTTTCACTGTAATTGCTATGGGGTTGGCTTGGCCCAGCTGTAGGGAGGCTGTTTTCAATCGGAGGGTCGGGAGTTTGATTCTCATCCCCTGTGGGGTGCTCAAGTTACTTTGGACAAGATGCTGAACCATTTGCCCCTTCACTTATCTCTGTACGAGTGAGATATTGGACAAAATTGTATAAAATAAATAGAAAGCCCTGTATGAATGTGAGAATGGCGGAATAAGAGACTATAAAATCCATTTACACTTCTCTTCACATCATTAGCCGTTCATGAGATCCACCTGAGGAGACACTGAAAATGTATGTGTTCATCCATTATCTTTACTCGCTTCTTCCTTATTGGGTCGCGGTGGTCACTGGTGCCCATGTCCAGCTTTCACTGTGCAAGAGGTGGGGGACACCCTGGACAGGTCTCCAGTCCATCTCAGGGACACAGAGACAGTTTTCTGTGGTCAATGTCATGTTTGTCACTGAAATATCCCACAACTAAAGAATCATCTGGGACTTCCTGCAGACAACACGACTTCACGTTTGTTCAGACTGAAGAAAAACAGTTTTAGAAGCAAAAGATACTGGTTGAAACACAAAGCCATTCACTTTCAAAGCTTCTTGCCTGTTTATCAATTAATTATTAAGTAAATTGTGGACTCGTCCGTCTTTATGTTTCAGTGTGTCACATGATACTGTTCTTCTCTACATGCAGAGTTTTCAAATAGTTTGAGTCCACCTCTCAGGAACATATAAATTATGTTTTTTTTAATTTATTTATTTATTTAGCATCATATTTATCCTGTTGTCATTATGTTTTACAAAGCTGTTGTACATTTACTGGGGTTATAGTAGCCAGAATGGTAAAATGTACCACTGTTGGCATTGAGAGTGAGAAAGCTTGGGTCATTTTCATTTTTCTAAGATTTACTTTCACTACATTTTCTTAATTGGCCTGACACCATCTTGACTTTCTAACTTAAAGCATAAGTTTTTTTTTTTTTTACTTAGTTCTCCATCCAATAAATGTTTAATGCCTTTCAAGAAACTACATTTTTATTACCTGAGATACTAAAATATTATGATGTACTTTGAAATTAATTCAAACTGTTAAACTGAAATCACAGCTTGCTTCCTTTCCATTGCTTCATCATAACAAATGGCAGAAATTTATCACTAAAGCAGAACTATATATTGCTTTAAACACAATGCATAAAATAATAAATTCACATTTAAATAGGGAATGACAACAACTAAACACAAACAGAAAATGTGCACAAGAAAAAAAAAGTTTATATATGCAAATACATTAAATGTGTAGGTGAGAGCAAATTTTTCCAGTTTTAGATTTACAGTAGTCCCTCGCTATTTCGCGGCCTCACTCTGTTGCCATTTTTTTTTTTAAGTAAGATTTACAATGACACAACTGACTGATTGAGGGATGAGCCGCATGATCAGCATGACATTTTTATTTAAAATAAATTATTTTGCACCTCCTGCACCTCTGTACAGCCCACACAGAATAAGCTTCCTCTTGCAGCTGATCAGCTGATCTCATGCAGAGCGGAGAAGTGGGTGTGGCCAAGAGCGCTGGCAGAGCTCAGTGGAGGCAGGGAGCTGAAATCATGACGTGCTCTTTTAGAAACATTGTTTAGAATATTGCAAGAGTGTGGGAAGGGTTTAAAATGCTCTATCCATCTATTCATCCATCCATCCATCCATCCATCCATACTTATACTACTATCTGTGGCGGCTGTGGCTGAGTGGTTAGAGCAGTCCTCCTCCAATGCAAGAATTGGGTGTTCAATTCCACCAGCAGTCACATGCCGAAGTGTCCCTGGGCAAGACACTGAACCCCTCATTGCCTACGATGTGTCCCATCTGTGTATGAATGTGATAAAGCTCTGATTATTCTCTGTATACTGTAGTAAAGTGCTGTATGAATGGGTAAATGAGGGCACAAATTGTAGTGTAAAGCTCTGAGTAGCTTCAAAGGTGCTATATTATTACAGTCCATTTACTTTACTGTTTTTCACTTATCGCGGGGCTTCAGGGTACGGATCCCTGCGAAAAACAAGGGGCTACTGTACACCATTGGCTGTCAAATTCAGAATAAAATTCAAAATCCTACTTCTGACCTACAACGTAGCTCCATTTTATATTACAGATCTTATTGTTCCATATTTTCCTAACAGAGCACTTTGCTGTCAGACTGCAGGTTTACTTGTGGTTCCTATATTTTCCAAAATAGAATTGGATGAATTATTTTCAGTCGTCAGGCTCCTCTCTTGTGGAACCAACTTCCAGGTCTTTCCCTTTTGGTAAATCCTATAGTTAGAGTCAGCTTGGGTTCCTTGAGCTATCCGGTAGTTATGCTGCTATAAGCTTAGACGACTGGAGGACAAATGGACATTTCCTCACTCTGCTGCTGTCTTTACTTACTCTACCCGTTTATTTGTAATTTTTTCCATCCTGTGTGTTTTTATTTTATTGTCGTTCCTCTAAAGTACACCTGGACCTTCCATTCTGTTTCAGTTTCTACTTCCTGTCCTCTCAACCCCTCAACTGGTTGAAACAGATGGCCACTTGTCCTGAACCTGGTTCTGCTGGAGGTTTCTTCCTGTTAAAAATGAAGTTTTTCCTTTCCACTGTTGCCTTTGTGCTTGCTCAAGATGAGAGACTGCGATGGAACCCGCTGCTTCGTTAGAGAACTTTACTACTTGGCTTTTAATGTATGTTAATGTTTATGGGCAATGCTGTTGTGACTCGGTGCTATATAGATAAACTGTATTGTATTGAATAAAATTGTAAGTAAAATTGTGCACCTTACAGTGGCATTTCATTATTTTGTAAGTTTCTGAAGAAATATAGAACTAGTTATTAATATGATAACCAGAGTAGCACTTAAAAGTGCAATCATTAAGAGGCCCCCCTCTTTGACAGTCTTCTATTTAAAATAGGCTCAACATGTAAAAATAATGAAGGAGGTCAAAGTTCAGTTAAATATTTCCTCCTGGAGACAAAACAACGTTTGAGATCAATGTTAGTTTCGATACTTTAAGGAGCCTTAGGAGGAAAGTTGGCGTGCAGCGTTAACTACTCGTTGGTCTGCCCTTTTGACTTTTTCTTTCTTCCCCATGCGACCAGATCACTGTCTGAATCCGGGCGAAGATCTCGAGTGAAGTGCGCTTTCATGTTCCACATATTAAATTACTCATGAAATATTTGCCCGGCCTTCAGGCTCAGACACAGCCCGCTCCCAAACCTCCACTTAGCCAGAGAAACCTCTCGAAGTGAAGGCTTGTGTCACCTCTACGAGGAGGGTCAATTTTTCCAATTTAGAAACAAGACATTACAGACAGTTTCAAATTGCATTAGTGTCAGAGTCCTGCTCTCGCCACCTTTTCTTCCTCCTACCCGTCGTACCTCTCCCCCTTGCTTTCGTACTACTAGACTGTTTTCCTAACGCAAGCCATGTGAAAGGCTGAACATTGTATGATTCGGTAAGAAGAAAAGGCTCGATCACTCACGGCGAGTGAGCTTGACGGTACCAGAAAGTTCTGTGGAGCTCAGTGAACCTCGAGGACATTTTAAAGATACAGCTGCAGAGTTCAGAAGGACAGCATGAGCGTCCGAATGGACTGATGTTATGTGACTGAACCTGATGGATGCTGGTCTTCAGGTTGGCACTGCTGAATAAGTCTCTTTAAATCCATTCTTCTTTGACGCACGTAAGGACACATTATATACAGTCTGGCACACAGCTTTTTGAACATTTATAAACAGTGTGTCCAAAATTAAGAACGTCAAAAACAAACAGCTGAATCTTAAAAATCACAAAGCTGTGTGCAAAAATATGACTTTGCTCAACTCATGCACAGACCAGGACAGTTTATTATTTTTCATTATTATTATTTTGCAAGATGATTAGCCTTTAAAAATAGCTTAATGTTATTGTCATCTATAAATGAGTTTGGTATTTGATGAAATTCATGACAACTTTAATCAAACACGAGAGTTAAATTGGAAAAAAATAATCACAAAACATATTTTAGATTTGTTTAAAAATCAAATGTTCGTTTGGAAAACATATTTAAAACAAACCAACAAAAAATATACATTTGTTTGTCAAGTCAACAGTTATTTGTGAAGCACATTTCATGCTTAATGACCCAATGTGCTTTTCTATGTAATCAAAAATATAGTTTAAAATGCAGAAGTACATAAATGTTGATGTTCTGTAATAATTAAAAAAAATGTTTTAGATGAGGAATCTTTCTACAAGTTTTATTGTTTACTTGTATTTGTGTGAACATCGTGTTGAATTTTGAGAAAAGCATGTAAGATAAATATGAACTAATATTTCGACTTTGGAAAGAACTAAAATGAATATGCCCAGTATAATAAACTGGTAATATTTTAATTAAACAGATATTTCAAAATGTACAAATATTGTGTGCTTAAAATAATCTAAGAAAAAAAAACTTTACCTGTTCATTATACTGCTCACATTAATCGAAGTTCTTTCCAAAATTTAAATATTATTTCATATTTATCTTA
>NC_056504.1:45179911-45181299 GCF_014905685.2 Nematolebias whitei
AATGAAGTAATGCAACTGTTGATTTAAGGATTTTAATACATATTTGTTATTTATAATCCTTTTAGTCTAACAGATAAAAAAAAAAAAAAAATATCCAAGATCTTGAGCAGTGTGGAGTTGGCAACATTTATAAAAAGGTTATTTCATACTGTGCCAAGTCATATTCATTCATTCATTCATGAATTATCACATAACTTTCATTAATGTGTAGTGATTAAAGTAAATAATTAGCATTGTTCAAGCAGTTAATGAGTTTAATTTTTAATTCATTGTGACTTTACATGTGATGTAAATCAATGAAGCATTAAGTATTTTTACAATCATTTTATCGTAACTTTTCCAAGTCAGGAAGATTCCTTTTGGATTCGTGCCCCAATATAATAAAATGCTTTGTCTGTGAATTCAAAAGGAGCCCCCACTGTAAATATTTCTATATTAAAATGTACCTATTTGCAAAAGCCCATCATTTATTTATATTAGTACTTTTATGATTCCATGTGTGTGGATATGTCTGTATGTGTCTGCATGAATGTGTATTTAAATTCATCAGTTCATCTTTTATCTTCAGTTAGCAGATTGTGTTGATTTGTGTGAAATAAAAAATAAAAATGGACTTTGACTTTACAACATTCAGTCAAGCAGAATAGTAATAAAAAATATTTTTTGTCACATAACACATTTTCTCAATACTCTCAAAAATGGGCAGAATATTTTGAAAACAGGAGCAGAAAAAGTGTAATCTTCTAAATTTAATGTAAATATTTTTACAATAAAACATGATTGTCACATGATCACATCATACACTTTTATACATACAAACATGATAAAATAAAATGTGGTATAATGGTTTTTAAAAAGATATTTTGCATGTTGGAAACATGTTTACAGCCACAACTTCTCACATGAAAAAAAAAAAATAATAATCACATTTATACATTGAATTAACAGAGGAAATATGGCTTGAATTTTTAACCTGATGCAATCACATAAAAAAATAAAAATAAAAAAAACCTTAAAAATTCTTGTAATTTTCTGTGAAAAATCTATTATGAAATTAAGTAAATTTCCTTTAATTTATTCAGCTGAAATAGCTGTGAATGTGAGCTTTTTAAATGGCAACGAGACTCTTGTAAAGCTCTTGCTGTAAAAGCCTGAAGCCCTTAAAGAGTAATGCTTTCCTTTATTCAGCATTACATCAGTGGAAATGGAAACGACTGAAATGCTGGAGTGCAGGATGACTTGGAAGAAAAAGCAATGAAACAGTTCAGACATTTTTTATTTTGTGACCTCGACTGGATGAAGTATGAGTCAATGATGCGGAGGCACATTCAGCTCAGTGCTTATCTATCTATCTATCTATCTATCTATCTATCTATCTATCTATCTAT
>NC_056504.1:45181309-45208832 GCF_014905685.2 Nematolebias whitei
ATCTATCTATCTATCTATCTATCTATCTATCTATCTATCTATCTATCCATCTATCCATCCATCTATCCATCCATCTATCCATCCATCTATCCATCCATCCATCTCCATCTCCATCTCCATCTCTATATCTATCCATCTATACACACATTTTTTTATGTACAAATTTATATTTGCATCACACTTTCACCAATTAGATGTTATTATTTTCTCAGTTGGTAGCTGATAGAATAAAAATGCCTTCATCAAACAATGTGCCAACTAACTGTGGCTGTATTAAGCTTTTTTTGCATTTTTGCAATAATTACAGGTTTTCCGTTATTCCCTGAATATACAGAGAAAGGAATGAGAAGCAAATGCAAGAACTCCCCTGACTTTAAATCTCAAGCTTTCCCATGTGCACCCTCACGTATAGATCTCAGCAAAAAGGTGAAAGTCCAGTCACCCATGATTATTACCAGCTCACTCATGAAATCAGGAACCACGGGGCAGCGATGGAGCGAGGAGAGACAGCGATCAGGAGCTGTTTTCTATCAAACTCAGGTAATCGCTCCTTCCTAGAGATTCTGACTCCCATCATCCTAATAAAAATATTAAATTCATATTTTTCTTTTATTGCCGAGCGTCTATGTGTAAAGAAAACACACCAAAGTTTTCCCCCTGTTGCTCTAATACACACTTGAAACATTTATATTTCCATAAAAAGCTTTTCTCTGAGACTTTCATTTCCTCCAGCATGGCGTTTATTATGCACAGACACAAGTTGTGATATTGTCGCCGTGCACATGAAATTATTGTTTGTGAAAGTTACACTTTTCTGCATCATAAAACCATGCAAAAGGTTTTTCCAACCAGAAAAAGCACACATTAGATTAAATCAGAAGTGTTAAGAATTAAGAATAATAATAAAAAAAAGCGATCAAACCTGACTTGTGTATAATTTGTCTTTATTTAGAAAACTGATTTGCTTTTGATTAGCCTTAGCTGTAGATATGTGGCTCCTCAGACCTTTAACAAAATGCCCATAAAACAATATATTTAGATTTTAGTCGTTTTAGCAGATTTGGCTGGCAGTGCTGTCCCGATTCTACAGCCTTATGCTACATAAATCATTCATATGTGTGTTTCTGCAGCTCAGGCATCTTTAAATGTCACAACTTCAGATGATGCTTCCACAGAATTTCTTGCACCAATGACTTTGCATTAGTTTAGAAGTATGGATACCAAAAAAATAAAAAAAATTCTAACCAGTGGGTCATTTTTATTGAAATATCACAGACTCTTGTTTTTAAAAATATATACATTTTAACTACGTAAAAATATATTTTTCAGCTCACCTCTTAGATTTTTTTAATTCATGCCCTCTTAATAGTCTGAACAAAAGAAAACAAATAGCAAACAAAAATATTGTTTAAACAAAACCTCTCTTTCTCAATTTGTAAATGGTGTACTACTTTGATACAGCAGAAAAAACACTAAAAGCATAAAAATGTTGGCTACCATTAAGGACTCTTGATAGAAAGAATCCACATACACAAGTTCACAAAGATTCTTAAAAAAAAAAAAAAAAAAGATCTTTTATTTATTTACAATAATGTTTGACATTATTTTGGTAAAATATTTATAAGTAAAACATACATTATTTTAAAAGAAAACTATTTTAAATCCAAAACACTATTAGACATCATTGGCATAATTAACAAACATTCATTGATTCAGGTCAACTTGAACTAAAATGTGTGAAAATACAGTGAATGGGGAGATTTGTTTCATTTTGGTTACACACTGAGATTAGTCAATAAAGTTCATGTTCACTGAGAAATACAGGGCAAGTATTGCATGTTTGGCACAAATTGGGTTAACTCATAACTACGTGAGAAATGTAAAACATTAATTATATTGTTCCTAAATATAACAAAGTTAATTCAGGTCGTCTGGATGGATTAAATAAATAAATAAATAAATAAATAAATAAATAAATAAATAAATAAATAAATAAATAAACAAATAAATAATTGTACTTGAAACGTTTAATCTTTTATCCAAAAGACTTCATCAGTCTGAGGAGCTGCAGTAAACTCAGTCTTATAAATAGCCCCTTCTCATAGTGGGTCAACCAGTTTGTTGTTGACATCCAGAACTAGTTGTTCACACGATGGAGGAGGAGCCATCAGGGCACCAATGATTACCTGTTAATCTGATGGCTCCTCCTTGTTCATGTGAACAGCTAGTTCTGGATATCAACAAACTGGTTGATCAACAGACGTGGGAAACTTAAGAGCCGAGGTCCAAAAGTCGCCCTTGGACAATCTCCATCAGGCCCCCCCAATATCCTTAGATAAAAAAAAAAAAAAAAAGAAAGAAAAGAGAATTTTAATAAGATTTATTAAAAAAAAAAAATTAAAAATAAACAGCAATTTATCAATGAGACTTGTTTAAAAAAAACATTTTTAAGTCATTGTGTTTCCAGTTTGATTTGCACATTACATGTTAACTTCAGTGAACGTGTGTAATATATTGTCACAAGAGCCCGTTTCCAGAATATATCCTGAAAAAGGTCTTTATCATAAAGAAAAATGTATTTTCCAATTCTGTATGCGACCCTTTGCTTTAAACGTCTTGATGTGGCTCTTTGGAAAAAAATGTTATGAGGAGGTGCTATTTATAATACTGAGTTTGATGCGGCTCCTCAGACTGACGAAGTCTTTTGGATAAAAGATGAAACGTTTCAACTAGTTATTTTTTTATCCTTCTAGAGGACCAGACTTAAACTTTGTTAGATTTTTCCACCTGGGTTATTGAGCATGCATCAGGATGTTCCTAAACACATTTTGGACACTATAAATACTTTAATACATTAAACAATTTAAAGAGATGACACTTCAATTACTTGTCCTGCAATGTTATAAATTAGATACACTACTTAAATATATAGAGCCTAGAATCACTCAAGATTGTTTGATTAAAATAAAGAAATGTGACCTTAAGTCGAGACAACATATTAATATTGTTTACAAGTGTTGAGTAAAACTGCACAACTAATACACAACACTGTATAACATAAGAGGGGGTTCTGAATGAACACATCTTTTTAATGTTGGGTTTATCTCATCATTTAACCCCTGATCTCTACGTGTCCCCAACCAAAGAGACAAACAACACTTTTGTTGACATACATATTTATTGGGTCAGCGCCTCAGCTTGTCATTAACGCCGACATCATCATACACACGAGCTTGATGAGCTAAGCCAGAGTGTAAACCAGCTTTCCAGTACAATTTGTAACCCGCAAGTCAAGCCAGATTAGGTTTGACTGGATCGCGGGTGCCATATGTGACCTACAATCTGTGCCCCGCTTGTACGACATGGCGGGAGGGTCAGTGATCTCCCTGGGCAAAGGTTGCCATGGGAACGACCTCTGGATGCTCCTCGCTGCTCTTTGCAGCTCTCACACATCTCAAGGCGGAATTATTCAAGATTTCTTCATGGCGAGCGTGTGCTCTTCTGCTCTATTTCCTCACGCTGTTCTCCAGTTATCGTTCCCCGTTTCCTGTCCTCGTGCAGACAGTTATTTACGCTGGCATTTACACGCATGCTAACGCAAACGGAGACACAAACATGAATCGCAGCCCACACAAATATCCCCACATCCTGTCCTCAATCGCTCCGTTCAGACCAGAATGTCCTGGTTTCTGGGTGGTGGTACATGTTTAGTACGTATTTTTCATATTTGCACGCCACTGTAAATACTTAATATACATGAAATGTCATCCTTTATGTGTCTGGCAAGTCATCCCAGCTGAACCTCCAAGGATCCAGAAGCCTTGAGACAGATTCTGGTCTGTGGTGATGAATAGTTGCTAGTCTGCATATGAAGAATGTTAGCCACAAGCTAGTGCGTTTGGAAGGTTCATGTCTGTTTATGGTAAAACTTTATTACTGACAGCATAAAACTTCATGATGGATTCGACATGATTATCCGCAGGGTAAATACTTGCCTCAGAATTAAAATGTGCACCAGACCAACCACTGTGAAAGGAAGATTTTATTTATTGAACTGTTTTCTTATGCACTATTCCTATATTAAAACAAACATACAAAACCCTCTTATAATCCTTTCATTACTTTGAGGTCATAGTTTTCATTTCAATATTATATAATCATTGTGATGTACACTGCCTGGCCCAAAAAAAAAAAAGTTACCACCTGGATTTAAGTAAGCAAATAGGTACGAGCCTCCTATTGGATAATTACTGCATGGGCGATTATGTTTCAGCTGGCAACAAGTTATTCAACCCCAACTGGTGCAATGAGTTGCTTCTCAATTCTTAAACAACCATGTCGAAAGACACATGGCGTGGTCGTGGAAAAGATGTCAGTCTGTTTGAGGAGGGTCAAATCATTGGCATCAAGCAGAGAAAACATCTAAGGAGATTGAAGAAACTACTAAAATTGGGTTAAGAACTGTCCGACGCATTATTAAAAACTGGAAGGAGAGTGAGGACCCATCGTCTTAGGAGGAAGAAATGTGGCCGGAAAAAAAAATCCTGAATGATCGTGATCGGCGATCACTTATCAAATTGAATAAAAACAACAGTAGCACTCAGGGCTACGTTTAATAGTGAGAGTAAGATCATTTCCACACTCACAATGTGAAGGGAACTCGAGGGACTGGAACTGAACAGCGGTGTAGTTTTAAGAAAACCACTAATCAGTGAGGCTAACTGGGGGGAAAAAAAAGCTTCAATTTGCTAGGGAGCATAAAGATCGGACTCTGGAGCAATGGAAGAAGGTCATGTGGTCTGATGAGTCCAGATTTATTCTGTTCCAGAGTGATGGGCACATCAGGGTAAGAAGAGAGGCAAGTGAAGTGATGCACCCATCATGCTTAGTGCCTAGTCATCAATGCAAGATCTTGGTGAAAATCAATGCAACACTGGATGGAAATAGATCTTGTGACATCACAGACGCTTATCGAAACAACGCCACAGCGAATGCATGTTGTAATCAAAGCTAACGGTGGTCCAACAAAATATTAATGTGTGACTTTTTTTGGTGGCGACTTTTTGGCCAGACAGTGTATCTGCACGAAGACAGTGAAGAGTTCGTTGTTCCCTTTATCTTTATCTTGTTATTTGTTCCCTGGGAATCCTTGAGAGACGCTCGTTTCTTACAACTTGCGGCGTCTTTGCCTGCAGCCGTCATCGTGGCTGGGCAGGGTGAAGGGGGGCTGGTGGAAATGTAACCTGGAGGTTCTTATAAAAAAAAAACAACAACTTGGCTTCAGGAGGCCAGAGACGGCTCAGAACTGATGCCAACAGAACGGGCACACGATGAACACCTGAGTGTTGTGAATCTTTTCTTTTTCTTTGACACCTCAAAAATGAGTTTTTTTTTATGGTATGAACTGTTTATTTATTTTTAGTTAATGTTTTACTTAGTTCATATCTTAGATCTTATTATGGTTTTTCTTTTTATTGGAGTAACTGGACCCTGTGTACATAATTTTGTTCCACCACATGTACCACATGTGGTGCGAATGACAAATAAAGAAACTGAGGTTGCAAATGATAAAACATTATGAGGTGTTGAGAGATTTTAAGGATAATAAATGCAGCGGTAAACTAAAGGGTCTCTGAGAAAAGAACACCTAATAATCATTACACTGCAACGACCAACAAGGAAAATCTAACTGGTTCCCCCCGGGAGAACAGTTTCGAACTCATCTTCATAAGAATAAAAACAACAGTAAATAAATCTCTTAAAAAATAAAATAAAATAAAAAATAAATAAATAAATTGTTTCTACTCTAAACAGATTTTGCATGCATGAACTAAATATAAAGAATTACTTATATTATTATGATTTGGACTTTTCTTTTTGTAAGACTTTACAATCTAATTCAATTCACTTCTTAATAAAATAATTCTCAACAAAAAAAAAGGCACCATCATAAACAATATATTTTGATAAATGCCTAATAAGTAAAATAAAGGAGGTGCAAAATAAAGAATAATAAAGTGAGGAGCTTCTGATTGTGATGAAGGATTTTAAATAGCAGCAACTAGAACACTTTAAACCCGTGTATAAAATATAAAAACAGAAGAATCGATTAATCACTGAACAGATTTTAATTAAATTCTCAGAAAATAAATCATTCTACAGACTTCTACAACTGATGTGTCAACTCATTTGAACATGATCACAGCTCAGCAGTCTTAGCAAACACAAAAATGGCTACAACCCATTTTTAATGTTAATATAAAAGGTTTAAAATACGTTTAGGTCCAAAAATAGATTTCATGAACCACTGGACAAATTTTAATGAAACCCAGTTAAGAGCACATCATAAAAGTTACAGAAGTCACAAACTCAATAAATGGACAAACATTTTAAACAAACAGGCAGAAACTGTAAGGAAAAATAAATTAAAGCAGTGACACTAATGAATTCAGATTGCCTATTGTTAAAAAAAAACATCTGAAATAAATTCAAACAAATGAGATTTGATACTTTAAATTCAGATTAGAGATAATCTCACGCTGTTGAAGCAGCAACGCTGAATGCTCGTTTCCCCTTTTCTGTCTGAACACGAGGAACAAAGAAAATGTAGGAGCGAAGTGCAACCGTTGGTTTATGTAAGAGCTGAACTTAAGATGGAGCCTGACCAAGCAGAGTCTTATAGTCTTATAATAGTCTTATAATATTGGATGAGATTGCTCATAATGTTGACCGTTTTAATAAAAAAAAAAATCTATTACACCATTATTTCTCAAATAAGTGACAGGTGATATATTTCTTCAATACTTATAACAATTAGTACACATTTTAAGACAATTTTAATTATGTTAATGTAGGTTTTGGAAACCAAAACAGTATAAATTCTAATTTATTCATAGCATTAACATTTTAAAAGTTTCCCCCTTCACCGGAGACCGTTTCTATAATATGTGAGTAAACTTGACACCGAGCCGCTCGAATCCAGAGAGCTGGAACAAACCTTTAATCTCCGAGTGAAAGTTTGCAGTAAAAAGCCTCAAGATGCTGCCAGGACCTTCTAATCACACCTGGTGAATTCATTTAACGACATTCGTGGTGCACTTCGTCAGGGTTGTCCGTTTGCCAAGCGGGTCAACGGGCAGCCTGGCGAGTTTCGCAGGGCTTAGCCAGCAACTCGACGTCGCTTCCAGTAAGCCAGTGGAGCTGGGTCACGATGAAAGACTGTCCGTGCAGAAAGGTCTGTGGCGACAGGCAAAGAAACAGGAATCCTCTTAGTGGGAATATCCTGTTGTGGACCTCCATCTGTTGCTCTGACGGCCGACAGCCTAAATGGAGAGAGAAGAGGAAAAGAGAAGGAGGCGCGCCATTTTCAGTAGCCTGATTTGCTCTTTAATCACGGCTGAATTCAGCGTTCGTTACAACATTCAGAATAAATCCTAAATATCTCATGTTTGTTTACCGTTTAAAGAGTTTATGACATAACCAGACTTAAAAACATTTTACGCTTCAGAATTACGCCATTCAAGATACGTCGATAAGGCAAATTAATTCATTTTTATTACAGTCACAACTACTCTTTATTGTTAATTACCTTTTTAAAGATAATTAGAAAATATGGACGCAATATGAACCCTTGTAACATTTTCCCTTTTTCAGTAAACGGTTATTTTCTTAGATTGCAGATCTGCTCAACAAAAGCAAATCTTTGACTTTTTTTTTTAAATATAGCATCGTGGAAACTGAAGGCGCTCCGAGAATAAAATCCCCTGTCAACTCCAGAGTTGATTTATTCTGTGGCTTTTTCGTCTGCATCTTAAAATATGGAGGAAAAAATAAATAAAAAGTAGAAGTCCAACAGCTTTACAAAGTTTTTTTTTTTTTTTTTTTTAAATGCTCAGATTTCTCCAGCGAGTTAAAACGGCCTCAATATGGACAGTGGTCAAACTGATGAAGCCGCTCCGTCTCATTAAAGAGGCCTGATGTTGTACGTTCTCTTGTTTTTCTATAAATTAAAACAGATTTTATCTGGAAAATTGTCATGATTTTGTTCGCCAGCACACATTTTGTCCCTAAAGCAATAAAAAATAATGAAAATGTCATGATTATTTAAAACAATCTTTAAATATTGTTCTTTTTGAACACATCGAGGCAATGTAAAGGTTTAAACCATTTATGAATATATATATATATATTTGTTAAAACATAAGAAATCCGTGTAACTCCTAATGACTATTCTCCAAACTGCTTGAACGACAACAACCAAACTTTCATAATCATCCGGACCGCATGTTGACAACAACATGATTTGTAATATAGAAGAAAATTTGCTCTGGTTTGAGGATGCAAAACCGCAACATCGGCATGCTGCGTCAACGAACGGCAGCAAATTTATGTGTTCGCTTCATATCATTTAGACGACAACTTAAAGCAACGGTTGCGTTCAAAACCAAAGCCGTGATTAATATCTGCAGTTTATTCGAGGCATTTATTTCGTCGTGACTGTCAGCTAAAATCCTGTTTTACTGGGGCTCTGTTTCATAGCTACGATGCTTAGATTTACAATGATGGGAAACCGTATCATACGCCCTCTGACAAACATACACCATCTAAAATATATTACATTTAACTCTTCGTTCGTGGCCCCATGAAGAAGTAAAGAAATCACTGTCTCTGCATCTTATTCTATGTGGTTGGGGGAGAAACCCCCAAGTTAAAGTTTGAAAATGATGTTATGTGATTGGAAAGAAGTGAAGAGACTTCAGTGCCTCCGCCCGGGTCCAGCAGTTTACTAGTAAAGAATCCACAGTGTCAGTAAAGTTCACTTAACAAGAAAGAAAATGAAATCCTGCCAAGGTCCCCGGTCTATTTAATTAAAGCTCAAGCAACTTAGTGGGATTGAATTAAATTTTTGGCAGGGGTAAACCAATATGCCGGGAAGGTGGGGTACGCTGGGCGGAGTGCAGTGGAGTGTGGAAGTCTGGAGTCACAAGCAGTGACTCCATCTTTTATCAGTTACTGCTTTTTTTGTTTACAGTGTTTGCATCCACGGTGCCTTTTAATTAGCATTAACAAATGGTAATATATTCATCAAATTTGCTTTTGGTTGACAAAACATCCAAAACACATACTTGTTTGTTTTTTTAAACCGTCTTAAAATTAAATTTGAATAAATAAGCTTGAGCGAGTTACATTGCCTACTAAGATGTGATGAGAGCTGCCGACTGGATGAAACTTTTCATTGAAAACCTTTCCAAGACTCAAATGAAAAAAAAAAAAAACCCTCAGTGCAGGAACTTGTTAGTTTCAGAGACTTGATTTTATTCTGTTTTGTCGTATGAACAGTTTGTACTGTATGTGTTTAACAGGTTGGTAATCATCAGATCACTTTATTAGACACTGCTACATCCGTTTGATTTGCGTGTCGAAGATTAGCACAAATAAACAATGAACACGATTGCTCAGTGGTTAGCACAGTTGCCTCACAGCAAGAAGGTCCTGGGTTCAAGCCCCGGTTGGACCTGGGGTCTTTCTGTGTGGAGTTTGCACGCTTGTGTGGGTTTTCTCCGGGTACTCCGGTTTCCTCCAACAGACCAAACACATGCATGTTAGGCTGATTGATAACTAAATTGTCCCTAGGTGCGAGTGAGAGAGTGAATGGTTGTTTGTCTCGTTTGTCTCTATATGTCCCTGTGATGGACTTGCGACCCGTCCAGGGTGTACGCCGCCTCTCGCACAGTGATTGCTGGACATGGGCACCAGCAACCCCTGTGACCCAAAATGGAATAAGCGGGTAAAGATAATGGATGGATGGATGGATATTTTTACATTTTAATGCAAAAAAAAAAAAAAAGAAAAAAAAAAAGACCAGATTCATGAAAAAAATTTGTACGATTTTTACAAAAACTTATAAAAAATTAAGACACTGAACTTCGCAGGCTGATGTGAGTTCTCTTAATTGTTGAAGAATTAAAGTATCCTAAGCATAAAGTTAAAAAGACAGGATAAAATTAGACTAGTTTGTTGGATATCCAATTATATTTTTAAAGAAAAAATAAACGTTTACTTTGATTTTGTTTTTTGTGTTTTATTCTTAAACAATTAAGGCAGCATGATGGCTCAGTGGTTAGTACTGTTGCCTCATAGCAAGATGGTCCTGGGTTCAATCCCCGGTTGGACCTGGGGTCTATCTGTGTGAAGTTTGCATGATCTTCTCGTGTTTGTGTGCTTTTTTTTCCCCCGGTACTAGTTTCCTCCCATATAGTCCAAAAACATGCATGTTAGGCTGCCTTCAGGCCCAGGCCTCTCTTGCAAAAGAGATCTGTGATCTCAGTGGGATTTTCCTGGTTAAATATAAAAAAGGTTAATAAATAAATTCTTAGCATTATCAAAGTTACTCACCATTTTCCTCGTCAGCAGCTTGTCTTAAAAGATATTCCCCCCCCAAAAAAATTTTGTGGTTGAAAAAAAGATCACGCAGAGAGACTGGAAGTTGACTTTCTTTAAGTGGTTAAACTATACTAGCATGATGCATCACAGGTTTTATGCCTTGTATTTGTACTATTCTCACAGATTTGAAAATGACAGGAAATTTGCTAAAACTAGCCATTTTTATTGTTGACAATGACTTAAATAAAATTCAGTTTTATTTTAGTTTTGGTCAAAGCCTGAAAGAGCCACTGCAGAGGGACTAAAGAGTCACATGGGAGCTGGAGATTACAGACCCCTGGACTAACCAGTCACCCATACACCAGACTAAAGTGAAAAATTACAGAGCCATTTTATTTTAATTATTCTTTTTAAAATTTTGAA
The DNA here is from genome assembly GCF_014905685.2 of Nematolebias whitei. Classification (NCBI taxonomy): domain Eukaryota; kingdom Metazoa; phylum Chordata; class Actinopteri; order Cyprinodontiformes; family Rivulidae; genus Nematolebias; species Nematolebias whitei. The sequence continues at coordinate 45,192,116 of NC_056504.1, forward strand.
GAAATACCTTTTTTAATTTATTTAAGCCCATTAGTTATTTTCTAACTTTAATTATAAAGTAATAAAGTTCCAGTACAGCTATGTCTCTACAAACTTGGCACAAAGCTGATTAAGTTAAATAGTTTAAAAACTTGGACTCACTGGTTTTTGTGAAGGATTTTCATCAGGACAGTTCTGTGAATATTCAGCCTCTAAACTCTGGGTGGCAGTGTTGATGCAAATACATTTAACCTGATTAAAAAAATAAATAAAAATCTACAACATTTAATTTCTCTTGTTCTCAGCTATGTTTAAACATTTAGTGTTAATTTGTGGATTTTATGAGTTTTATTTTAACAGCACTAAAAAGCTTGCTTTAATCTTCAGTTTTCATTTGCACCAAAATCTGAAAATTCCTTGTTCCGAGCAGCTTCATGTTAACAAACATTTTATATTAAAAATAAACTAATTTATTTTTGTATAGTTTACAATTATCTTCTAAACCAAGGTTTTTAACTTTACTAAATTAGAATACAGTAGTGCAAATACTTATGGCAATTCAGACTGGTAGAAAAACATTGGTTAACTAATTTATTACAAATTTAACAAAACTGACCTAGAGTTGTCATAGAAAACATAACTGATCATTAATCATTTTAATGTAAAATAAAAATATGGGCTTTTTGTTTTTCAAAATGTCTTAAATAGGTTTTATTCAAAAAAACTAAGTTAATGTGAAGAAAATCTCATTTAATACCAAATTAGAACAAACCTATTTGATTAAGATATAAACACATTTTGTGCTACATATGTATATATAAAAAAAACTAGAATAAAATAGCGGTGATTTCAATAAAAAATGTTTCATTTTACGAACAGTTATTTTGTATTAACAAGGTATTTCTGCTGTACCTTTAATTACAGAGAAAAATGTTAAATGTTTTATCCTCATAGTTTACACAGATTATACTATTGGTTGCTGCAAATCTTTAAGAGAAAATCAATTCTTTGTGCACCTCGTGTATTATTAGAGGATAATTTGCTTCATGTACTCTGCGGTGTGTTTTCTGTTTGCTGCAGAGTCAGTGTACCCTGTGTGGTTTTAATGCTGCAGTGTTACGGAACATTAGTACGGTATGTTTTGCTTTACTGGATTACAGACTTGCAGGAGGGCAAGGAAAGATTTCCATTTAAACGTTTCTGCTTTGAATTCCAAATATTTCAGTCGTTTCGTGCGTTGCATTCACTGCACGGTGGGAAGAAGAGACTTCTGTCGGCAACATTCAAGAAGTATTAATATCATTTCTTCAACATCTTTAAACTTCACTCCTGGCTCAAGTCGATACCGAGCTCGTATGGAACTCATTATAGCGAAGAAAAGCTGCTTTCTCAGTGCCTTGCCATTTTGCTCCATCTGTTTGGAAGTCACCTGAACATGATCTGAAGCCAGCCAGTCAAGTGACCTGGAATCAACGGTCCGGCCCAGTGGAGGCAAATAAATCAGCTCAGTTCATTTAACCAACGAGACTTCTGCTAGATCGCTGCAGCGCCATTGCTTGTAATAGGAAAGGCATGTTTCATGACAAAGTACTTCTTCTAAAGTCTTGTGTGCCGGTCAGTTTCAGTAACTTCATGTTTTCGTATCCAGGAGGCATCTCTTCTGGTATTCAGTGGATTGTCAGTTCACATGCAAAGCTGGCTTTTACTTTGGGGCCATGTCGTTGAACGAAAAGCAATCTGACATTTTAAATTACAGTAAAGTGTTTTATTTTTATATTTCCACTGTCTCGCACTATTTAAATCACTATGCATTTGACATAATCTGTAACTTGGTGATAACCGGCAGTTAAACCATTATAAACTTAAACACGAGTGTTTTGACAAGTTTAAAAAAAACTTTAAAATCCAAGCTGATCTTCCATACCAAGCATATTTATTAAAGTTTTACTCATGCAGCTGGAAACTTCAAAGCTGAAAGGATCATTGATAAGCATGTCTTTTAGGAACAGTATTTCAATTTACTGTTCCAAAAACAACACACGAGTCCAAATCAGCTTATTTTAAACATGCGTAAGTATTAATATTTTTCTATTAATGATCTGCTTTATGTTTTAAAATGGAAAGAAGTGAGAAGATGAGAAAACTAGCCTACAAAATTGTATTTTGATGAAAATCTAAAATAAGTTTGCTTTCTGCTGTGAGCAGCAATTCACATTGTGGCTTTTCAGTTTTACTGGAAAATAATAGGTTTTGAGTTGTACAGTGCTACTTGATAATTTCACATAGTCAGGGCAGAAAATCCCTTTTTTTGCAGGATCTATCATTAATTAAATCTAACCAATAGAAGTTCAATAATATAAAAATTCAACTTTTAACACCTCCACAATTAAGCAAATATAGTGAAGTTTTTACTTATATTTAGGATAACATGTGCAATCAGAATTATTGAATTTATCCATTTATGTAATTAATGATTATTCAATAAGACACAAACCCTGAGTGAGAGAAGCACCAGGTAGACTTTATATCTTTATGAGGACATTATCAAGCATCTTTGGATAGCTCTATATCTACAATAACAACCCCAAATCAATGTCATTCACTCTTTTTTCCTACTTTGTATTGACTTTATAGCCTGCAGAGCCAGAACCAAACTCATAATATATAAATATAGTCATTGTGTGAAGTGAAAATCCATCCATCCATTCATCCATCCAATAGAATTAAAAATACATATTTGTTTGGACAGCTAAACTGCATGCACATCAACTTCTTAAAACTAGGCCTAAATCATAATAAGCACTTGGACTGCTTAGTAGAACACATCGTATACGTTTTACTTACATTGCACAGCGTGGGTAAATTAGTAGTAATGTGTACAGGAAACGATTAAAAATAAAACTCCAAACCTGGAGCCACAAAGAAGAAAGTGTGAAACTTACTTCCGTTTTTCCTCTCCAGCTGGTCACCTGTTACAGTCAGCATCTGCAGGAGCTTCGCGGTGACACTCCCAACACCACATCTGAGCTTTGCCTGACAAAAGAATAACATGTGATTCTTATTCGAGCACTGTGGAACCGAGAACGAGCCGCTCCATCTTTTATACACAGTCCCTCAACACTTAATTATCGCTAGGTAAGGCGCTGAGGCTGTCGCTCCGGTGATGATTGACAGCCGGGCAAGTGAAAGCGGAAATGGGGGAGGGGGGGGGACGGACGTTCAGTTAATCGATTCGGCATCACAGAAAATACGAGAATTTAACAATGTACCACATATAACGAGCCATCTAGATGTAGTTTTTGTTTGAAAAGTCACGGACTGATGTAACGTCGCGGTAAAGTCCCGGGCTGACCGGCTGCCCTGCTCTGTGCTCCCCCCCGTCTGTGCTTCGTTGGTTTCGCCCAAACTTGGTCCAGATTTGAGTTGGTTTGCTCTGCTATCTGGGAGCGCTCAATAGGAGGAGACGGACCGCCAGTCCCCTCTGTGTTTTTGCCCTCAATGGCTTTCGGGACCTATTTTATTTGAATGTCTGGGCTTTTCAAGTACCAATAATGGATATTCTATGGATATTATGGACCATACCGGCCGTGGTAGCTGTTGAAGGTAAGCTAGCGCTGCCATCTCGGCGGATAAACACGCATCCCCATCATCGCCATCATCATCATCATCATCATCATCATGCCGGTTTGAGTTTGAGACAACAAAGCGCGTTTATGGAGGTTTTAAAAAATATTTTTAACAAAATCACTTCTCTGCTTTTTTTTTTTTTTTTTATATGATAAGGGGGAGTGACGGTTACAGAGCTGAAATTGAGCTTAAAGTCCATTCTGGGACACAATTTACGCTAATGCTTCTCATTTAGCTCTAATAACCGCTATTAATGTTAATTACTGAACAAAAACTGCCCTCTTTTGTGTGGTGCATTTAGTCACATTAGAGGAAAAAAGTACCCTCTAAATGTCAAATGTGACAAAAGCGCATCACGCAGGAGTGTCGCGCTCAGATGGAGATTAAACGTCAAAAATAAATAAATAAATAAAAAGCAGTGAAGCGTTTTACGAGATTTATTCTTTGCAAAACATGCAAGCTGAACATGTCCTGGTTGAACCCACAAAAGGCTCTTTCAGATCACTGTGCAGTCAGCTGAACAGAGCAGTAAAGGGCATCAGTCAGCATGGCTTAACGCACAATGAAACAGGTTGAATGGTTAAAAAAAACAGCCACCTTTAGCCTGCATTTATTTACAGGAGTCTGCTCGTTTGGCTTTAAAATAGCTCCACAACTCATTGATTTCCCCCCCAAAAAACATGCTACATTATTACTCAAGTTTCTGTTAGATGCATTCCCATGAAGATCTACAAGATGTGATCTTTGAAGGTTTTAATCGTTCAAAAATAAAATTTGCAGGCGAGTTTGAAATGGACTCCGTCAGCCCTTTGACAGGTCAAGACCCACCACACTCAGTGGAAAGTGTCAGCCCAGTAATTTATTCAGCCTATTTTAAGGATGTGTTCAGAAAACAAATGTGTCCTCTTCCTCAGTTGACCTAAACCTCATAATTACAGGTGGAGGAATGCAACCATTCCCAACTAAACCAAATGGGACAAAGGATAAAGCTTTTGTTTACAGGGAAATCTTTGGAATATGCAACTTTTTTGGATTTGTTTAGCGTGCTATGAACCTGGCGAGCTCCATGTTCTGCAGGGTTGGCACGCGCTTCGACAAGCGTCATGCGCTTTTTACGTTGACTGCAACCGACTGCTCCAGTTTATGTTTTCAGTTCAGTTACTTATCAGAAGCCTCAAATATCATGACTGACACACATTGCATTACAGATTGCCAGCTTTTAAAGTTTGCACTATATAAAAGTTTTAAAGTACATTTTTTTTTTATTTTAAAAAAAGGTTCTATCGTTAAAATTACTGTATTTTAGTAAATTAGAGGAACTTTGCAATGCAGTGTTCACATCAACACAAATAAAAATGAATCAGTTTTGTATAGAGGTTTTCAATTAACAATATTTTAAACATATTTACCATCACAAAGAAGCAATAACAAATAGTTTTGACTAAGGTTAATCAAAATAGGTATAATTTCCAACATCGTGGTAAATGCAGTACAGTTTATTTTGCATTTAAAAATTGATTAAATGAGATTGATGTGGAACATTATCTTATATGCAAGTCAACTTGTTTTCATTTAATTCATATTATTACTGCTTGATTGCTTTTTGGGAGACTTATTTATTTGACCTAAACTTATGCTTGCTTTTCTGTTGGAGTGCGAGGGAAGTGCAGGATATGAAAACTGCCAAATATAACAATTTCACGCTAAACAGTGTTCCACTTCCGCTTGTTTTCTCCGTCTCTAAAAGACGCAAACAGAGAGATGTTGACTCTGCTCTTCTTCTACACTCAGTTTAGATTCTTATTTGTAATTGACTCGGAAAGCACTGGGCAAGTTTTATGAATTGACATCTTTTTGTTATGCATCTTTTCCGTTAACGTTTTCCCTGAACTCCGTGGGATCCGAAATGCAGCGTGCATATTTGAAATACCTTTCGGGCCGTGGTACTTCGAAAACCTGTCGCCAACCAAATGCAGTTCCACCTCTCGATTCTACCCTGTAACTCACCCTACTTCTGCGTCCAATGAGATTACGAGGATTGGTTACGTAGAAAATGATAAAGAGTTGAAAAAGAGGTCACTGCAGCTCTAATCCAAAAAAAAAAAGAAGCTATCCCAGCATGCAACAGAAAAGAGCCCTCCAGTGGATTTCTTTGACACGTTTAATGAGGCGACATCTGTTTGTAAGACAAATTTTACATTTTTCTAAACTCGTAAGCTTTTAAACATCAAATGTTATTGTTCGTTGATGAATCAAAAGCTATCTACTGTCAGAAAAGTTTGGTTAACAGTAATTCATGAAACAAAGTACACTAAAATAATACCACTTCTCTATATTCCGTGAAGGGATTATAAAAGGCTACTTGTTATACAAATAAAAATCGATGAACGAGGTGGGGACCATGCTGGAGAAGATTATAGGATTTTAAAAAAGCGTGTCTGAACTTAACCTCCCAGCTGTGTCCCAAGTGGCCATTTTACAAATCGCATACGTCAACTCTGCCAATCGTCTTTAAGTCACAATACAGTAAACTGGCATTTAAGCATCGACGCTTACGTTTTAGTCCATGCCTGTTTTTGTTAACTAGTATACAACATCAAACTCCATTCTGCAAATTAGGTTCATTCATTTGTCCCAGTTGGAAATTTATGGGGAACCCACCTTTGAAAAATGGCTAAGCAACTTTAAATTGCTGATTAGGGTTAATGTAAGCTGATGCCATGTGCTGTTGGTTTCGGTAACGGCAACAGGAAAGCTCCTTTCGAAAATTAATGGACGTAGTAAAGCCAAGGAAATTAGCCTAGCTCTGTCAAACATGTCTATGAAAACACACAGTGGATTTATCCCTTCATTAGCTTACCCATTCATTGTCATCAGTGCTAAGTCGACAGCCCCTAACAGCAGCGCTCATCTAATTCTGTTGAGTGGAAATTTCCCAATTCATCCCCAGCCATAAAATTGTTGTAGACTGTATTGTTAGGAGGAGATGAGTTTTACTAGATAGATTTGGCTTTTCCGCTTCTGCCCACTCCCTTCCCTTGTCTATTGTGCCCTTTAACTTTGTACTGTCCACATGATTTTCTGGGTCGACTGGTGTTATGATGCAACAGCAACCTCATCTTCTCATTTATGCACGTTACTGCTGGCTTAGTAGGACTATAGATGCCCTTGATACAACATTATTTTTGTCCTTTTCTGTGAAGGAAGCATAATGGGACCAAAACCACAGTAGAGGATGGTGAAGTGGGGTAGAATGAGATCACAGCATGAAGTCTTTTAAAAAAAATGTCTCACAGATTTGATTGCATTTCAGTGTGTGCTGCATTCCTTCAAGTCTATTCAGACCTGGATGTGACTCAGTTCGACACTGGCGAACCCGAGCTAAAGATAATGTTTTACATTTTAGTAACTTAAATACTGCATAGGGCTTAATGCTTAGATTGCGCCGATTCTTCACCACTTTTTCTACATCACCACCTGATAGATGGTTTAACATTTAGTAGAACATGTTTTCATATGTAAATTCAGCCGCTTCCTGACCACACCAGAAGCAGCCGAGAGTGTAAATTGGAAGAAGTTGTGTTGTTTTAAAGGATGAAAAAAAAAAAAAGAGAACACAAGGACAGAGGGGATTTCTGTAATAGGGTTAGTTAAAGGTAAACTGCGCGACTGTACACAATCCAGTGTTTTCTCCGTTCACCCAATGAGCAGATGCATGGAGCTAGCCTGCACGCCAACCGCCACAGTAGGCTTTCACAAAGAATCTGTCTCTATTCAAGCCTTAATCCATGCTGCCGAGGGCCTAGGCATTGTCACTTTGCATGCAAAATTTCAATTAGTGCTGGTACCAGTTGTTTCACTTGAAGGAGGTGTCACATTTCTGAGACATCTATTGCTACCTCTAGGGCCAGATTAAAGCAGAAGTATCACCATTTTGCTTAACATTTTTTGCTCTCTGGGACTGAGCACTCTTATTAAAGCCACTGTATGTGTAGTCCTCAGAAGTCCAAGGAATCATTAGAATACCATGATACCCGTTTAAGATTATGCAAATACAAGAAAAAATAAAGCCAGGTAAGATTTGTTAGTCAGCTTTGATAAAGCTTTTACCAATACGTTTTCTTTGCGAGTTTCTGTTGCACATGTTGCACTTTGCAGACTTTTCAAGCAATTTAAGTAAAGTTTTGCCGCAGCAAGTGATGGACAGTTTGACACCGTTTCCATGCTTTTAGTTCAGTTCAACCTGCTTCGGTTAACTTTCATGAGCCAGCGCTCCATAAACTCTTGCTGTTAATGGCTCCAGACTTTTGCCCTCTAGACGTGTTGCTCTAAAGTTTGTGGAATGTATTTGATTGGTGTTGAAAGAGCTTATGGTTGAGACAGGTTTGACCCTGGAAAGACTTTTAAAATCAATAAGCATGCCATTTGCCACTGGCACTTTTCAAATGTGTTGCATTTTATTCTTTTTATAAACAGTAAAAAAAAAATAAGTAAAACTTCATGAGTTCTCCAAAGAAGTTACATAAACTAAAAAAAAACCAAAACACTTTAAGTAAGCAGTTGCATGTATAAGGCTACAGTACGTTCACGCTCCAGGCAAATGCGGCCCAAATCTGATTTTTTAGCAGGTCTAGATTTTTATGACAGTCTGAACGTGACAAATGAGATTTTTTCCAAATTCGATCCGGGTCTTTTTTCTTTGTGGTACTGAATCAGATACATATGAGGTTTTTTAAAGCGACTGCATTCTGAACGGTTATGTCCCATTTCTCCTCGCTTTTACATCAGAGAGGTAGAAGTAAGCAGATTAATCCTAGTATTAATAATATTGATATCAACCTTGTGCCGTTTAAATCATGGAACTCCTCAAGTCTTCAGCTACAGAACGAAAACCTATCTGCTCTTTTGTTCTTTTAATTTCCCCATGTCCTGGATGAATTATAATCCACATTGTCGGACCGTATTGATAATATTAGACACATTTTTAAAAATTCCGTATGTCAATCCCATTCCAAAAACAATGCTGCACCGGAGGAGCCGTCAAGAGGCAAGATTAAAATGATAAACACTGATTGCACAACAACTTCAAAATCACATGCTAACATGTAGCATCCATATTTACTTCCTTAAACGGCGTGCGATGTCGCGTTCTCTTCTGCAAATGCAGGATGTCTCAGAAGTGAAAATGGTTCACACTGGAGTCTGATGGAGGTCACATTTTTAATGATAATGAGAACGATCATGCAAGAAAATCAAATCTGAGCAAAAAAAAAAACAAAACAAAAAAAAACTGACTTGACAGGATCAATAAAGTTTTATTTTTCAAATTTGACTAACGTTAGGACAATTGTTCCCTCATCTTATTAAAAGAACAGGTGCCACTTCAGTTTCAGGCTTTATTAGTTTACTGAACCCATATGGTCCAATATGTCTGCTTCTTGATGATATCTGGTAAGAATATATTTTGAACAGGTGTTCCAAATTTCTCTTTGACTGGGAACTGAACACTATAAAGTCATTTAAAAGTAAATGACTTGAAATAGTTTCAGTTGTAAATAAATAATAAAATAAAAAACCCGAACAAAAGTCATATCCATGATGTTTAATTTCCAAAGGCAATTTGGCAGACACACATTTTGGTCTTCCTAAACTAACACTGATTATGTTAACAGTTTTACAATACAGTATTCATTGTGCCGTGTTATTTTTAAAATAAATATTTTTCATTAATAAATTTACAATTCATAAATTCATGAAGATAAAAACCAGAATCGGGTTTAAACATATGTTCACCAACAGCTGTGTTTTATCAATAAATTCCACTTTTGGCTCAACACGTTGACTTAGTGGGTCTTTCGCTTGGATTAGAATCACGACATTTACAAAGTTTTCATATGCACAAAAACATTCCCTTCAAATTAATCACTCAAACTTACAAATCAGCACAACTATATCCATCCATCGTCTTTCACCCTGCTTTTACTTGATTAACAAGATCATAAAAACAATCTAATGGCTTATTCAAAATTCATTATTACTGAACAACAACAACAACAAAAAGAAACAAAGTCATTATTTCAATGAGATGGGAAGACCTTGCTCTCTGTGCACTGTTACTGTAACTCTTAGTCCTAAAATCTTGAGATTTACTGTATTAGGAATTTTGAAATATTAGTTTTTGCTAAATATGACAATCACCAAAGCTTGCAACAAAATAACTTGCTATTCAAAACAGAGTTTGAATATTTGTGTCCATCCACTTTACCAGTTTCTTTTTGGGTCACTGTGTCCATATCCAGCCATCACTGTGAGAGAGGTGGGGGACACCTTGGACAGGTCTCCAGTCCATCAGAGACACAGAGGCAAAACAACCATTCACTCTCTCTCTCTCTCACTCACACCTAGGGACAGTTTAGAGTTACCAATCAGCCTAACATGCATGTTTTCGGTTTGTGGGATGAACCGGAGAAAATCCACGCATGCACGGAGAGAACATGCAAACTCCACTCAGAATGACCCCTGGCTGGGATTCGATCCAGCTTCCTTCTCGCTGCGAGGCAACGGCTCTAGAAACTTCACCACCGTGTCGCTCATTTGTGTTCAAGGCATTTTATGTTTTAGGCATTAGCACAAATTGAACGCCTAATCAATCATGTTTAAGCAAAATATCACTGTTCTGTGACCAAATTACAAGACATTTGATCAGCAATACCAAAGTTGTAGTCTGCATGAGGTTTAATTTTTAATTATTTTTTTGTGTTTCCTTTACAGTGTCTTGTTAATCATAAAATGAAACGGTTTGTGTTGCATCTGTGTGCGCTTGTTTTTTTCTTATTCTTGCATGTCTTTGTAAACATCTGTTGTGGGTGTATATGCTTAGTTCCAGTTCCAAGCCACTGGCTCTTTCAGCGTTTCTATAAGCAGATGGCTAACTTGACCTATTTGCTATATAATGGAGGAGCAAGACGGGGCTGGGAGGGAAGTACATTGCACAGAGAAACATTGTTCTCACCAGAAAAACAAAGCTAACACATAGCCCTTTTATTTTTATAAGATGAGAACTTTATTGATCCTGCAGGGAATTGTTGTGCCAGAGTTTCAGTACAAAAAAGGAACATACACAAGATACTGTGTAATTACCATTCGATCTGCTAGTCTTTGGTAAGGTTGTAATTTGAAAAAAATATATAGTTATGCCGTGTCGTTTTATGCTCACTGGAAAAGACAAGTTTACATAGTTTAGGCAAAAACTTGCTTTACCTCTGTGTAACCTTTCCAGCATCTCACACAGGAATCTAGATCAAGGATGTTCTTATATCCTGTTATCTTAATTAGCACATGTTAATTGGCATTGCAGTCTCTGGGTAAGTCATATTTATTAGGAAGAGCCTGGTTCATCCCAACCCGTTGGGAATCCAAGTTATTAAGGAACGGTGAAATGTATTTTCAGACTTTTTTTTTTTTTTTTTAAACACAGCATGTGTGAGGAATCAGTGTCAATGTGGCCCTGCAAGATCTAGGCCTAATTTACAATCTGAATTTCTTTTGTAATGTTCTTTTGACACAACAATTATCTGAAATGAGTCCATTTTTTGTTTGACACTTAAAAAAAAAAAAAAAAAAAAAAATTTCTGGCACTTTTTTCCACAATTTTCATAAGGATTAGCCAGTTGTACTGTATGTAAAACTGGAGGTAAACTCATGAGTGTAACCCTTAATCATTACCGTTCGTTTTCATGAGTCATACACGGCAGTAGCGCTGCACTTCCTTTAGTCTACTCAACCAAAGCCAGCTACTGAGAGCTGGATGCAGAGCAGAAAGAAAAAGACAGAAGGAGGAGGGAGAGAATACCCTGAGAGAGGTCAGACCTCGTTTCAGAGATCCTCATCCACACACACACACACACCCCAGGTACTGTGACACTGCCTTTATGAGTGCGCCGAGAGAACACAAACCCGCTGGATTAGTGTCTGTCTCTCAATGTCCCCGGGAGCAGAGCCCATCGTCAGAGACAAAGCAGGGTTGATTGCGTTGTCATCTGCATCACAAAGGGAAGCCTTTTCTACCTGAACCACTGCCTGTGTACCGGGCTGTACATCACATCTATCAGCGACTCGGGACCCACGTGACATCTGCCTTTTTGTTTTTTTTGTTCATCTCCCCCTCTTCCAATTTTTTCCTCTCTGGCCTACACCGTCTGTCCACCAGCGAGGCCCCCCTCCCCCACCCCCTGAAGCTAGCGTCTCCGTACAACTGCACTGCTGTGTTTTGTTGTTTTGCTAACGGTTATGCATTTAACACACCATGCATCATACCGTCTCTAGTCAAAGCCTACAAATTTTTTCGGCGTCCCTTATTCCCCTCTGGATCTGGTTTGCTGGTCGTATCACAGGTCTGCCGGCATGCTCAAGACAAAAGCTCAGTCTTTCACTGTCTGACCCTAACAGGTCTATCGACCCCACTCAGATAGAGAAATCACCCCAGCTGGGGTGCTGCCAAAAGCTAGATGTGTTTTATCTGATTAGTGTACTTGGCAGACAGGCCCTGATCTTCTATAACTGATGATAGTTGTCCTGCGTTTGTGGCCTGGATGATTCCAACAACAGATAAAGTTCATGTCTTCTAGATGATCTTTTTATGCCGATAGACGTACATTTTTTCATAGCCCAGTGTTCTGTCAAGTTTGTGATGACTAATGTTTGTGCTCCACTGTATGTCATCACAGCTGCATGATGGTAAAGGGCACAGCATTTCATAATAAAATTAGGGCTTTATAAAAAAATAAATAAATAACTAAATGGGGTATGACATTTAAGAGAGAGAAACAAAAAAAAAAAAGTTGAAGGCCTGAAAATGGAAATAATTTACTTTTTGTGTCCTCATGTGTGAGCTTTTATTCACATGTAATTATATTAGCCCAGAGAATAAGAAATTAATGCAAGGCAATTAACTGATTTGGCCTTTGGCTGTGAGGCGTCTGGTTTTAGAGTTGGAGCTCGTTTTCTAATTTCCTAAATTAATTTGGAAACCAAAGTCATATTTGCAAAACCTTGTAAACCCCAAAATGTGAGCCCCTCAAATTTGATTCGGTTCAATAAATTTTTATTATTTTTATTTTTAAAGTGCATAGCAGACATTTGCGCTAGGATAGATTTAGTTTATATGAAAAAACTACATACCGGTAAATAAGAAACAACGAAACACAGCAACAACAAATTTTAGGTTTACATTCCTGTACTGTAATTTCAAGTGAATTGCAAACATTAATGTTCATTGTTAATACCTATATATATTTTTGTGCACTTTTATGACAGCTGCAATTATGTTTTCCATCTTGTAGCAGCACATGTAACATCTGCTGTGTAAAATAGAGGCATGTTAGCCAATTTATAGGATTTCACATTAAAACTTGTTCCATCTTTCCAGTCTACTAAAATGCCCACTAGTAATTAAGTTTGTAAAATATATATTGGCCATTTCGAACAGTTGGAGCTCGCTGTAAAGCTCAAAGTGGTCTAAATTTAACACATAAGCATTATTTTAAATTATGAATATACTTTATATATTGTGCCTTTTATTAGAATTAAATGACCTACATAATGTAACTCATTCTATTAAAAAATAAAAATCACTATTGCAAACCCAACAAAGATTAGACTCCTATGATTGTGTTTATGGAGTCCTATCAATTGACGCTTCATTAAACTCGTTTCATATTTCAACAAAACTAATGATTAATGTGCCATTTAGGCAGAAAGCTTACATTAATTTACATAATCACTTGACTGGAAATGGATCTGGTGGAGGAAGCAATCAGCAGTATCTGCCACACTCACGCTCAAGAGCTCCTGTTATTGTAATATCTTGTTCTCTTATTCCAATCAAACTCAATTCTATTCTATTCCAATTTCAAACCTCTTAAATTCTGTAAAAATATATATCTGTGAAACTCATGCTTTTCAGTGAAAGCCTAATACGCATCTTTTGGGGTCGAAACATCAATATCAGGTACCGTAGTGCACCACAGATGTAAGGTGGCTGACATAACAGGAGTCAGGTACACGAGGAGAGATGGTGAAATGATGACCGTTTGTCTTCCCTTTATCTGGCAGTGGCCATTTGCCTAGAAGTCACAATGGGTCATTTAGGAGGGCAGCTGGAAAATCTATAGAAAATCTCAGGAGACCTGTTGTGCCTGGGAATCAATACACTGATCCAGCTGCAACCAATAAATGAAATAAATCTTATATATAGGGTTAAACATGCATTATCTTAAGACTCCAATACGTTTTCATTTGCAAATAACAGGCAGGCTTGGGTGCCAACAAAGTCATAGTTGTTCTGTGTGAATGAAGCTGTGCAGTTCATGCACGAGTCTTTATATATCTAGGTCGTAATAAACTATGAAAGTTGAGGACAGCTTTTATTATTTGATTTGTGCTTTGATGTTATACTTTATGTAATTTCCAGCAGGACATACGTTTGTTGCACATTCATCTGCCTTAAGGCAAGTTAAAAATTACTTTTGGTTTGAGATGCACTGATCCGGTAATACTTGTATATATATCGGTCCCGATATTGGAAAAAAAATAATAATAATTCTTGATCGGTATCAGTGACATTGTGACCAATCCATAAGGGCAGATCTATTCACTTTGTGCTCTGAGCGACGTCATGCGATAGCGAACTCGCCACAGATTGTTTTCAAAATGGAGCGAGCGAAAGGATCAGCCAGCTGGAACTATTTCACACTACCTCAGCCAACACATTCAACAGCTATGTGCAATACGTGCGCAGCGACTATTCCAAGGGGTGGCACCAAAACTTCCAGCTATACCACCACCAACTTAATCAAGCATCTCCAGAGATTTCACCCTAAATAGCACGCAGAGTTCGTTGAACGGAATCAACAAGAAAGGAGGCGGCATGAAGCAGCTAACTTTTGAAAAAGATGAAGGAAAGAGGTGAAAAGTTTCCACCTAATTAGTGTGCAGGCAACAAAAAATCACTGAAATGATACTGAACTTCATCGTCATGGATGGGCAGCCGCTCTCAGTTGTTGGGGATAAGGGATTCTGGCTAATAATCCACCTGGAGCCACGCTATGACATGGTAAGCCGAAAATATTTGTCGGAGATGGCGATATTTGACCGCTGTGTCAGATCGGTATCAACCGATACTAAACCACCGATATTGTATTGGTATCGGAAGTGAAAAAAGTGGGCCTCTGCTTTTGGTTAAATGTTCTGTTAGGGTCTACAAATACCAGCAAGAGAGAGACAGGGAATTGTCCAAAAATAGTTTCACATTTCTTTATAAAAACAAAAACCACTACAGATCTGGGCCCATAAACGAGGTCAACAGAACAAATTTAACCAATGTGCCAACACAGGAAACTAAAGCATCAATGACCCTCTGATTGAGACAAGAGGGGAACTTATAAAGTGGCTGATCAGCCCATTCTGACACACTGGGGGGGACAAATTACCGGGTAATTAGACTAAATTACAAGTAGTGTTAGCAACAAAACAAACTGATCAAAGTAGTGCTAAATAGTAACCTTAAAAAAAAAAGAAATACATTTCCAACAACACATTTTATCTAGACAAAAAAGTAAAAATCAAATTACAATATTTGACTTCTCCCTCTGCTGATATACAGCATGGTACAGCCCAGTTGGATTGATTTCTAGATGTGATGCAGGTGGGGCTGTTTACAGAGTGGCAGGACAAACGAGTCCTCGAGGCTCAATGGGATTAACCTGTCTAAATAAAGGTTGAATGAATGAATGAAAACTTCAGCAGCATCTCTACAGGAACCGGCAACTCAGAGAAACAAAAGTTAAATCATTGCAAATGACAAATAAATTACAGCAAGACTTGAAACTATATAAATAGATAAATGCTCAGTTATTGATCTTAGGTTAACTAAACTTGTGCATATTTACTATCAGCAAAAAAACATAAGATACCAAATTTATTACCTTAACTTTTATTTACTGTGGCTGCAGGTACCGCCATCACACTTTCTATAGGTCAATTTATTAGCTGATTAGTCTGGCATACATGCTCGTGTTATGCTCAGTTGTTGCCCAGCATTTACAGTTTATTAAAACTTTTCTTCTTAAAAAGGTTTTAGACAAACATGCAATGAGTGCACACCCTTTTTTCATCCCTAATAGCAATTATACTGATTTATTTTAAAGCCAAAGTGAAATGCTACCTTAGCTTTGTTCTACTCTGTGGGACAGATGCAAAGATTGAGTGCTTTCTGTGGAGATTGTGTATTATTGGATTTGTGCTGTAGTGGTAGGCTAATTTAGTTTTACAACAAACACACACAAACATACACTAAGTTACTGTTTTGCTTTTCAATTGAGCAAAGGCTTTAAGTCATCACATGCACAAAACAAGCTACTTTCACAGATGAAACAGGTTCTTTTTCATGAATGCTTTTATCCAAAGTGTCTTGCAGTATAAAAAAGAGGCATTGGTTGGATCATAGAATAAGAAAAAACAAAAGAGGAGGGTACAGTTACTTGAATGCTGCAAGTATTGTAGTAACACCCAGGCCCGATTCCACTTAATCTGAGGATTTTAAAGCTGCTCGCTTAAAAAACAAAAAAAACAAAAACACTTTGCAGTTGTCTGTAGGCATAGTGCATAATGTAATGCATGTAGAAGGTGAGGGGGGTACTGTCACATAATATGTTGTTTTGAACAACTGAAAAAGTTATGCATGGGATTAGTGGTCTGTCATCTGTCAGACCGTGGCGATATTCCACACTGGCATTGTTTTCTGGGATTGGCCTACTTTTTATTGAAACAGGTTGACCCCACTTCTCTCAAGCTGGAAACATGAAACTTTTCACATTAATAAATGTCCAGACACATAACAGATTTTACCACATAACGTGCAATTGCAACAACAGATATGGAAAGCAGTTTTGGTGCAAAAAATAGAAAGAAATTAGGAAAAACATCTTTGCTACTTTGCTACAAAGTGAATGTGGTAGATTTGAAATACAGTCATTCAATCTAATTCAGTTTAATTACAGTATAAATATATATATATATATATATATATATATATTCGGCTGGCTCTGAGAGC
>NC_056504.1:45214306-45226750 GCF_014905685.2 Nematolebias whitei
ATATATGTATATATGTGTATATATAGTAAATGGACTGTACACCTTTCTATCTTATCAAGATACTTAAAACACTTTACACTGCAATCTGTGTCCTCATTTACCCATTCATCCAGCACTATACTTATCTACGCAAAGAATAATCTGTGCTTTATCACATCCATACACTGATGGGGCACTCATAGGAGGCAATGAGGGTTTCAGTGTGTCTTGCCAATTGGGAAGATAGAATTTACCATGTCTCCAGTAGTTCCAGAAAGCCATGACAACCTTTTTTATGCACCACAACAATGAATGGGTCAGAATGACAACGTAATTGCTCATGCCATAATATGTGTTCTTATTGTTGTCCTGTGCAAACGTCTCTTCTCATTAGAGTTTTTTTATGTGTTGCTTAGCCTGGCTAGCTACTAGGTGAACTCGGTGTACTCGGCTATGTTTATATTTTAAATGTCATATTAGGTTAGTGGTATGAAAATAGCTCTACTGTATCCTTACATGAGAAAGTCACACTTTGTGAATATTAAACTAAACTAATATTGTTTTCAGTTTTAAATGCTTCTAAACATGATGACGCATTACAACACAATGTCATACTGTACATACTGTCATACTCATATGAATGTCATATACAGTGCAGTTGATGTAAAACCATTCATTCAACCTTTATTTATACGTTACCATAGATATTGGTCAACAATAGAGATCGGGTGCGGAGTGTGGTCAATCAATGAAAAATGCCTTGGTGTGGATCCTTACTTGTGATTGCCAACATTACATGTTGTTTTTTTATGCTGGAAAACACTATGAAATGCTGAAAACAAGACATGGATAAAATGATTTTTTAAAATTTATTGTCCAATCTTTGCTTGCTTTTTTTGTTCCAACCAACCACGTCCCTTCCCAGTCTCAGTCACATTGGTCTGGCTTAAGTCCCAGTGATGTCCTTCTCAGCTCTATCTGTTGGTCTCACTGCAACCACAAGCCAGATCTCTGTTCAACTCCCAGTTCCAATAAGAAGCACATGGGATGAGAAGAAAATTTCATGCACCGTGCACACACGATTCAGTCAAAGCCGTTTATGTGGTAACTTGTACTGGATACCTTTTAGCAGCTCCTCCTCGGAGTGGTTAAAAAAGCTTTGTTTTGCTCAAGGACATCTCAGTGGAAACAGTGAAAGCAGTCCTTGTTCATTTAGCCCAACTGGTATTTCTTGCAACGTGGCTGCCACTGTCTTGTTTGAGTGTGGGAGTAGAACTGGCTGGGGAGATGTAAAATGAGAGGGTTGGTAGATTTGTTATACTAAGCATCACTGACACTGTGAATTGTTCCTTTAGGATTTACGTTGGAGAAGGTGCAAGGTTGTGTCAGAAGCACAGCGTGGTTGTGTTTAGTGAACAGACCTTCATTTTATCAAAGCTTTACAGCTAGAACACATATTTCCCAGCAATTAGTCCTATCCCAGAGCTTGAAAAACCATTGATTAAATGCAAATATAGCAAAATAAATAACAAGTAAACTTCTTTTTTCTTCTTCTTTTGGCTGCTCCCTTCGTCAGGGGTTGCCACAGCGAACTAAGTCGCACGAAGACTTGGCAATTATTATTTTTTTACATCGGACGCCCTTCCTAATGCAACCACAGACCACCGAGCTACCACAGCCCTTTGTGTGGAGCAGAGAGAGCTGCTAGGGTGCCCGGGGAGCAGATGTTGGGGTTAAGGCCAAGGGCCTTGCTCAAGGGCGCAGAGTGAGCAAATGAGGGTGGAGGCAGGTGTGGGTGCTTCACCAATCCCACCCACATTTTGATGTTGTCGGTACTGGGAGTTGTACCAGCGATCTTCCAATCA
Organism: Nematolebias whitei; assembly: GCF_014905685.2. Lineage (NCBI taxonomy): Eukaryota > Metazoa > Chordata > Actinopteri > Cyprinodontiformes > Rivulidae > Nematolebias > Nematolebias whitei. The sequence goes on from NC_056504.1 coordinate 45,216,151, forward strand.
CAGGCCCACCTTCTCTAACCTCTGCACCACAACTTCCAAATAAATAACAAGCAAACATGAGGAAAAATTAATACAAAGCCCAAATTACTTTGTTATATAATTGATTAACAATTCATACATTTTATCTTACGTTTTACATAAACTATAGCCACAACAAATTCTTATTTGATCTATTTCCAATAATATACTTTTTGAACGGCTAACTATTTTGTTTTACTGACTTTATTATAGAGTTTTAAACTCAATGTCCATTTTACTCATGCTGCAGCAGATAATGAGCTCTCGTTTATTGTGTACTTGTTAATATGCAAAAAAAATAAAATCTGTTTAGATTTTTCTCTGACGTTGTTTTCAGATGAGACTTGGGTCTTTGACAATTTAGTTATGACTGCTTGCTGAGTAATCCATATTGCTTCTTGATAACCAAAGTGCAATCAAAAGAAGTGTAGAAAAGTAATCTTAATTTCTGTTTCTTTCTTTTTATTTTTTTAATGCGTCATAATTTGAAAGATAACCGTTTTGGGTTTTAGTTAGTGCTTAATTTGTGCTGGATCCTGCGAGAGCAGGATGCGGGAACTCCCCTATTTTGACAGGGTATATTACGGTAACTCTTTGCTTAGATTTGGTAACTCTCAGGCTTACTAATTATAAAGTTATGAACAAATATGTATGTCTTGAATGAATAAAACTTATATTGGATATGTACACTCAAAATAATTACATAAACACTAATTTTAAACACAACAGCCACTTAATGTTTCTGTAAAGTGCCCTGAGACAACTTTGTTGTGATTTGGCGCAATATAAATAAACTGAATTGAATTGAATTGAATTAATATCACATAGAGCTGCCTTTTCAAGTAAGCATTTCCACCTTTACCCTTAAAAAAAATTACAGCCCCTTAAAGAGTGGTGGGGGTGTCCACAGTCAGCAGCAATGAACAAACGGAGGAGGCGCCTGGAGGTTTCACATGTGGAACAGACAGTGAATTCAGCAGAGTAGAGTCTCTCCGTGTATGCGTGGGTTTTCTCCAGGTACTCCGGTTTTCTTCCCACCGACCAAAAACATGCATGTTAGGCTGAGTGGTAAATTGTCCCTAGGTGTAAGTGAGAGAGTGAATGGTTGTTTGTGTCGTTTGTCTTTATGTGTCCCTGTGATGGACTGGAGACCTGTCCAGGGTGTACCCTGCCCCTCGCACAGTGATCGCCGGACATCGGCATCGGCGACCCCCGTGACCCAAAATGGAAGAAGCGGGTAAAAGATAATGGATGGATGGATGGAGAGTCGGGGTCGGAATCATCGGGGCGGGGTGGGGGCGGGTAGTTGGGGGGGTGGGGGAGTAGGATGCTTGACAGAAGTGGAGTGTTTACAAATTTAAGTAAACGTAGATGTTTAACAACCTGTTAAAATACACCAAAATGCAGGAAATCACATCTACTTAATTCAAAAATTTCTGGGGGAGGACCCCCCAGACCCTCCCCCAGACCTCTCCCCCAGGACACCCCCTGCCCCCTAGTTGGCCTGCCCACTCTTTGCGTTCCGGCATCGATCAAGTTACAAATTAAGCCCTGATTTTAGTTTCATAACAGTGAATAGAATTGTTACAACACTGTGCAGATAGCTGAAACGAGGATTTTGTAATTTTAATGTAGCCACTAAGTATTCTGTGTGGGTTTTAACATCTTTAAATCAAAACATTAAAATGTTTAATTGCACATTAGGTGGTTATGTCATTCTGTCTAGTCTCAAATGTTATGTGAGGTCAGGATGATAAAGTACTTTTAAATTGCTTTGGAAATTGTTGTCACTTGTTTTTTTTCACATTTGTTCTTCACCACCAAACCTTTACCGTAATATTATGCCATTTCAGTTTTGTTTGTGTGAATGGAAAATACTGTTTTTTCCTCTGTAAATGCAGAAAGAAGTTATGCTGGTGCGTATTTTTCTTGTTTACTGCTACTTGGTTGAAAATGACTTAGTCGTTCCCAACAGGAGTTTACACGCGTGAGGAGTCGGATGCGATTTTCTGCAAACACAATGCAAAGAAAATCTTCTGCTTATACCAGCAGCAGGGCTTATATGTCCATTTCCTCAGGGGAATTACCTCGCCTGCACACATTCCCTGTTTCTCTCTTTCTTCTTTGGGACCAATCGAACAGTAAGGGGTTAAATTTCAACGACCTTTTTTTAAAAAAACAAAACCTTTACAAATGCATAGAGCAAATCTAGCAGTGAAGCGTGAGTCAGTAGCTCTTTTTTTTTTTTTAGCTCACTGGTCATTGGAGTAAAGCTGACTGCACATACTTGACTCTGGTCTGGATAGCTGAGGGACTTACAACAAACTAATCACATATTTTTCTTGGACTGCTGGATCCAGAATTAACTGCAACCAACTGCCTTTTCCTTGTCAGTAGCCATACTTTATGTGTGGATTATTGAAGCCAGGCTTGGCAGGATATAGTCAGAGCAATATATTACACAGACATGAAGTTGGGATAAAGCAGTGAAAGGAAGAAAATTATACCTAATCTCTTCATTAAGATAGCAGAAGTCAGCATGTCATTTCTGCCACTATGCGATTGCTCGCTGCATAAAGACAAACTCATCTGGGCCAGGCTGCTGGTCATTTTTGGGCACTAGAAGCAGATGTGGGAGCACATGCTTATCATCTGCTCCTTGCTACAGTTATTTTAGAAATATACGCAGATCATTTACATGCATGACACAGTTGATCAAGATTAGGTATTCAGCACATTTCAGTGAAGAACATCTATGAGACCCAAGGAGAAGATGTGCAGTGATGCGCATTAAAATGGGGTGGAGGGATGCAAAGAACCGGAAGTGTAGCTCATATTTGAACCCTTAAGGGCTATCTAGCATGTGCAACTATTGTATATATGCTAGAGCTATTATTATATATTTTTTTAATTGGCAGATATTTAGATAGATAAATAGATAGATAGATAGATAGATAGATAGATAGATAGATAGAGCTCCATCTTTTCTTCTTAGCGTGCCCTCTTTATTATTTTTTCCACTACATTAAGTGACATGTCTGAATCGATTAACATAAAGATCTCTGCCCTCATTTTTCAGTGCAGAACTGCTCTCAAGTCAGTGACAAGCAGATTGGTGGGACATTTACCCAGATTTGCACAGCCATTGCCTCACTGCATGCACTCCTGTACTTAGACTGATACCTTTTTGACTTTTTTTAAATAAATCTGTACATTGCTGAAAAGATGCAATCCACATTTTTAACTGAAAGGTCTAGGTTATAGATGCACTTGGGCTGTTATTGTTCCAGATGCCAAGTCAACAAGCAGTTTAGCCAAATAGTCATTTAGCTATGTATGAAAAAAATGACTTCAGTTCGTAATTATGTATTTGCTTACCAGCTGATTAGCAGGACAAATGATCAGGAAGTGATTATCATTTTTGCAGTTATAATAAGTCTCAAACACGGTTATTATGGAAGCGTTTTAAATATTCAGAATATTTAGGAACGCAACAAAAGGCACCATCTTAGAACGACAGCCTTTCAACTCACAACATTCATTCATCTAACTGCTGCAATCATTGGAGCTCAGAAAGAAAATATGTCAAGTGTTTTATATATACAGGTACATATAAAAAAACAACGCTCATGTTTCACTTGGAAAGGGAGTTCTTTTGCTGCAGGTACACCTCTATTTTCTACTTCTGTGTGGCTGAGAAGTGAGCAGCTGCACGCACACATGATCTGTTTTCACATGCACGTTGTTGTTTTTGTGGTTTGGTTTCGTCTGAGACTGTTCACTTAGTGAGAGAGAAAATAGAAAAGACATGCTGTCATTTCTAACTTTCCCCCTCAGCGATCATTGCACATGCAAATCCAGCTGTAGCCTTAACACAACAGTTGCCTTCAGCATACAGTTTGTGAACGATGATGCTGTATGACAGTTCAGTAAATACTACTGAAGCAATAAGAATAATAATTTGTCGTTTCATCGACAGCTTTTCGAGGAGCTAGACTATGCTATTCATTTAATAATTGAAGTTGCATTTTGAACTTGCTGATCATAAGAGTCGGGGCTTAATTTGTAAACTGATTGATGCCAGAACGCAAATGTGTGTGTGTGTGGGGGGGCTTGTAGGTCCTCCTCCCTTAAGTTTTTGAATACAGTAGATGCTAGTTTCTGCATTTTTGTGTAGCCTATTTTAACAGGTTTTTAAACATCTACATTTGTAAACACTTGACTCATTAACTATATTTAGAGAACAACAACAGGTTGTGTGAATAGTAGGGGTGTAACACTACATCGATTTAAATCAATATATCGATTAAATGATTAATGATTCAATTATATCGTGGCAAAACAACAAAAAAAATCGATTCATATCGTCATCTTTAAAATACGCTTTTATTTTGAAATTCCCAAGGCACATCTGTGTCATCATTTCTGTGCGCGGCTGCGGCCGCCTCAGCAACATGACAGACGAGGCAGAAAACACAGATAATGAAATTCACTCTCCTGCTGGATTTAAATCAACACTCTGGGAATATTTTGGATTCCAACAGAAGGGACGGCTTAACAGACAAAACTCATGCTGTATCCAAATGGTGCCAGTGTGAGTTAAATACTCGGGAAACACAACAAATATGGCCGTTCACCTGAAGAAGAAACATGCCATTGATAGCCATGTTATGTAAGCTCAATATCTATTTTTGTTTCTTTAAACGGAAAGGTAACCAGGGTACTTTTAAGTTAACTGGTTTAAAAAATGCACTTAAACATGAGAAATGTGAGACTACTGTATACGGAACAGGTCATTTATTTTTATTTTTCATTAATTAAGAAAACTGTTTTTTTGTTTAAATGCCTGGTGCCTGTTATAACAGAAATAAAATGGTAAAATCATATTTGAATTGTTTTTGTAAATTTATTTTTATGTAAATGAAATGGACATTTCATATCGCAATATATCGATTGCAGACTTGTGAATCAAATAGAATTGAAATCGTATCGTGACAGACTTTGTGATGTCAAGAAATATTGTATCGTCATACAAACAAATCAGTATAATATTGTATCGTGATAAAGCTGGTGATTTACACCCCTGGTGAGTAGAGCAGCTCCGATCCTGTCAAACGTCCTACCCCGTCCCCCACATGCACACACCATGTTCTGGGCCAAACTCTTCTTCGCTGAATTTATTCCTGCGCATTGTTGCTCCTGCTGCTCCAACCTCAATTACGACTGCCTTCTCAGTCGTCCAACTAAGGACAATCCATTTATTTAATTAAAGTAACTTGGACTGTCTTTTCGACATTTTGATCGGTGTTATTTTGACAAATTAGCGCCGTTGTTTTGATGCATAATTAATGTGAATAATACACATCAAAACATTTCTCTCATTTTTTTTTACTGTAGCTTTTTTATTTATTATGTGAAATAATATAAGTGTGAACCTTATGCGTGAGTTCACATCAGCAGTTGTGCGTGCTCAGAGGTGTCTGGAGACACTCCTGTGCATAAGGTATGGCAAGCCAAGTGGCCCATTAATAGCCATTTTTACCACATGTCTGGCTATAAATGGGCCACTTGGCTTGCCATACTGATGAAGACGCATCATTCCTGCAGGACATGTTGTCCATGTCTCTGCTGGGCAGAAGCGTGTGGGCGAACTGGTGCGCCTGCTGCAGCAATAATATCCACTCCACTGACTGGGCTACATCTCCTCTCTTGGTATTCTTAATAAATAATCAAAATAAAAATATGCGATGACTTTGGACTGTTAGGGGCGGAGATTTGAGTTGCTGGATCTGAGCAAACAGTTGCCAGAACACACCTGGTCAAAATGAGAGATTTCCTGAATCTTGTTCCAGCAGGATCCGGCTCAAATAAAGCGCTGATAGGACTTAAATAATTATGTTATATAGCGAGAATCTCTAATTGTTGTTTCTTTAAACTACGAGCTTATTGCAATTTAATCATAACTAGAGAAATAGCATGTCCTGCGAAAATGCAGTGTGAATGCTTATTGCAGAAGAACTTGCTGAAAAACAGCTGAAATTAGCTGAAAAAAAATGCTGAAATGTAGCTGAAATGGAAGAACAAGCCTAAATTAGCAGAAGAAAGCAGACGGAACACATATTTGCTGAATAAGGCTTACATTAGCAGAGGTGAGCACCAAAAATTAGGACATTAGCTGAAAAGGCTGAAATTAGCAAAAAAATGGCTGAAAAGTAGCTGAAGGGCAGATAGAAGCTTACACAACCAGAAGGAAGTGGAAAGAGCTGAAATGAGCTCCAAAAATGTGGAATTAGCTGAAAAAGCTAAAATTAGCATGAAACAGCTAAATAATAGCTGAAATAGCAGAAACTAACATAATTAGTCTGAAAGGAGCATAGCTGAAATTAACAGTAATAAGTTAATTTCACTGAAAGTAGCAGAATTTACCACAAATAACTTGAATATATCTGAAAACAGCTGTAATTAGCTAAAATACTAAAAAGCTAACTGAAAAGGTAAAACAAGATTAAATTAGCAGAAGAAAGCAGAACGAACACGTTTGCTCAGTTACGCTGATAAAAGCAGAAATGAGCACAAAACGTGGAAATTACCAGAAAAAAGCTGAAATTAGATTAAAAAAAATAACGGGTGTAAAAAAGCAAAAACAAGCAGAAAGACGCTTAAGAGAGAGAACATTTTAGCTGAATTAGGTTGAAAAAAGTTTAAACGAGTGCAAAAAAATGTGGAATTAGCTGTAAAAGCTAAAAATAGCATAAAACAGCTATATAGTAGCTGAAATAGCAGAAAAATATGAAATGAAATAAGCTGAAAGGACCACAACAAGCTGAAATTAGCAGAACGAAGTAGAAGAAGTACAGAAATGTTGTAGTTACCAGAAAGAATCTGAAAGGAGCACAAAACAGCCGAAACAAAAAAAAACCTGCTGAAATTAGCTGGAAAAAAGTTTAAATTTGCACAAAGAAGCTGAACCAGAACAAAATGTGAAAGGAGCAGTAAAAGGTTGTAAACAGATCTAAAGATTTGAAGGATGTAAAATGAGATCAATTCATTTTCTATGAGGAAAAAAAGTGGAAGAAAAGGCTAAATATAAAAAAAAAAAATAAAGTTGCACCAATACTTAAAGTCATAGAATAATTGTCCTGAAAGAGCTGAACAAATTGATATAAGATTAGTTGAAATAGATTAAAAACTGTGGGACGAGAATCGTGCTTAAAAACGTACGGAAGAAAAATGGATCACAATAGTGTGAATGCATCATAAACATTCACACAACACGAAGCAAATATGTTCTTGTTTTTAATATTTCATCCTGTTTTACGACTCCCTGATTTATTGTTTTGTACACTACTCTTATTTTTACTGCATTTTTACTGTAGTTTACTGTTGTCATTGTTTATTGTTGTCTGTACTTTATATGTTCTGTCTGGAGCAGGTCCCTCTTGTCAATGAGTCCTCGTGGCTCAGTGAGACTAGCCTGTATAAATAAAGGTTGAATGAATGAAAAAAGTGAATCTAAAACAAACAAAAAAACAAAACAATATACAGGTATACATGTAGAACAATAACAAGTAAAGTATTAAAATAATATTTGAAGGTTGAGTCTGTTGCTGAGCTCTGAAAAGAAACTGTTAAAAATAACCCCTGTACTCTGTCCAAGAAGCGCTGCAGTGACAGCCCCGTGCCGTCTCTTCTTTGTTTATACTGTCATCATTCAGTTAAAGTTTAGGGGTGGGGGGGCTCGTGGATATGGGGGCAGATGCTGATTTTACTCCATGCAGGCTTTAACTATCTTTTGTAAACTGCTCTTAATTTAGCTGTGAAGATCATGGAAAGTGTTAAAAGCTCATTCTAATGCGCTACTTCCCCCAAATGCTGTGCTGATTGAACAGCATCATAGTATATTTACTAATATAAGTATATACCGGTACTAGTATTAATGAAAAAATATGTGATGAAATCGTTTTGGCTTCTTCATTTTGTTAAGATGCTTTCAGGATCTGTGTGTTTTTAATTCACCGGTAGTTTTTCTGATTCATTTTTTTTTTTTTTTTTTACCTGTTTCTTCTTCCCTCATGCAGTTCAAATCCTGCCCCTCCCTCTCTCACCTGTTCCTCGTTGACTCTCCCCAGGTGTTGTCATTTCTCCCTCATTAGTTTCCCTTTAAAGCTTGTGGCGTTCCCATTTGATGTCTGTGCATTTTCCCTTCAAGTGCTTCTATTAGTTTGCTTGTGAACATTTTTGCTGCCCCCTTGGTCTTTTTGTTTTCTCTCGTTTAATAAACTTTTTTTTTTTTACTCGAGTCCTCCTCAGTTTTTGGTTCTGTACTTTGTCTTCTGCCACCTCCACCCAATATGATAGCTGCTCAATAAAAAAATATGCATCGTCACGTTTGCAAGAACTTCAAACCCGCAGAGCTATTCCATATATTTCGTCTAATATTGACTTCATCTTAAACGGACATTAGCCGAGTATCTTGCTGTTTCTGAATGATCTTTCCCCCCTTTTACACACTGCTTGGTGTAATAGTCAGTATTCACAGAATGAAAGCATTTAACTCCAATCAATGAGATTTATAGCTGCTTTACGAGGCGAAGACGTCTCTGCTCAGTTGAAAGTGCTGTTTTGGCTGGCTTCCAGCTCAGATGGGACCAATAGCTATGGATGAGGAATTGTTATCGCAATTACCACTTGCTGTAGACTTCACACTTTTCTTTAAGTTTTGAAAGGACTGCAACACCTTTGACTATTAATTACCAGAGACATGGATTTTCTCTTCTAATCGCAAATCATGTCTTACTTCATATATGAATGGAACTAGACAATTTTTAACCAAACAAATGCAGCAATGAGTTTGGATTTATTAGCTTACACACTGTAGTATGTCATATAGGGATATATATTCATACTTTTTCACGAGTTCCTCATCTTTCTGACTGTGTAAATGTCGTGCATTGAATTTTAACAGAAATGTAACGAGAGACGTTATTTATCTTTGACCCATCAAAATGAATGCGGTCATTTATTTTCAGAATCAAAGTTTAACATCAAACATTTACATTAATTTGGCAAAATATGAAAATAATAACAGACAAGTTTCACAAATAATGGACATCAATCACACGGCGGTGATTGAGGACTTAGCTTCAGATATTTCTAAAATATCTGTACTGATTTTAAGAGAAAGCAGAGTTTAAGATGGAAATGGAGATTTATCTTACAGAGAGATTTGTGAGGGAATTAATCTGTTTGACCAGAAAACGTGCACGCTCCATCAGATCTCAGCTTGCCCACGGTACACTTGGTCGAAAATAGAACCTTCTACCTGGTTGACGATAAAATCAGCTTCGGCGTAGGGTTCCTTTAGACTCTTTCAGCGTCTCCGTGAGAACTGCCAAACCCTTAGAGAGTCGTACGAGGTTGTTCAAACAGAAGTTATAATCCCAAAACGTCTCTGGATCATCCTGAACGCGTTTGCATCCAAGAACTCTAACTCCATCACTCTGTGTGGAACTCTCAGAGCTCTGCAGCATCAGACTCTTTTTAGCTCCATTAATCTTCAGCGTCTGGCTTCAGACTTCAGACTCTGTGCACTCTCTAGTTGAACTCATTCCTGAGCGCAGCAACTGCAGCAACTCCCATGAACTGGGAAGTTGCCACATTTTAAATGGGTTGACTTCCGGGTCATTTGAGAGCTTTTTGATTGGTCGATGGACCAGAATAGAGGTGTGGTTTGTGATGTAAGATGTTATCAAATTCGAGGTCAGAGAATGAGATTGTTTAACAACAGACAGAAAGATTATTGCAGAAAACCAGACTTCGTGGAGTCTCACTCTGCTGTATCTTCTCAAATAGTTAAACATGACATTTTTCTCAGTAAACATTTTAGTTGACCGAGAACCGACCTTTAACATACTTACAAAACTTGCTCATTGCAGACAGAAAAATCAAGAAATGCATATTAACCTGATTTCTTCTTTGAATGAGGAATAAAAATCATTACTTACTGTTTATGTAAAATAAAAATGAGTAGTTCTCTTCAACCTGTAAGCATTGAGTGAGCTAACACAATTTGATTATCAAACATTTGTAAAATAGTAATGATCATAGAGAATTGTCTTTTCTGCTTGATTAATTCAAGAAAGAAAGTCACCAGATGGCTCAAACTGTATTTCTGGATGCAGATCAATGAAATAACAGTCTCTGTTCATCTGATCAAGATTTGAGGTCAGATCAGGTTCACTACAACACACACACACTCATCCTTTTTTTCTCACAAGCTGCTTTGTCATATTTGTTTTCAGATGTGCCTCTAGAATTCTAACAAATGTGTTTTTGTACCGTAATTTTCACTGTATAAGTCACAGTTCTATCTATCTATCTATCTATCTATCTATCTATCTATCTATCTATCTATCTATCTATCTATCTATCTATCTATCTATCTATCTATCTATCTATCTATCTATCTATCTATCTATCTATCTATCTATCTATCTATCTATCTATCTATCTATCTATCTATCTATCTATCTATCTATCTATCTATCTATCTATCTATCTATCTATCTATCTATCTATCTAA
>NC_056504.1:45236750-45237005 GCF_014905685.2 Nematolebias whitei
GATTTGTGACTATATTTAGATAAATTGATTCGTGACTATATTTAGATCAATTGATTCGTGACTATATTTAGATAAATTGATTTGTGACAATATTTAGATGAATTGATTCATGACTATATTTAGATGAATTGATTCGTGACTATATTTAGATAAATTGATTTGTGACTATATTTAGATAAATTGATTCGTGACTATATTTAGATAAATTGATTCGTGACTATATTTAGATAAATTGATTCGTGACTATATTTAGAT
>NC_056504.1:45237015-45269615 GCF_014905685.2 Nematolebias whitei
GATTCGTGACTATATTTAGATGAATTGATTCGTGACTATATTTAGATAAATTGATTCGTGACTATATTTAGATAATATGATTCGTGACTATATTTAGATAATATGATTCGTGACAATATTTAGATAAATTGATTCGTGACTATATTTAGATAAATTGATTCGTGACAATATTTAGATAAATTGATTCGTGACTATATTTAGATAAATTGATTCGTGACTATATTTAGATGAATTGATTCGTGACAATATTTAGATAAATTGATTCCTGACAATATTTAGATGAATTGATTCGTGACAATATTTAGATGGATGCACAGAGTGTGAGTTTTGTGTTAATGACCATGTCCTTCTAAAAAAAATGGGTTGACAGGATGAATATAAAAATAGAAATTAAAATAACGGCTTTTCAATTTTTTTTATATTTATATATTTGTTGGGGGGCAGTGCATGCCCACCAGGATACCCTCCCCACTATAACCCCTCTTGTTGCTCGGCTGAAATTCCTTGCGGATCACTGCTTGCGCCCTCTTTATTCCCTTTCTGTGTCTCTTCCGACACCTGGCTGTAGCCCCCTCCCCTGCAGTCCTCTCTGCCCTCTCCATGCACTCCCCCCCAGCCCCTCATTAATCGGTCCTGATATTGATGGGAGATGAATGCTGGCAAATGACTGCCTGTTCACCCGCTTCTCACTGTGCCTTTAACCCCACACAGGGTGGATTGGCATGCCAACCGCTCACCCGGCCTGTGAATCAGTCACTCTGCGCTTCAGATGGCCGAGTCCCTCAGTTTATGGTTTATCTATGACCTTTTTTGGTTTTTCTTTGTTCCCATGTCTGTGCCTAAACTTTGTCAGGACTTATTACCCTTTAGTTTTACTTTGTAGTTCCTCTTTGCCACCTGTTGATGCCTTTTTATAAAAGTAGTTCTGTGCGCACACATCCTGTTGCATGGTTTTATTTTCAGAGACAAACGCACCCAATTCAAATAAATATTGTTTAAAATACACCAAAAGTGTCCGTCTTGGTAGAACCAAATTTCCAAACTGAAATTATGCTTTTTTTCCTGTTTTACTTATTGGTCTATTTAATGTTTTTGTTCTATCAAACGGCTGAAAGGTGTGAATATAAACTTTTTTTATTTATTTTTCATTTACCCTTTATTTATCCAGGTAGTCTCATTGAGCCACGAGAACTCATTTTCAAGAGAGACCTGTTTAGGGAGCAGATGAGGGTTAAGGGCCTTGCTCATGGGCCCAGGGTGGGGGCGGGTGTGGGTGCTTCACTTACCCTACCCACATTTTTGATGTTGTCGGTACCAGGGCTTGAACCAGCGATCTTCCGAACACAGACCCACCTTCTCTAACCTCTGCGCCACCACTCCCCCCTAAACAGGAATACCGTAGTCCCGCGGTTCAACTTTACTCCCTCTTTCGCAAATTTTTCAAACTAAGAGCGGATATGACATCCAGCTGGCTGATTGATGGATGAGCCGCAAGATTGGCATGGATTTTAAATTTTTTTTTATTTAAAATAAATTTATTTATTTTATTCATTTTTATGTAGAGGGCAGCACGGTGGCGCAACTGGTAGAGCTGCTGCCTGTCAGCGAGAAGGTTGCCGGTTCAAATCCCGGTCAGGGGAACTTTCTGGGTGGAGTTTGCATGTTCTCTCTGTGCGTACGTGGGTTTTCTCCAGGCACTCCAGTTTCTTTCCACAGACCAGAAACATGCATGTTAGGCTGATTGGTAACTGTAAATTGTCCCTAGGTGTGAGTGAGAGAGTGAATGGTCGTTTGTCTCTATGTGGTCCTGTGATGGACTTGTCCAGGGTGTACCCCGCCCCTCGCACAGTGATTGCTGGACATGGGCACCAGCAACCCCCGTGACCCAAAATGGAAGAAGCGGGTAAAGATAATGGATGGGTTTTTATTCAGCACCTGCTGCACCTGTGTGCAGCCCACATGTGCATGGAGGAGCTCCCTCCTTCAGCATGTCATATCTCCGCTCTGCAGTGGAGAGGTGGACATTAGTACTAGTACTACTTGGTGGTTTTTCACATGTTGTGGATGGACTGAGAATGGAAACCCCCACAATAAACGAGGGACTACTGTATAGACAACAATATGTTGCATGTAATAATTGACACAGAGATATGAAGTGCTTAAATTATTATCTGGAAGTTGTTCAAAGATATTTAAATTCATTTGATGTATGATGCATGTATGTTGTTTTGGCCTCCTTTTTTTTTTTACTTTTTATTTTTAAAGCATTTATAATATGAAAGAATATAGGCTGTGCATCAGTCTCTAAAATACTTTTCTAAAAATTGGATCCTTTATTTTTTCGGACTATAAGTCACACTTAAAATCCTTTATATATTTTTTTTCTAATTTTCTCAAAAATCAACATTGAGCCTTATGTATTAATTCTGGTTGTGCTTACTGACCTCGAACCGATTTTTTTATGTAGTTTTTGTGAACGAGTTGAAAAATTTTTGACTTATCCGACTGTTTTTGTTTCACTTCATGCGCCTTATAATCCGGTGCACATTATAGTCCGAAAAATACGGTAAGTAAAGTGTTTTTAAGAGTACATAGAGGCATTGGGAAGAGTTTTAACACCGCTGTAAAGGACACGTTTATTTTTTTTACCCTTAAAAATTAATATTTTGATTAGATTTATAATCGTATTGATGCAACTACAACAAAACAGTTGCAGGTGTGGCTGTTTTCAGCTCACTACTCATTTTCCGTCATATTTTAAAAGATCAAACTTGTACACGTTTGTCACAGAGGATAGAATGCCTTTATTATGAGATGACTCATAATAAAACCAATCGGTTCAACAAGTTGTTGTCACATCTAGCATTTAGTTTCCGATATCACTTTCCTACAGAACTTACAATGCCATTTTGCTTAAGGGTAAAACAGAATAAGGTCATCCTTTTGTAGCAACATCCTGTTTATCGCACCTCAGTGCATCATTAACTTGTTACCCGAGCAGCAACAGTTGCTTGGGTGTGTTGACGTGACTTTTTTTGTTTCTACTTTTTGAGCCATAAAAAAATATTTCCCAATGATATCTGTTGCAGTTTTTAGATAAGCTTCTTTGAATGTTGTTACCCCTGTTCAACTGTCATAGGTGACCCTTGATGCTGGTAAACACCTTTTTTTTTTATATTAAAAACCCATAAATGTCTTCACTGACAAAGGTGTATAGTCCATTTTCTGATTGCTACCTCTTTGATCTCTGTCACAAGTAAATATGGTGATAAGAGTTAAACTCAAGGTCGAGCAGACGCTGAAAGCACTTATCTGTTATAGCTGTTCGGGAGATAAGGAAAACAAAGCACCCTGTTGCGCTAAGTGGCCCTAATGGCTACAAAACAAACACGAGCGAGGCTTATTTCTTTAGAATCAAACGACTGCACATTCCACAGAGAATCGCAAAAAATCTTAAGATGTCTTGAGCCAGACACACTTTGTTTATCTCACTGGTTGTAACGCAAACATTTATTGTGGTTCATAAAGAACGAAAGAATAAAGTATGATCTGCACTTCACTGCTCCTGACAAAATGCACCATGACAGACAGACCAACTTGTGTCACTCACTGCAGATGCCTGCTATGAAAAAACAATGTAAATGCCAAGAACTTTATTTCTGTCAGTGTGGGCCTGACACAGACACATTTATACTGTAGGTTAGATTTTTATTGCATGTTCAAAAAAGGGTACGCAAAACTTGGTACGCAAAAAGTTCTGAAGAATAAAACAATTTTGTCAGGGCTCTTACAGGACTCTTTCCTGTAATTCTGTTGCAAATAAAGTTCAGTTTTTTGTTTTGAACTTTTTTTTTTAAATTATTTTTTTAAACTATCTTGTCAAAACCAGGTGTAGAAAGTATTGCACTTTGTGAGTGTATCCTGATGCATGCTCAATAATTCAGGTAGAAAAATCTAAAAAAGTTAAGTCTGGTCCTCCTGGACATTCAAAAAACAAAACACACACAAAACGTAGACATTCCTGCTATTGAATTTGATAATTCAATAGCAGGCCCTGTGATGGACTTGCGACCCGTCCAGGGTGTAACCCGCCCCTCGCACAGTGATTGCTGGACATGGGCACCAGCGATCCCAGTGACCCAAAATGGAATAAACGGGTAAAGATAATGGATGGATGGATGGATGAATTCAATAGCATTCAATTCAGTATTCCATTCTGATAATTTTTTGAACGTCCAGAGGACCAGATTAAGCTTTTTTAGACGTTGTGAGTGCGTTTCAATTTTTCATAAATTGCACTTAAACTGCGCACACGTTAAAATATTTTCTAAAATTTTACCATTAGTTTTCCTTACCTAGTCCAACATGTCATTTACATAAAATGCTTAATGACCTCGTTTAGTGGGCAGCACGGTGGCGCAACTGGTAGAGCTGCTGCCTCTCGGCAAGCAGGTCCCCAGTTCAAATCCCAGTCTGGGGGCCTTTCTGGGTGGAGTTTGCATGTTCTCTCGGCGCATGCGTGGGTTTTCTCCGGGTACTCCGGTTTCCTCCCCCAGACCAAAAAAAACCCCATGCTGTTAGGCTGACTGGTAACTCTGAATTGTCCCTAGGTGAGAGTGGGAGAGTGAATGGTTGTTTGTCTCTATGTGGCCCTGTGATGGACTTGCGACCCATCCAGGGTGTACCCCGCCCCTCGCCCAGTGATTGCCGGACATGGGCACCGGCGACCCCCGTGACCCAAAATGGAAGAAGTGGGTAAAAGATGATGGATGGGCCTCGTTTTGTTCAGAGACATTGCCACATTCTTATTTTAAACAATGTCCTCTGGGTTATTTTGATTTAAGGCAAAGAGTAAACGTGCTGAAAACAGATACAGTTCAAAGTCATAATTCTTTTTTTCTCGTATAAACAGTCTCTAAGATAGTGCTGTCCTGTTTTACTTGTCTTTTTTTCTAGCTCCCCACTTTCACTCCCTTCCATTACTTACTTTGTCTACTTTCACAGCTGACCACCATGAAACCATTAGCTTTGTGTTTGTTCACCACTGGTATCCGATATCGCCCAGTGTATGTAAGTATGACTAACACTAAATCCTTAAGGTGCCTTAATGGTAGACCAGCACAATTTCCATTGTGACTTGTGGTCGTTGATTAAGAGGATGTTGAATGCAGGGGCTTTAGGAGTGCCTGTAATGAATGGAATATTTGGGTTATTCTGTGGCATGTTGTTGCGGTATTTCCGTGTGATTAGATGCAGTAATGGTACCAGAAGTAACACAGTTAGTCTGTGAAGGCATATGGCTGAGGAACTGCCTTCCACTGCCTCCTTTTTTCTGCTTTATGGACCTCTTGGGGGTTGTGACCCCACCATAACTCTCTGAAAGTCGAAATGGGGTAGGAACTAGCTCACAGGTCTGGAATCCAACAAGAAGCCTTACCTCCAGTGTGATCTCTTCTGCCTTTTCTCTTCCATGAAATGTGTGGTCCTCATCAGGAAAAAAAAACAGACGGGGTGGTGATGGTTAAACAGTTGTGACTTTTTGGAGGTACACTGGCAGCCACTTTGGAACACAGCGGATAAGGTTTTACAACTGAAAATTAGGTGTCTTTAGTGGGCGCAATAAAGGAATTGAGGGGCAGGCAGGAAGGAAACAATACCTTTCAGATAGTGGGAAATGGAGAGAATATGAAACGGGTGAGAGGCAGTGGCTGTTAGGAAACCAAAATGAAGGAGTGAAGGACAAAGGAAAGAATAGAAGCAGGAATTCAGACAGGGTGTCTGTGATGTGCTTCCAAATGAGAATAAATCAGTACCCTTGTTTTACCTTTTTTTCCACAACTGCAAGCATCGTAAAATATAAAATTCTCATTAATACACATCATTACACCCTTACATCTACCCTCCCTTTTTGGTTTATCAGATGATATCATCCTTAATAGGCAGCCACACTTAGGTTGCTCAGCTGTATTAGTCATATTCTCCCACCTACCTCATCATTTTTAAAGCACACACATTATTTACAACTGCTTATCTAAACTATAATTCATCCCCAAACACCAAGCAACAAAAAAAGTGGGAATATATATGCAGGCTAAGTATACCTGGCCATTGATTTATTTGCACAAGGTCTGCAAGGTGGATGGGCTTGTCTGTGTATGCATTTGTTTGAAAGTGGGGGTGGAGGCTACAGTGTTTGCCCAGACACAGAAACGGCTCTGATCTGATGACTTTGTCTGCAGACGGGTTGTATTGACTGGGAAGAGATCAGCTCTCCTAGCTTGACCTTTCACACATCAATAACGCTGTTCAAATTCCTTCTCGTGACACCTGTGCAGGAGCCATTGCAACTTGAAGCAGAACAGATAACTAATCAGGGCAGAAACGAAGGAGCTAGTAGCTCATGTGTGAATGACTTTTTAAAAAGAAAAAATTGCCCCCCTGTGAACAGAAAAGGAAAAAGTGGGTAAAGATCATTGATGGATATTTTGTTGATGGGAAAATGTCTTTTACTTGTTGTAGCACAGTGCCAATCGAATTTAGTTACAGGTAACTTTAGGGGATGCTTTACTTATATGATAAGAACTGTAAGAGATGTGTAACTTATTTCCTTTTTAAGGAGAGGTGGAAAGAGTACTGAAAATTTGTACTAAAGTACAAGTACGGTTACACTGCTTAAATTGTACTCAATTACAAGTAAAAGTACTGGTGTTTTAAAAAATATTTTAAGTAAAAGTACAAAGTACTCTTCTCAAAACTACTCAGAGTATTAATTACTTTTTAACCACTTGATGTTTTAATAGAAGCCATTCAATTGGATTTACTGTATATAATCGCTGCATTCGAAGCACGTTTCTCAGACGCTCCGAAGCTCCGTCTTATTTTAGTACCAGGAAAACTGATGGCAGTGACAACATCTAAGATCTATGTATATCTACTTAGCCAAACTAATAACACACACATACAAACAATAAAAAAGCAATATCATACAGGTAGCAGTAAAACGCATGCAATATGGATTTTGAGATTAGATGCTGAAGTCTCGTAAGCTGTTATCACCGTAGAGATCAAACACAGTTTACATCTGGACGCTGTTTCCTGTTCAACCTCTGCACATGAAGCATTCCTCCAGGTACGGCCACGGGCACTCGTCCTCAGCCTTTACCACGTCATTTTCTCTTGACGGTGTTGTCCTCCGTCTCCATTTTGGCTTTTTCTCCAAAACTTCATAAATGACTCTCGACTCTACGGAGTTGTCCTTTGCTTACGTCGTAGATAATTGGCGCGTTCGCAATCTGAGAGTACAAATAAGTACAAATATGCAGATGGAAGGTTTGAATATTAATTCAAGTTGCGGCCGTACTTAGTAGCGCCTTCTGATTTTAAAAATAGCAAAGTAGATATGGTCTAAGTTGTACTTAAGTGAGTAAAATTACTGGTACACACTTGAAAGAAATACTCATAAAAGTACAAGTACCCCAAAAATCTACATAATTACAATAATGTGAGTATTTGTAATTCATTACTTCCACCCTTGCTTTTAAGTGTGGTGGAGAATATGCAAATGCTTTTATTTTGTTAATAACATGACAACTTTATTGTTTATATGATAAAATGAGGAATTCATGTTTTGTTTAAAGGAAGAATGCATTTGTACTTTTAAAAACAAAACTTTAACTGTAATAGGGTAACTTTTAGGTGCTCAGTCACAATCTACAGCGCTTTGGATGTGACCTGCACAACAAAGTAATTTTTTGCGAAAGAAAAGAAAAACATGTAAAATGTCAAAAACAGTGTTGCTACTAGAATTGATGCATGCAGCAGACATAACTTCTCAAATATTGTACTGTGTAATATTAGAGGTGTGTATTGATGGAAATGTGTTAACAATTTTCTTTTTGTCAGTGAGTGCCTGTACAAGGTTACTTTTTTTTTTTTTTGTCCAGGAGCTGGTTTCCCTAGTCATTCAATAGCTTGCAATGCATCTTTACCTGACATTCTGTATTAATGGAATGCCAATTTTGGAACAATTCCATATTTTAAATAGATTTTCAGCTGTTTGCACATTATTTCAGGTTGTACAAATGGCATGCCGGATGGATAGGGTTAAATACAGGTCAAGGTGAAATTCCAGCTAAAAACACCTAAATGCATTGAAATGACACATGATGTGACATGTTATCCCATAAACTGAGAACAGAATGTGAAATATGTGAGCCATCAAAGAAGCCAGTACAATGCATGACCTCGTTGTATTACTGTTTCAAACATCCTGAAAATGAAACGAGCGCATATCAAACTTATTTTTTGGATATTTGCCATTTGCTACTTCTTCTAAAACAAAGTATCAGTGGCAAATCTTTCAGGTCAACGAAACTCAGTTACAAAGTTTGGATAAGTTGCATCTTCAGAATCTAAATTTACTCTAAGATGATCAAATTAACAACATTTTAACGCTTTTTCCGTACTCTTTACGTGCCTACGATCTTAAAATACACACATTTTTGAGTAGAAATTTACCAAACGCACAAAGTTTCCCTCGTGTTCACTTTTGCTTGTAATCACTACTTTGCTTCTGAAAACTACAGACAGCTTTGCCATGAGAAGAAGCTGTTCATTTATTTAAACTTCATAAAACATTTACAGCCTCAGATGAGTCAGATTTATCATTAAACATGAGGAAGTCTACAGATCCTATTACTTCGTACCGTAGTATTTGACCCAGAAACTAAATGTGCACCAAGAAAAGAAATGCAAGTTGTTTGTGAGACAGATTTGTTTGATATATGATAAAAATAATTAAGCAGGCTTTGCTGATGTCTTCAGTTATCTTGTACGGCAGCAGACTGTTGATAAACCTCAGAACAGTCGTGATATGGCTCATAATCTCAAGAAAATCAAACCTTAAAGGGTTTATTGTCATTGGAGTTTTTCTCTAGAACAAATGTTTTTGTCTAGTGTATTTTAGCACTGGTAAAGCAAAAGTAATCTTTATGAAAGGATTAGTCATAAATTGAATCATATCAGATAAGGAACAGAGTCATGGAGATCTAAGGGAGGTACTGTAGCACATCGTGTAGTGCCTTTTTTTTTATTGAATATCCTCCAACCTCCTCTTCATTTTTTTATTATGCTTTTAACTGAATTATTAATTTGTTAGAACACAGTGTTTCACAGTGAGGACTGGCTGTTATCATTCAACATCTTTATGGTACGCTTAATTACACTGTAACATCACTTGGTCCTGTAAAGGAGAAATAAACAATTTATGTCAATTAAAAAATATAGTTTATATTTTTTGCATTATTTTCTAAATAGATTATATATTGTCTTTTTCGATAGTGGTTTGTGTTTTTATATGTAAGAAGTCCAGTGTATCGCGTATTCACATATGTCAGATCTCCAAAACAGTAAGCTGAACATAACGTTATATTTGTATTTTAAGTCTTGCTCTGGTGCATGCTCAATAATTCAGGTAGATAAATCTAACAAGGTCGAGTCAGGTCCTCTGGACGGATTCTTCTTTGTTGAAACGTTTCATCGTTTATCCAAAAGACTTCTTCAGTCTGAGAAGCTGCAACAAACTCGGTCTTATAAATGGCACCTTCTCATAGTGGATCAACCAGTTTGATGATTTGCTGGTGATGTTTTAAGTATTTATATTCTTTGTAAAAAAAAATAAAAAATATATCTCAGACCTAAACACTGGGTTTTATTGCTGAAGCGTATTACTATGTCAAAAATGCAGCTTTTAACCGAGGAAGTAGCCCTGTCACAATAACAAATTTTTGATGGGCGATTAATTGTCTCAGAAATTATTGTGATAAACGATAATATTGTTTGAAATTTTAACAATAATTGGTAATTGTCAAATTTAAGAAGAGCTGTTGGTTAAATTGTTTTGCTTGTAGTACCTTTTTTTTTTTTTTTTTTCCGACCACCGGATTGAACGGAAAGATGGATAGTGGGAGCGAGCAGCGTGTCTCTTTAAGAAAAATGGGAGGGAGGCCCCTTGATGTGACATGGGCTGCCTCTCTTTCCTTCCTTGGGTTCTCAAAATGGCAGATGCTTGGTGTGGTTTCTTTAGCATAGCATTTGTCTCGCACAAAGCTTTTAATAAAAGATGAAAAAAAAAATCAGTAAACAAGTTCTCAGCTTCTTTTTGCAGAGGAAAAACAACTTTTTACTGAAGGTTTCAACCGTGAATTTAGGAGCTTCGACAAGACAAAGGTTTTGTCATGTTAGCTTAGCTCATAGCTTAACTTCTCAGTTTAGCTTCTTTTAACGATCCAAAAACGTGATTTTGGACGGTTAAAATGGATTTTAAAGAGAAAAGAGAAAGGGAAGGGTCTATGAAGAACACTGGAGTTGTGTCTTTTGACATCCAGTGTCTTCAGTAGAAAGACAGAGAAGAAGAAACGATAAAGCCAATAGATGAAAATGAGGTTGATAATTTTAATTTATCATGCGATTAATTGATTTATTGTTTATCGCGACAGGCCTACGAGGGAGCTGAACCTTATCATCACTCTGTAAATTATTGTGTAGAAGCTTTAGGTCCTTATCTTTTACAACCACTTCTAAAGAATCTCCTTCAGAGGATGAAACGGTCTGTAAAAGAGGCTGGATTAGGTCATAAACTGCATTTGTTTGTCCGACTTTGATAACTTGGCTCATAATTTGTAGTGGGATATTTTTATCAGTTAAACAAAGACGTGCCGTCACAATAAGAGGTAGCTGATGTTCACACACTTACAGAAAATGTGCCCTGCTGTGCATTTTTTTTTTTTTTTACCCAAACTTCAACTTTATGATATCGTCTTTATCCTTGTTTTTCTGTCATTATAGTCTTTTAGTTGGTGTGACCCACTTCCTCTGATATTCCTCAGTTTGGTTTAGCTGTCAGTCAAGCTTTTTGGCATGGAAATATCGTATCTGCTTCCCTGACTGTTATATCAACCTATGTAGTACAAACTGGAAGGAGAAATCTGTTTTGTTGCACCCACACATGCACTTTTTGACTAATACACACGCCAGTCCTGAGTCCTGCAGGACATTTGGGAGAAAACGGAGGTAGAGAACACCATCCGTTATGTAAAACTAGCAACCACACATTTGTCAATTAAAGGATTTCTTCATGTTCTTCCATGATCTATGTGCATTTTTAATCATCCACTTTCATCTGATGGCTTGTAGGCAATGCGTGGGAGGCTTGAGATTTCCATCAACTCAATTAGTAGTGGTATCTGAAAAGCTGTCACTTTGATAAAAAGTGATCCCTGTCTAACTTTGCTGCAGGTATTTTGACGGCACTCAGCGAGTTCCATCAGTGCTCGTAAAGCACTTAAAATTATTGGATTGATAGATGGGTGTCCCATTTACAACTGTTTTCGAGTTCTGCTCATGTTCTCTTCAGCTGCAGCTTTTAAAAATGCTGAACCCACACTTATACATTTGTCCACTGCAAGTTTAAAAACTACTGATCTGTTAAAAAGGTCTTTTTAGGTTGTCAGAGATTTGGAAAACATGGTAAGTATACTTATAAACACTTTAAGCCTAATTGGTAAAGCCTCCCAGATGGGAAGCAAAACGATCTTCAGCTTCAGGATAAAAGTCCAGTTTTTGGATGAGGTATGACGATTTTCATTCAATTTAACTGGGGGAAAAAACGACTCAGCAGTACCACTTTCAGCCACTTGCTGGCAGCAGAGTAGTAGTAGCTGTATGGCATAATGTTGTATCATGTAATAGGTAAACGTGGTTATAATGACAAATTCAAAAAAGTTCAAGACCATAACAACTGGACTTTATTTATTATACTTTACTTTATACTTTTTTTTTTCTTGAACTTTTTTGAATTTACCATGTCCTGGATGACTAAGAATCTTCACCAGATATTAATGACTCAATCAGCTTGCCATATTACCCCCACCTTCATTCTGCTCGCTGCTTGGACCAAACATCAAACTAGCTGCACCACCCTGGCAAAATGCAGCTAATTTGACCATTAAAGTGCATTTATTAAGCAAACGTTAGCTTGATACACACATTTAATATAATTTCGAGCAAACAAATAATTGTTTTTAGGTGTTAATCTTGTTAAATTCTTGTTAAAGTCCTCCCGTACAAGCTCCCGCAGCCGCCATTTGGCAGCCCATCGGTTTTTGGCACACCACTGGTCCACATTTCCGGGTTGTCAGCTGTGACGCGTAACAAACGTAACGCGTCAACGATGACGCATAATGAATGCGACGTATACAATGAAGCAACATATTTATGAATTTTTCTGCTTTATTAGACAAATATGGAGTGATGCGACTTACAGGGCGGTGCAACGTGTCCGCCGGAGAATATGGTAGTCCGATTTATTTTACAGAAAAGAAGAGAAAACTCCTCTTGTGTCTTTTCCAGTTCATAAATCATGTCTCTTAGACCTAAATTATTTATGCTCAGAGTAAAGATTAATTAACCTAACCTTGTTTTACAGAGAATATTTGATGCTTGCAGAAAAAAGTAAATGAACTATACACTAGAATTAATGAAACAATATTTTAAAAACGTAAGTCTATGCAGTACTGGAAACTAATGTGAACCGTCCCATAGAACAGTGAAAATCAAAATACTTTGTATATATGAATGTCAAATTGTAGGTAACAATTCATAAATATTATTTTTTTTTTAACTTTGCAATGCACACTGCCTTCTAATATTTGTCAAGTAAAATACAGTCCACACTGAAATTTTTTTCAAAAATAGACTAACTTGGATATATCAAGGTTCATGCTCAATAATCCAGGTAGAACAATCCAACGAAGTCAAGTCAGATCCACTGACTTTGGCCGTGACTGCCTTGAACGAGTCGGCGGGGGAGCGGGTGGACTCAGAAACCATCTTAGCACCATCAAACTGGTTGACCCAAGGTGCTATTTATATTATTGTGTATATTTTTATTATTATGGGACTGCGTTTGTTGTGGCTCCTCGTACTGATGAAGTCTTTTGGATGAAAGGCGAAACACCAAAAAAAACGACACCATTCAGGACCCGACCTAACTTTGATGGATAACTTAGAGCTATAATCTCTTTTAAAATAACTTTTGGAAATACACAAACCAATATGACACAAAGCACACATTTTAAAATGTAAACATATAAAACAAACATTAAAGTCTATATAGCAATGTTCGCTACATCTTAGCCACCAAATTTGCTAATTATTTTAACTGCAGTCACCAGAATGACCTGATTCATGCTCAGTAGTCCAGGTAGAAAAATCTACCGAGGTCAACTCAGGTCCTCTGGACGGATTCTTCTTTGTTGAAATGTTTGGTCTTTTATCCAAAAGACTTGATCAGCCCAAGGAGCAGCAACAAACTCAGTCTTATAAATAGCACCTTCGCATAGTGGGTCAACCAGTTGACCAATCTTTGTTGAAACGTTTTCGTCTTTTATCCAAAAGACTTCTTGTCTTCTAACTGAAGACGAAGAATCCGTCCAGAGGACCTGACTTAACCTTATTAGACACTAATAGTACACTTTTTATTTATTCATTACTTTTACTTTTAGTGATTACAAATTAAACCACAGTACCACAGTGTCAGAAAATGTCAAATTTATGTCCTAGAAGATGAAACAACTGGACTACAATTAAAAAAATATTAAAGACGGCTCTGAGATCTGACAACTGTCAAAGGTAATTGTGTCGTTGAAGAACCTGGAAGAGTTTCAGACACGTCACATAATTTTTGCATCACTTTAAATTTTGTTTTCGGCTGTTGCCTGTCGGCTGTGTGGACGAGCTCAGTCACACTGACTGATAACACGGCTTGGTTTTGTAGAGATTACCGTCGCACATCCTGCTTGAGGCCCTTGGGAACACCACACTGTATCATTCTGTCAACAGCCAGTGCTCTGAGAGTGCTCTGCTTTCTGTGTGTTTGTGTGCGTAGTACTGTATTTCACACTCCACTGCTCTTTGCCAAAATCAACTGCCCAGCTTCCTCGCTCATCTTTCTTTGCCTTGGAAAACTCAACGCTCCGCAGCCTTAATGAGGTGAGGCTGAACTTTGAGCCCTACCTCACCGCTCCCTGAAATTCTTAGGTTATCGTCTTAATTTGGGACTTGCTTTTTTTTAAGATTCGGTGCAAATATTCACACCGTATAAATCTTTTTAATGGCAGCTTCACTTATAACTGGGGCAACATGCTAGTCTAGTCTAGACTTTAAAAGACAAGAATAAAGGAAAAGGTCTTCTTGTGGGATTTTGATTCACGCCTCGGTGTTCACAGTGCTTGTTTCGTGTTAAAACTGGCATTGGGAATTCAAATAACACGTAAGAAAAAGCTGTTATATGCTGGAGAGTGTCGTACTGCATCTTAATGAGCTCAGCTCGTGCTGACAGATAAGTTAAGTCAGGTTTCTCTAGACCAGGGCCTCTATCCACTTCTTCCATCTAAATGAAACAGGCTGTTATTATTTCCAACAGGCCGTACAGTAGTCCTGTCTATCATTAAAGCTATAAATCACATCTCTAGCTTCCCCAGGAGTATATCCTTGGCTTTCCCCTTATTCTGGGAAGATTTTTATACTTGGACAACTATAAAGGAGTTCGTTTTTAGCTCATTGACCAGCTGCTCATATGCTACCCTGTGTTGCACATTGCACTTTTCCCACATTTGCTGTAAGAGTTTGTTTTTAATTCTTAAAATATATTTGCCTTTCATTTGTGTTTTAACAGAACTTTACAAAACATAGCTTTTATGGGTCAAACTTTAGCTGCTCTTTGGCGGCAAAGGAAAGCAAAGTTTGTGCTTTGTCCGTTTTTTAAATTAAATATTTAGGGATTTGTTGAATACAAAGACTACGGTTCAGTTGGCAAAAAGAACAAAACACACAAAAAAAATTACACTTCTAAGCTGATTCATGCTGTTTTGGAGGTCAAATGCTTTCTCAAAACACCCTTGTTAAACCACAGGAACTAAATATGGACTATTTTGTTTGAAAATTGCTTCATTCTCTTTGATTCCTGCTTGAGCTGCAGTGTCAAAGTCTTTTTAATGCAAGAATTTTTATGTGATGCAATAACATGCAAAGCACTTTGCCAAATTGAATTTTGCATGCTGAGAAAAGAGGGCAATGGAGAAAATGTTCGCTAGTTAGCTTCACATGTATTTGTCCCTGCAGCTATGAAATCTCTGTTTGAAAAGCTGCAGTTGTTAGTACAGATTTTTATTCATTCAGGTCATGGCAACCCCAACTGTCTGAATAGAAAGCAGGTACTTTCTCCCTTGTTTCATTAGGACATTTTACCACCATTCAAAGGTCAAGTTCTTTGTCATTCGCATCACATGTGGTGCACGAGGTGGAACGGGATTGTGTACACAGGGTCCCAGTTACATCCAACAATAGCAAAGGACTTCTTCAGTTCAGGTACTAGGAGTGGGTAATCGTTAGGCTTTTTTTATTTGATCTTGTTACCAATCAGACGTTACGATGCGATTCTAAAAAGATTACTGATGCCTCATGGTGCACCCATAATAACAGTTCAACAAAATCCAGAGCATACATATAATATCTCAGACCTAAAAGAAAACTATATTGCTTTAAACTTTGGTATGAACCTTTTCTTTGATTTGAGTGTGTTCAACTTTCTCTTATAAAAGGACTGACAATATTCATTTAACTCCCAAATTAGAAAATGTGTTAGTCTCTTCATCCATCGTTGTTTCATCTTATTGCTGCGTTTACACCGTATGTACTGGACTGCACATGTGACACGAATATTTCATTGATGATGAATAATAACCAAATTTTGACTTTTTTTTTTAAAGCTGATTCAGAATTGTTCGTGTCTGGTTTGCAATAAATATATATAAAAAAAAAATACCACCCACCACCACCACCCAGTTGTATCTGATACTGGATTAGGAGGTTCCGTCTTAAAAATTGTAGCTGGTACAAAGAAACTAAAATGGAAATTTGAGGCACATCCACAACTTATGAGCTTGAAACTCCCAACTGGCTCTCCGAACTGAAGAAGACTTTTTGATGAAAGGTGGAAACATCGTTAAGAAAACAAAAGTAAGTCCAGCTGCCTTCTAGTCCAAGACTTGAGGTTGGCAGCCAAGAAAAAAAAAAATGTGCGAGCATTGTTTGGATATTTATCATGACAGAGCAGACATCCATCACTCAGACTGCTGGAATCTGTCTATCTAGCCCCACTTAATTGGTGATCCAGCTGTCAAACTGGGATTTATGGCCTTTGGCCAAACCATAAATTGTCAGTCACCACTGTAAACCAGCTGCAAATGTAAAAAAAAACAAGCTGTCTAGAAAAAAAAATTAGAGCTGCAAGAAAACAAACCTACGTGGAGAGAAAGTGCACAGATTTTATTCACAGTAAACAATCTGGCAGTCAGCATAAACAATAGGATAAAATAACCAACACTGATAGAGCTACGCTCCATGGCTAACAAATGATTTTGGGTCAGAAGTCTTGTCTGTATGTATTTGCTGATTATTTTCTTACTTGCAGTAGTTGTTTGTACAAAAATGGCTTTTCTGTAAACATGTCTTCTCTGCGTTCTTCATTGAAAATGCAGCTGCTTTCTTTAGAAAGCCGAGTTGCAGTGTTGACCCCTCTTAGAGAAGAAGGGAGTTGTTATAGTACCGCAGCCCCCTTTGCTACTCTCATCGCCTGTCAATTTGGACAGCCCCTCACTTGAGAGCTCTCTAAGATCAGCACTAAACTCTCTTCTTTAGTCCCTGGAAGTGTTGGAGGAAACACTCCGCTCATACTAGGCTTTTCTTAGACTTCTAGCTCATTGCATATTCATTGGTCCTTCTACAGTTGAGTCTATCGAGTTAAAAGGTTTTATTTATTCATTGTCCTATTGTTAATATGCATTTTCATATGTATTTGAAAATATGGCTGTGAAGTCAGTGAAGGATTGTTTCTCTATAACTGCCAACATTGAGACCACTTGCCCATGAGCTCAAACAAATACAATACTTTTATGCATCACCTAACTGTCACACAAATAATGTAAAGACAGTTACTGCTGTAGGTGGGAAATTGAGAGGATGCAATTTGTCACCAGATGTTTTGGCACTGGATGTGTCCTAAACTAAATATTCTAGTGGCTGAACAAATCCATTACGCAACAAACAGGCCGTCATTAGACAATAAAACTTATACTGAGACAGTTTTTTAATCAACTGGGTGAGACATTGCGGATCACAGTGCTTAATGTTGCGGAGTGTATTTCAAAATGCCAGGCTATTCATGGATGAGGGAAGCGATCAATGAACAACCTTTTTAAATCAAAACTGAAAGAAGAATTTTTCCTCCCACTTTTTTTACTTTATTCTCCTGACAAAGCAGTCGTATTGATAACTATGAAATAAAAAAAGTACCCCAAATTAAATAAAAAAATATGCTGTTTAATATATCAGCAACTTCACTGTAGTAAATTATTTCAGAGTCTAACCTATATGGAAATTTTGACTATTGCCGATATCGATATTGTTCGCACAAGGCTAATGCTGATAACCGATATATGTAATAGCTGAATTTTTTTTTTTTCTTTGTCCACTCAATTCAATTCAGTTTATTTATATAGCGCCAAATCACAACAAAGTTGTCTCAGGACACTTTACAGTAACATTCACATACAAAGAAAGGCCACTCTACAATCTAAGTAAATCTTTTAAGCCTGTTTTACCACAAAGTCTTGAAACAGTCTTCCTAATGTGCATTCACATTTTCTATCCTCCACTATTCACCATAAAAGT
Source organism: Nematolebias whitei (assembly GCF_014905685.2). Classification (NCBI taxonomy): domain Eukaryota; kingdom Metazoa; phylum Chordata; class Actinopteri; order Cyprinodontiformes; family Rivulidae; genus Nematolebias; species Nematolebias whitei. The sequence goes on from NC_056504.1 coordinate 45,254,806, forward strand.
TATCGATTGCGTTACAAAAATATAAATGAAACAAAGAAACACCCTTCCCTGTTCATTGTTTAAACACTCGGTCACGTATGGTGAAGGTCTCATTAGTACTGACCGCAGCTGCATTTAGTTATTTTTTCTTTGCAGAGAAGTAAATATTTCAGACAAACAATGCATTTCATTGAGAACAACAAAGATAATGCTACTAACATTGATATATTTTACCTCTAAGTTAGATTTATTGTTCTGGATAAAGTTTTACAAGACAATAGCCTATGTTAAACGTTAGCTTGCTAACTTGAGAGGCATGTAGCTAATGACAAGCGGGTTGGAGAATTGAAGATAATTTATTATTGTTTTATTTTACAGATCAGTTAAAATGAACTTACAACACTCTGTTCAGTAAAATATGTTACACAGTATTGCTCCCTGCTTCGACTGTACTGAAAGTGAAAGTTAAAGTGAATGGCCATGACTTGAAAGAAGTCTGCATGCACCCTCTGCTGGATACATTGTGCAATTACGGCTGGTTCCCAGCATTATAGGGGTGAAAATTATAAGTGTTTATATTATTAGAAGTGTTTATATTGGCACATAATTGACCATTTATCACTGATACAGATATATCCCCAAACACCTACATTGTCATAAAATATCGGCCCTACCGATATATATGTCGGGCTCTAGTATTATTATGTAATTCTGAAATGCAAGTGTGCATTGAATGTAAACATAGCGCTGTTATCTGCAAACTTTACTTGTCAAATCTGATTGCAAATATTTACCAATACATCAAAACTGTCACCACCCAAATTAATTATTTTAAATTATTTAGCATCTGCTGCACATTTGTGCAGCCCACACTGCAGGTTAAGTTTCCTGCTGCGGCTGATCAGCTGATCTCCGTGCAGAGCGGAGACGTGAGCGTGCCCAAAAACGCTTGCAGATGGCTTATCGCGAGGCTTCAGGGTGCAGATCCCCTGCGATAAACGAGGGACTACTATAGACTCATAGCCATGAAATGCAAAATGCATGTAAGCTCTCTAGCTTCAATAAAGATGAAAATGAGCACTCAGTTCAAGAACGTAATCTGTTTAACGCAACAAGTCTGTTTTTGAGTGCTCTTGAAGTTACAAAACACTCAAGTAAAAGGAAATGTTGTACATTCATTGTACAGCAAAGACAATAAAGCCCTTAAGGTAGCACTTATTTTAAGTGAAAATACTCAGATTGATGCTTTAACTGTTTTGGTTGACAGTCAGGCTGCACCTGGTTTTGCGGCACGTTGTGTTTCATTACATTTTTTTAATTTTTTTTAAGAAATCTCTTGTGGAGATTGTGTGAGGTCTGTAAAGCATTTTAAATTCTCATGTTACCAAACATTTTAGAGGTATTCATGTTTACTACAATGTGGCATTTTGCTTTGGAGGACATTCCAGAAAGAGATTTTGTGTAGGACAAGTGATAACTTGATTTCTAGGGGCAAGATTAAAATGATCACATGTAAACACGTCTGCACAAGAGAAAACAAAAAGTGATTCTTTTGCATTCCCACAAGAACCTTACTGTATATGTCATGTCCTCCTCCTGACTAATTTATCCAGCATGTCTCTGCAGAGCGCTCGCACTCTGCCATGTCTTGGTGTTCAGACTGAGAGCGAGGCTGCAGATGACAGTGGTGAGCTATGTGCTGCTCGGCCTCATGGGAGGTAATGAATCTGTGTGGCTGCCGAGGCTCAAGTGTAGACAGCAGGAGGAGGAAAAGTGATCAGTCTTTCACAGTGAGGTACTACTTGTCTAGCATGTGGGTCACTGATAGCCGGAGAGAGACGGAGCATGAATAAAAACAACAAAAGGGCAAGGAAGGGATTGAAGGTCTGTAAAAAGAGAAGGTGAAGAAAGGAAGAGGACAAAATAAGTGTGAAGGAAGTGTCATTGAGGAGCAAAAGAAGAGCGAGCGGTGAATCAGATGGAAAAAAGAAACAAAGAGAATGTGCGGTTGGTGAAGAGGATGACGTGCCGTTCAGTCACTGTTAACATTCCTGCAGAAATTTGCTCCCTGTCCCCCCACAACACTCCAAACCACCGCAGAGGGGGTTCATTATTCTCGCTTTACTCCCCCACTAATTATCGTTATCATTATGGGGGATAATTACCATTTCACTGCCTAACACCCATGTAGACTGCTCGACTCGGAGTCACACAGAAGCTTATCAATAGCTGCTCAATTGCAGTCTCATCTGTCTAATTATAAGATTTGGGCTTTGTCATAACTGAATAGGATGTGAAATCTAGTATTATGTCTTTGAGTTGTGGTGAAATTCTGAAAGTCAGCAAAAAAGGCTCTGAAATACACCAATGCACGTGAAGCCTGTTAATTAAAGACGAGTCTTTCTTCAGAATCTAAATCAGAGGAAATTCAAGGTTATTAAACAAGTGGAAATCTTTCAGCGGAACTGAACACATGAAGGGCAAACAAAAACCTGTTAGTCATGTAAACTCTCATTGCCTGCTTAAATAACTTTTATGTTTGAGATTTCATTAAATTAGATTTATTGACTTTATTTGCAAAGTTCTGCTTTCACCCAACCCATAGTATTACCGTAATTTCCGCCGTAAACGTCGCTCCGCCCTATAAGTCGAATTAGTCCATATTTGTCTAATAAAGTGGAAAAATCCATCAATATGTCACTTCACCGTATACGTCGTATCTATTATGCGTCACCGTTGACAACCCGGAAATGTGCGCCAGTGTTGTGCCAAAAATCGATTGGCTGCCAAATGGCGGCCGTGGGAGTGTGCACGTGAGGACTTTAACAAGAATTTAACAAGATTAACATTTAAAAACAATTATTTGTTTGCTTGAAATTATAGTATAGGTGGAGCTGGCTTGATGGTTTCAAGCATCGAGCAGAACAAGGTGGGGTCTATGGCAAGTCGACTGTGTCAATAATATGTGGCTTTAAGAATCTGTTCGACTCCTGGCAAGGACCAATGCAGACATGTTCCTGTTTTTAGTTTTCTACATTCACCTTTATAATCTAGCTGCTTTTGCTATTTTTTGCCATCTTATTTTAATTTGCATTAAAAAAAAGAAAATCTGTATGCCTCTTTTATGATTGTATATTGTTGTCACTGTTGTCATCATTCTTTGCTGAAATCAGGTCTCTCTTGTAAATGAGTCCACGAGGCTCAATGGGATTAACCTGTCTAAATAAAGGTTGAATGAATGAATGAAAAATATCTGGTGAAGATTCTCAGTCATCCAGGACATGGTAAATTCAAAAAACAGTTGAAGACAAAAAAAACGATAAATTATAAAGTAAAGTTGTTTTTGTCTTAAACTTTTTTGAATTTGTCCTTATACCCACGTTTACCTATTACTTGATATAACGGCATGCCATACTACTATTACTACTCTGCTTCCATCAAGTGGCTGATAGTAGTACTGCTCAATTTTTTTTCCCCAGTCAGAATGAATGAAAACGGTCATATCTCAGCCAAAATTTGGTTTATAAATATGAGAAAAAAACTCCATAAATACGTCGCTTCGGCCTATAAGTTGCAGGGGATGTAAATTATGTAAACTGCGACTTATAAGCCGAAAAACACGGTAGCTCCTGTTTAGTCAATCAGTCCATCAAGCCACAACGTGCAGTTGTCTAGCCAGCAGACCTGCATCACAGTCACTGATGGTGACTTATGTTAAGATTAGTAGCTGTGTTTGTCAGTGGGGGGGGGGGGGGGGGGGGGTTGGTTCTAAAGCCCTCTGTGGCATTTTGGAGTTGCAGCTGACGCCTTGAAGCTGATGAATGGTCTCTCCATCTGCGGCAGTTCAACCCTGGAGTGCGAGACTGACACAGACCTAATCAGTTAGAGAAATTCATTAGACCTGCTCTGTGTTGCACACGGAAAACGTCAGAGCTGAGAGGATGTTTTGGCTGCGAACGCAGACATGAGGGCGTGTTTACAGAGATTTAAAAAATAAGCGTCAAAGAAGAAGAACCTAAGAATGTAAAAGAAGGACAGAAAAGCCTGACTGGAGGAGTTTTTGCCACCAAGATCCTCATAACTGATGAGGAACATTATTATTATTTTTTTTAATCTAAATTGCAGGAAATGTTTCTTTCCACCAACTAATCCACGGTATTCAGTGTTCCATTCACCATAGAGGCTTACTTTGCCGTAATTTTGTTTTCCTCAAAGAAATAAGCATGATTCACTTGTTCTCCCAACATCACCAGAATGTGCCGGAGCTTTTATGAAACCACACGCAAACATTTCAAGCAAATACTGAACCAAAAGCAGCATCGTAACTATTCGTTTTGTTAAACCAGTGCTGCAAAACTCCACCATGCGAATCTTGTAAATGTGATTAAAAATGTTGGTAACATGTTTTAACTCTTCAAAACATTTTCTGGTTTTCAGAAGGATTGTGTTGCATGAACGTTTTTCCTCGAAGAACAGCATCACTTACACAACAGCAGTTTGTCTGACCCCATGTCTTTGTTTTGTGTTTTCACAGAGACGCTCATGGACTCCACCACAGCTACGGCAGAGCTCGGCTGGACGGTCTACCCGGTGTCTGGCTCGAGTGAAAACAGCGTATGTGATCTGCTCTATTTACACCATATTATGATTGTTTCAGTGCCATTTGAATTGCTTTATAAGAAATGATAATTGTGAGATATTTTCATACTTTAGGTCCTTTTCATAAATAAGGGGCAGAGTGCACGCCAGTGTTAATTGCATAAGTGCAGTTAATGTGTAAATGTGCCCAGACCCCCATGGAAATGTCATTTCTCTTGTTAGTCAGTGTTTTGCTTTCTCGCTTTAAGGTCAAAAGATCAATCAGTGAGCCAGCATGCCTCCCACAATGAGCTACAGCGTTTCTGCCTAAAACAAAAAGGAGGACATAAAAAAATAAATAAATACATACTGTAGATGCTATAATAATTTGAATATTCTGTACAATTAATTAAACTTATTTGTATTATTAAAATTAATTTTAAATCCTAAACTTTTAAGGATCTTTTTGTGTTTTTTTTTTTATTTTTTATATGCGTTTTGTGGTTTGAATTCAAGGCCAACACTTTACGAGTTAAGCATAATGAGCTCAGTGTGTTTGTTCTTGTGCCACACTGGAAGTAATGTGTTACACGGGCCTGTTGGTGTTTGATACACAGTATTTCCATGTGGTTTGCCAGGCGGCGGTTCCTCCCAGTCACATGCCAGCCAGGCTCACTCGAAGCAGCCAAAACCAGTGTCTCGGTCTCCTTTACTTTTTACTCCACCGCAGGATTTAGGCTTCTTAGAATCAGTTCAACACGGAGAAAAATATGTTGTGGATTTATTTGCCGGTGTATTTTAAAAAACCACTGCATGTTTTATTCAATTATTTATTCTCCTGTGGTTTGTGCTAAAGATGGCTTGAATTGCATTATTTTATGCCACGTCTGGATGAAGCAACAGGAAGCAACAAAACAAACATAATAAGCTGGTTTCATCTAATAACTTCAAAGATATATTTATCTTTTCTAGAATTTATTTCTAAATACAATAATGCACGTTTTGCTCTTTTTTTTTACAATCCGAACAAAAGCACAAACATTTCATTAAATTTGTCCAACTTTGATTCCAATCTGCTTGATCGTTGACATGACTTCATCAATCACATTTAACAAAACTTTTGTTCTACAATTTACACAAACAGACGCAATATGAAGTAAAAACGTTACTTAAAAACTTGAGCAGATAAAGAGATAAAAAAAAAAAAGGTGCACTCTCTCTTCTTGTACTTCAGATTTTCCACTCTGGTTAAATTTTCTGTGAATTTAGAAGCTGAATCTTTAAAGCCTGAGTGTGATGATATTTTTCTTATTCCTCCTTCTTTTGCCTTGGACTCCAGATACATTTAATAATCTTCTGAAAGCCTCCACATGCTGCTATGATAAATTTATACCATTCCTTGAACACAATGAAAAGTCCCTAAGCTCCTGGATTTAGTCACGTATAAGTTGGCCTTATCAGCGTGGGCACTAAAGTTTTATAATCATATGGTCATGCTTGTCAAAAGCCCGGTCCACTGGTGAGTGAAAAATGAGAGTGATGGAGATAGCTTGTCCCTTATGGCCCACAGCAACAGGTGTAGAACCAGGGCTTGCTCTCCCTCTCAATATAACAGCAAGAGATGCTTTACAGAAGCTATTGTCTTACACTCATATGGCAACGCATGGCTTCACGAGCTTAGCTGGTGGATCAGTAACTTCCAGCTGAGCGCGAAACCAGCATGTGGCTTTTACTGTATCCTAACATGGCGTGCAATATAGCACAACACAAATGAAACGTGAGCTAGAAATGGCAAAATATAAAACTCCGAGTTTTTATTAGCAGTTTTTTGTACTTTACTTTTTGTCCTCAGATACACGAATAATGTTTATCCAAGTTAATATTACAGAAACATATATAGTGTTATTTTAAGTGTTTTGTATATACCTGTTTCATACTTAAGCATGTGCAAATTAGCTTTTAAAACCCTCTCTTTATTTAGTCAAGTAGGGCTTCCTTGTAAGCGTTTGAAATGTGACAAAAAAAGACGGTTAAATCGAGTCTGCTACTAACCCAGATGTCAACAACTGCAGTTCCTTGGTTGGCCACTCGAGGCAGACTAAAAAAAAGTGATCTTCTTTAGCACTTCAGCGTTAAACTATCCAATTTTATTTTTCGAAATGGCCAACTTTTTGTACAAAAGCATGCTTAGTTCGTGTAACTATTTTTTTTTTCTTGTCAAGTAAACTGAGCACTTGCTGAATTACTTTAATCGCATTTATCTAAATTGCACTGGCTTAAATAGACTGTTTGACAATAGATCAAAGTTCATGCTCAATAATCCAGGTAGAAAAATGCAACAATGTTAAGTCAGGTCCTGTGGACAGTTTATTTTTGTTGAAACATTTCGTCTTTGATCCAAAAGACTTCATCAGTCTGAGGAGCCACAACAAACTCAGTCTTATAAATGGCACCTTCACATAACGGGTCGACCAGTTTAATGGTGATAAGATGGTTTCTGGAGTCCACGCTCTCCCCCGCTGACTCATTTGAAGCGGTCATGGCCATAGTGGTTCAGAACATCAAGGTTTATGCTCGATGCTTTGTTATTACACCAAATCTGATCAGGTTATAATTTGATTTAACCAGACTGTATATGATTGATTTTTAACTAGACTCGTTTACTTTTTTTCATATAGCGCCCTGATATTTGTTGTCAATTGGAGCCATATAAATGAACTGAACTCGAACTGAATTGACAGAAGTAATCTGTAGGAAAGCCACAGTGTATGAACTTAACTCACTGAATATCTACTATATGACCATGTGAACTGATATATATCTGACTTCTAGTGCAGGGTTAAGTGGTTAATGTTTTTCTTTCAGCTGACAACTGTATCCATTTAGAAACAGACGTATAGCCCGAGGGATCACACGCAACTACTGTGGAATAAAAACCAACGCCTCCTTCACAGATGGAGAACATAATTAGGTGGTGTGTGTGGGTTAGGTTATCATCACGGATGTGTTATAATGTGGTACCAAGATGCAGTATATCTAGTGTAATTTAGGGACGCACCACACAACAAGAAAGCCGTGTTCATTGCTGCCAAAGCTTGGTTAAATAAATCTGCTTTGTTTTACCTAAACAACTGCTTATTGTATTAGAATTCCTTTGGAATATGCTTGTGGTTGTTTTCCCCAAAAAATGTGGCTAATCAAAGCAAGCCAACGAAACATACTTTTTTAAACATAACCTCTTTTTTTTTTTTTTTTCCATTTACAAATTCGTAGAATTCTGGATCACTGGAGTCAAAAGAGACCCCTAATTTGCTGTGATGCACAATTAAAGTCTGTGAAATTAGATTTTTAGAATGAGTCAGAAGCGTAATCCACATGTAATTTGGTGGATGAGAGTAAAAGATGGAATTGTTCGTCATGTTTCACATGTTGTACATTAGTAGTGGACAGTTGAGGCTGACTACAGCAGACAGTTCTACTTAAGGCTTGGAGTGGATGAGTCTCTCTTCTCTGTGAGGCCCAGTCTCCTTTAGGATTTAGCTCCCATGGCCTCTCTCGTAGTACCGGTAATTGAATGCAGACAGTGGGTGTCATTTGTACGCTGTCCCTCTAGGGAAGGCACTCTTTCTTTGACAGAGTTCCCACAACTGCAAATAGGGTGGCTGTGCCCCTGGAGTTTTCCGTTGGGTTTCTCTCTCTGCTTTTGCGTGAATTATTTATTTACACGTGTCGGTGATGGAGTGGTGATGTGTAATGTGGCTCAGTATCGTGAGAGTATTTCAGGTTTGTTCAAACATTGTAATGACAAGATGTGATAAATACAAGGTTGGTGTTGTGTGGGAAAAAAAAAAAAGAGAAATCCTAAATATTTGATTGTTCTGACACTGTGTGCATTCCACTGCTTGACTAATGAAACTATTTTCCTAAGAAAGTTGAATGAACTGTTTGCTGCTGGTGTTTAAATGTTGAAACAGCTGTCTGTCATAAAGTGATGGAGGCAGTATCACCTCAGTTCACCTTCATTACAGTCAAGACTTGTGCAGATTTATCAGGGTCAGCAGACGCATTGAGGGTACTGATTCAACTCATTGGTTTTAGAGTTGATTCATCATCCAACACGTTATTTAACTTGAAATGAAGGTGTAACTAACTTTAACACACAGTGCTGGTTAGGTTAAAAAAAAGAAACGTCTTGTTCTTTCCAGGTCATGCCTTGACAAAACTTGCTTTGGTTTTGCTATCTGTCTTAACGGGGGGGAAAAATAAATATAAATAATAGTTTTCTCTAGAATGGAAGTGATCTGTTTATTTAAAATGTACTCTGAATCCAAAATTACACCTGGAATTGTAATGGATTGTGTAAAATACAGCTCCAGTGAGCCAAGTTTGGCAAGAGGGGTGTCTGAGGAACTGCCGGTGCTGAACAAAATGGGCTTGGTTTTTTTTTCATTAAAGTTTAAATTTTTATAGCCAATTAATGCATTGAAGTCATAACAATATTTTAGTAAAAGCTGGATGTAGCAACATTATTTGGCAATTGAAGAAGGTAAATCTGGCAATCATCAGCATAGCAATGAATCGAGATGCCTTGTTTTATCAGTGAAGCAGGTACAGGGAAAACGGGAGAGGTTCAAAGAAATAAGAAAAGATAAGAGAGAACTTTATTGATCCCACAGGAAATTGTTGTGCCAGAGTTTCACTACAAAGGAACATGCACAAGGAATCACACAAGATATAAAAAAAAATAACAGAGAATATAAAAATAATAGAGCTATAAAAAAATAACATCAGTTAAGGTCCAAAACAGGTCCAGGTGCAGACAGAAACATGAAAGTGTTTATTGTAGCGCAGGATTAATTTTATTGTCCTGTGTGTTTAGAAAAGGGGAGGAGTTGAAAAGTTTGATAGCCACAGGGAGGAAGGACTTCCTGTGGCGTCTCAGTCTACGACTGAAGGTGCTGCGGTGAGAGTCCAGGGTGTCATACAAAGGATGCGACGTGTTGTTCAGGATCTGGAACAGTTTCCTCAGCATCCTCTGCTCAGACACCTCTGTCAAAGACTGCAGCTCCACTCTCAGAACTGAGCCAGCTCTCTTGTTGAGCTTATCAAGTCTGTTAGCATCAGCTTTCTTCACTCTGCTGCCCCAGCACACCACAGCGTAGAAGAAGATGCAGGAGACCAAAGAGTGGTAAAACATCTGCAGCATGGGCCTGCAGATGTTAAAAGACCTGAGTCCCCTCAAAAGAAGCAAGCGACTCTGCCCTTTCTTCTAGAGGGTGTTGGTGTTAGCTGTCCAGCCCAGTTTATTGTCTAGGTGGACCCCCAGGTATTTGTAGCAGTCCACAGTCCACCTTTGATATCGATAGGGTTGGGGACGGGGTGATCTTATTCTTGTAGTCCACCCGCAAGAATTAAGAAAGAATCAGGTCCTGAGGAACAACATAGGAAAAATGTGCTGAGATATTCAAAAAGTGTCCAACATTATCACAAAAGTACAAACAAAAACAGTTTTTGCACCTAAAATGCTAACTTAATGTTTTAAACCAGAAATAAGAATAGTCTTGTCAACAATGTCAAACAGATAAAAGCGTACAGGGATCACAAAGCAGCCAAACTAATCTGCTCTAATGATATCATTATAAACTAGAAAACTGTTTTAGTGCTACTGTATGTAAATGTTTAAAAGGCATACTGGGAAATTTCCAAAATGTCATTTTTTAATAAAAAAAACCCAATTGTTAAAAAAAAAAAAAAAAACTTCTCTGTCATGGCTGCAAGAAGTTGGCAAACAACAATAATGAGCGAATTTCCCAAAATGTCTCCAGAATGTCTTGGAACTTTTGCAGGATTCTCAATTTTCTTACATGTGACACAGAGGCGTGCAGCCCTGTCACTAGAGTTGTTTAGAGTCAAATCATTTGTCCAACAACTTTTCTCTCACTTGCATGGGAGCTTATACAAAAAGTCAGTGAATTTCAAAAACTTGCTGCTCAAAATGCAACTGCGTGGCTCTCTGGTCACTTGGTCACAAACACAGTTCAGAGAGATTACAACGAAAAAATCATATATTTTTTTCACAATTTTTCCACAAGCGTCACCAACTACAGTAGAATCCCAACCGTCAGCTCAGCGAGATGCCACCTTAAGGCCAAATATATATGCACTTTAATTAAAAGTTTTTGGTTTTATGATGGTGCCTTTTGTACCATGTGAGGAGTGAGTTATGCATGCTCTGTCAAATTAAAAGCCATAGTTCATAATTCCTAGTCCTTCAGTGCCATTAATTTCAACAGGTACAAGTTTTTATTTGACCTTAATTCTAATAAGAAACAAATGATGATCCCAATGTTGTTTCTGTGTTTACAGTGATTAAGCTGCTTATAAAAGGCAAATTTATTTCTGGCTTGGGATTTACTGAAACGGGAGTTGTGGTAATTATTTGCTTTGGAGTCTAAAATCAATTTCACAGTTCTGGTTAAAGTGATAATTCATGTTCTGAATGGGAAAAAAAAAAGCAACCGTCTGTTATAATGTATTTGCTATATGTAGAACTTTAGTCTATAAACTAGCTTAGTGAGTGCAATCCATTTGGCTTAACAGGTAAAACAAAAGCTTACTGTCATTGACACTTATGGATCTCAGGCCATTTGAACTTTCTCCTGGAGTGGAACAACTGATATTGATCCTAAACCTTATTCTTGATACCACTGAAGTGTAGCATACCATATTACTCCTATGGGTGAAGCAGCAGCCTACATCTAGTTTTGCAGTCTCTAAGTCATTTTATTTACATCCATCATGATCAATGGGATCTTCAGACTCTTGTTCTTCAGAGTAATTGTCTCTGTATTGCTCCCTTAGAGTACAATTGCTCTAAAGCAGATCAGGTAGTTGACTTGCAATTTGTTAATGGCTTTGTGGTCCGACTGGTTAAGGTTGCTTGAAGCTGATAAACTTGATTGTCAGTTAGACCAGAGACCCAACAGTTTTACTGGTATATGTAACTAATGTTGCCCCATAATAGTTCACTCTAAATCTTAGACATTAAATACACACAGTTGGTTTTTATATACACTTTAGTCTATTTGGAATGCTACTTTTAATTGGAAATCCATCCATCCATCCATTTTCTTTACCCGCTTATTCCATTTTGGGTCACGGGGGTCGCTGGTGCCCATGTCCATCAATCACTGTGCAAGGGGCGGGGTTCACCCTGGACGGGTCGCAAGTCCATCACAGGGCCACATAGAGACAAACGAGACAAACAACCATTCACTCTCTCACTCACACCTAGGGACAATTTAGAGTTACCAATCAGCCTAACATGCATGTTTTTGGACTGTGGGAGGAAACCGGAGTACCCGGAGAAAACCCACGCATGCACGGAGAGAACATGCAAACTCCACCCAGAAAGGCCCCTGGACCGGGGTTTGAACCAGGGACCTGCTCGCTGAGAGGCAGCAGCTCTACCAGTTGCGCCACCGAGCTGCCCTTAATTGGAAATCCATCCAACATATTTTGAAAATAATTTGTGTGAACTGTACATTTCTGAAATGTTAGTCTCAGGACCCCAACGAGCGCAATTAAAGCGTAAAAACCGTTTTATTTTGTTTTGGAGCCAATCAAGCATTCAGTTTCACACCACTGGGTTTCTCTCATAAAAGTGGTTTCATTATGGAAGGAAGCTTGTGTAATAAATTTAGTTAGTATTTGATTAAATAATATTCATAATGGTTGATTAACTCAGAGGTTCTATTGATAACATTTGGCCCTAAAGAGACTTCTGATGATTATGTTCTTTCAGAATTAATGGTTTTAGTTCAGTGTTACAGTCTAGGCCCACGACTCTATGGCTTTTGACCTTCACAGTGAGAAATACGCATTTTGTCAAACAACAAGGTCTCAGCACAACAACCTGATGTTTGTGTCCATATCGTCCATCTGATCTACCTCGACGTTGCCTGCACCTGCTGTACCTAACGCACATGGCCACACTTTTAAAGCATTCTTGATAAGAACCGGGGGAAAGCTGTGAAAATGAAGACGTTTCTTCTAATTTCACACTCTGTGCTTGATCGTTAGGCTCTTATTATGCCCCATTTGCTTCCCTCCACTAGCTGTGATGAAAGGAGGGCAAAAAGGCCATGACAGGACAAAAGGGGCCCTTCATCAAAACACATTTTGTTTGGGGTCTTTTTTTTTTTTGTCCAGCTCACCCCATCCTTCCCCCACACACCACTGCCAACACATTTTTTTCTTGAGTTTCCCCCTGTCTGCATCCCTCATTAGCAGCAACCCCCACCTGTCTCCACAGTCATTTTATTAAACTGTGATTGTTCAGTGCTCTGCGCTCGGCGGAACAGGCTGTCTGCTCTTGTTTAATTGGCCCACAGCTTCCCTGCTGCTCCTCAACAAGTGGGAAGGTCAATGGCTGCTCACGACCTGGGATGATGATGTCTGTCAGTGCTGGGCGAAAGATGAATTTACCTGCAAACATCCCAAACCTATGAAATAATACAGTCTTCCTGACAAGTGCTCGCTCAGTTTAAAGCCAATAAAATAACATTTACAATGATATCCTTTCCTATCAGTTTTTTTCAAACTGCCTTTTTTGTCTTCTGAGTTATTCTATAACAGGTATCAGCTCTATAAAATAAACTAAATTATGTGAAATATTAAAAAAAAAAAGCCACACATTTAAGCTCGATGATAACTTGCATATCTGTTTCATTCAGCATTTTCTTTTCTCCTGTTATTTTGATTATTTTTGGCTGCACATCTGACCTTTTTGCTTAGGTTGCCCTTTGTGATAGTTCAGGTCAAACCAAGCATCACACTTGCAGTGATTAATTGGGACATGGGATTTAAGAACTAAAGCTGTGCTAATTAGTCAGAGTGTTTGACAGAATGCGTGTTTGTAACAAGAGAGGTGACTTTCTTCTCCCAACCCTCAAAATCTGTCAAAATCCTCACTAAGTGGGCACTAATTTGAGAAATTATATCAGCTGTGAAGTGAAGAGTGAAGGAGGGAGGCAGTAGAGCTTGCACCAGATGCAAAGTTGCTCAAGGGGTGAGAACAGATTTCTTTGTGGCTGAGATGCCACATGTAGAGGTCATGATCTACAGTACTTGTTGCGTTTAAACCTGGTTTGATCTGTGGCCAAGGAGCTGCCAAATCAGAGGTTTAATTTTGATTTGTATGGTCAGAGTGAGTACTTAAATTGCCATGCAGCATGGACTTTAAAGTAAAACCTCACAAATAGAGATCTGGAGTCAAATTTTACCTCTGATTATTCTTTATACAATTACATGTGTAATAAGATTATGTTAAAGTGACTATGACTGTGGAAACTTTGTCACATTTCTTTAAATATTTAGTGTAATGAAAGACGTCACTGTACAGTCAGTAACTTATTACAAAGTGTGCCATGAAGTTGTGTTAACAACCTAATAGGACAAACCTCACCTAAACCAGAGCTTAAATTATTTCATGTCACGTTTTTTATATAAAACCGTTTAACAATTGTTTTCTCCCTGACAGAAAAAAACAAAAAAACAATATGAAAATAAACTATATGACTTTGGAGTTTTTTAAATTTACAAAGTACAATATATTAATTTCCTTTATTAGTGTATTAAACAATAAATATTTATGCTAATTACAACTTTAGACATTTTTGATTGCATTTATTGTCATTAAAAAAAAACCCTGATACAATTCTCTACAGATGCTACAACTACATTTACTTTTTGTAAAAAAAAAAAAAAAAAAAATGTAATACAGTAGTCCCTCGCTACTTCGCAGTTCGTTTATCGCAGACTCACTCTATTGTGTTTTTTTCAAAATAAGATTGCACATGACACACAAATGGCTGATTGATGGAGTCACACAGTCGGCATCGAGTTTTTTTTTAATTTAAAATAAATTATTTAAAATTATTTAGCATCTGTTGCAACTTTGTGCAGCCCTTACTGATGGATAAACTTCCTGCTGTAGCTGATCAGCTGTTTTCGGTGCAACGCGTAGAAGTGGGCGTGGCCAAGAGCGCTTGCAGGTGGCTGAGAGCAGCGGAGGCAGAGAGCTGAGATCATGACATTCTGTGCTCTATTAGAGCGTTTAGAGTTTAGAAACATTGTTTAGAATACTGCAAGAGCGTGAGAAGGGTTTAAAACACCTATCTATCTATCTATCTATCTATCTATCTATCTGTCTGTCTGTCTGTCTGTCTGTCTGTCTGTCTGTCTGTCTGTCT
>NC_056504.1:45289615-45313044 GCF_014905685.2 Nematolebias whitei
CTCCTACATGTCTCTGCGTGAGTGCAGCTACGGAGTGCGCTCTCAGGACATTATTACCTGCAGTGTTCCCTCAGTGAGGACTGAACTAGGCAAAAGGGCCTTCTCCTACTCCGCTCCTGTTTCCTGGAATATCTTACAAAAAGATTTGAAGCTCTCGACCTTGACCTCTCTAAGTGGCTTTAAGAATCTGTTGGACTCCTGGCAGGGACCAATGCAGACATGTTCCTGTTTTTAGTTTTATACATTTGTCTTGGAATCTAGCTGTTTTTTTGTTTTGTTACCTTTTTCCTTTTAGCCATCCTATTTGTTGAAAAAAAAAAAAAAAAAACTGTAGTATGAGTTTTTATAACTGCTTATTGTTGTTGCTGTTGTCCATTGTTGTCATCTTTCTTTGTTGAAATCAGGTCTCTCTTGTAAATGAGTCCTCGAGGCTCAATGGGATTTACCTGTATAAATAAAGGTTGATTGATTGATTTTCTCTTGTAGATCAGATGAATATTGGGATTAAGGTAGTCCCTGCTGCCTCATTAAAAGGTTGTGGTCAGAAGAATTGCTGTATTTTTTTAATAAACACTCTCAAATGAGTGATAGAGTTAGAAATCACATCCTCTGAACTTGAGACTCTTATTAAACTCAGAGCTCTGCTTAGCTTTTGTTTGAAGTGTGTACTATTGTGCGCATTTGTGTATTTGTATGTATGCACTGAAGTGTTACACTGGGACAGTGACAGGCTCCAGCACCAGCTGCGTCTTTCGATGCCACCCCCACCCCTCCTTTCCTTCGTTCTGTCCCACCCCCTTGCTGCTGTGACACCCCTTGTCTCAACTGACTGGACAACATGCGGCCCTTTTATACCACCTGTCCATCAGCTAGACTGCACCTTAGGGAGCCTCTGTTGCTGATCTTGGAACTGCCGCTTACAGCCTTTGTTTGGACTCGGGTAAAGCTTCCCCCCTACTCTTTGTCACCCCTTTTCTCTCCTTTTTCTCTATTCTATTTTGCTTTATATGCTGCTTTTTACAAACAGATGAACAAAAAGACACGTACAGACAAGTGATTGCCTTTGTCAGCTCTTTCCTGCATCTGCCTTCAGGCACAAAGCCTCCATCACCATGGCAAATCTTACAGTTTATGTCTCACCTGTACTGGTGAGAATGCCATCCACTCGAGCTTCTGTTTTTGGCTAGAAAATTAGCACTGACTGTCAAATCAGATGGAGAAGATTGTTGCTGATGATATTCTACAAGTTATTGGAGGTTGTCAAAACAGTGAAAAAATATTTATAAGCTATTGGTTTCAAGGACTGGGCAGTTTCATTCAACCAAGATTGTTTCAGTCTCTTTCAAAACGTGTATCCCACACTAACATGTATTTCTCCAGTGAGTCACAGAGATAATTTATAATCAATTAGTTCCACTAGTACCTTTTCTCTGCCTTCTTCACCTCGTATCTTCTACCTCCATTTACCCTTCTTCCCCCACCCTTTCTCACTATCATCAGCAGTCTATGGCTATGATCAGGGCTTTAAGGTCCGGGTGCAGCTTGCGGAACAGAGCGATGAAGCTGCCTGACATAGCAATAGGCTCCTGTTGCCCTAGCAACTGGCTGTCCTTGAGAAAAGGGCACATTTGGGGGTTTGGGAGGCTGAAGCACTGGCAGGCCCAGTCAGAACTCATAAAGTGTTAAGACTCATCGATTGGCACGTCTACAAGAGCGTATAGTGTAAACACAATCCTCCGCAAATGCCTTAAAAATGTATGAATCATAGGCTTAGATAGTCAAGGTAAAAATCCTATGAGTGGTTTGATATGTGAGTCACTGTCTGGAGGGGGGAAATAAAAACTTTCTTAACGCAACTCATTTTGAACCCACCGTACAGTTGTCAGTCATTGATGGTTGAGTATTAGGGTATTCCTGCTTCCAAGGGGAGATCAGCTGATTTGTTCCCATGAACGAATCCAAAAAAGGTTAAAAACAAAATTGAACGCAACTGAACAATTTGATAGAGATGGCGTACATTCTTTTGTGTCAGTAATGCCACGTTAACACCCTGACATATGATCACCTTTATGTCTCCTCATTTCCTAACTGTATCATATTGTAGACAACGTACACCCATTGAAATAGTGCCTGAATGGAAAGGTCTTGATTTTCTCACGCCTCCCATTGTCAGAAAAATTGTAGATCTGCAAGCACACTAACTGTCACTTGGTTTCACATAACAGTGAAAGTTTGTTGACTTTACTTGCAGCTAGCATGCATTGTTAAGTAGGTTATGACTCCCTTTCAAAAGGCAAAAAGAACATTATACAACTTCAGTGTTTTCCCTAGATTACTGGCCTTGGCAGGGCATTTGTTGGACCAGGGATGTAGGTGGGGGTAGTGGTAACAGAGTGTTACGTTACTAATTCTAGGTCGAAGCCACTTTTCCTGTGGTTATAATCTCCACTCCCTGTCCGGAAGTAGCAGAACTTTCGACAGCGGCGGGAGATAATTTAGGGCGGGGCACCCTCCTTGATAATGGTAAGGGAAATGATGCATCTTTTAAAACTTCGGCAAAATGATTCATTAGGGTGGTTATTGAAATGTGGAATGGTAAATGAAAACGAGGTGTGTGTGTGGACAAATTAAAAGTATTTAGAACACCAATTTGTTTTGATGTTAATTTTCAAGATGTTCTCCAACTATGTCTTACAGTCACTGAATGTATATTAAGCCAAAATATGTAAATATAATTATTTAACCTAATGTTTTATAAGCATGCAAGCAAGCACTACACCCACCATAATCCATTGTAATACAAAAAAAAAAAAAAAAAATTGTGATGTCGTAGTGTTCATAGTGTAGGAACATGCTACACATTTACATTCTAATGTGTGTTTTGTGATAACTGCCATTTTTTTTTTTCAGCTGCTGTAATTATCTTTCAAGACAAATTATGAGATAAATGATGTAGATTATTTCAGCATGATGTAGATCATGCAGCTTTACAACCCATCCTAAATAGAGATTAATTCTGACTCTGGGGCCACACCCCAGCCATCTGTGGCCAAGTGTACCAAAGGGGTCCACCAGCAACCTGATTGGACATCCAACATCCTCTGGAGGGCAAGCTGTCAAGTGATCTCCCTGCATGGAGTGACCCTTTCCACTTAAATCCCCATAAACACGCACTCTCTTTCCTTGTTCATATTCCTACTCTGTGCATATTCATGTAGACACAGATGCCTGTAATTTCACTATTCGACTTTTGGACTCATTTTTTCCCCTTGTATTGAAAAAAATGTATAAAGGTGAAAAAAGAGCAGTGAAAATTCCAGACTTTATTACTATTCTGCATGCATATGTTTGCTGATACTCTTTTCATCTCTGTTTCCTCCTGACAGATGGTAGTTATTAGGCTGTTTGAAAAACCTGTGGCCAAGATAGTTTTCAGATGGGTTTTTTATACCATTCGGTATTTATGATATAAGCATCAAAAGAGCATTGTGGTTTTGAACAGAGGACCACTGTGCCATCATTGTTTGAGTCAAGAAGCTAATATTTGCCACTCCAGAGTGATGATATTCAAAGAGCCTAAAGAGCTGATTTGGTACATCTTAATGTA
Source organism: Nematolebias whitei (assembly GCF_014905685.2). NCBI lineage: Eukaryota > Metazoa > Chordata > Actinopteri > Cyprinodontiformes > Rivulidae > Nematolebias > Nematolebias whitei. The sequence continues at coordinate 45,293,223 of NC_056504.1, forward strand.
CTGTTTTACACCAGATTCTTGCTAGATGACTGGACTAATAGAATTTTTATTCAAGAAGGCTTTAATCATTATTCAAGGTATTCAGCAAATAAAAATATAATTAAATATATTAGTGAGTCACTTAAACAAATTATTAGTAAGTCGGGTTTCTTGGGTTAGTAATTTTTTTAGTTTGGGATACACATTTTCACCATTGATTAAGATTAATCAAGGATTTTTAATGGTAATGGGTATAACAGCAATTTGGTCTGATGTGCCCATATTTTTTTGGGTTCCATCACAATTATGTGTATAAAACAGTTTTGCATAGAAATTACCTCTGCCAAATGCGGTCAAGGAATTTTGACATTATATCCATTATACCTTTTTTTTTTTTTTTTACAATAGTAATCGTTTTTTGACAGAGGTAGCTAGTTGGTTTGTTGTCGCTATCAGTGGTTCTCCATATGGTTCTTCTGGTTTGCTTGAACAAAATTTAAAAAAGCATCCAAGGGCAGTAACGTGACATATTGCCTTTTATTGTACCTTGTTATTCCATCCATCTATCTATCCATTTCCTCATTTTACCCACTTGCTCTTGTTTAGCGTTGTAGAGAACTGAAATCAGTTGTCACTGGGCAAGAGGCAGAGCACACTCTATACAGTTTGCCAGTCCATCACTAGACCACATAAAGGGAAACGAGGCAGACATACAAACACACACACATGCACACCTAATGACAGTTTAGAGTCACTAATGAACCCAACATGCCTGATTTTGGACATTGGAAAACAAATGCAAGGGGAGAGAGAGCATGCAAACTTTTCTTGCTGTGGTGCAATGGTGCTAACCAACTGTTCCAATTTGCAACATATCTGGGTTAGTTTAAGAATTAAAAAAAATACTTTGAACACACTTTGAATATTTGTAACGGTTACCAAGCTTACTAATATGCTAATTTTAGTTCTTTGTCCCTGTAAAACCTTCTTTAACTTAATTCACTTTTGTTTAAACGGTTGTGTTAACATCTCTTTTTACACCAAAGGCATACATTTCTTGAAAAAAACCCAACAAATCTTGATAATTCCTTTTCAGTCTTCAAAAACTGACCAAAACCTGTATTTATGGTTCCACATATCTAAAAATAAACAGTGTAGAATCATCTGAATGGCAACATTGTCACTGGTCAGAGAAGTGTGCTCCTTAAACAACACGTATTTTTTTTACTTTTTTGATAAATGGACCAAATTCAGCCACCAATCCCACCTTTGTAGCAGAGGGGATGATGCACTGTCCATATTATATTGAGGAAACTGCAGATTTGTGAATAACAGTCAGTACAATATTGTGCAATGTTAAGAAATTGAATTTTTAAGGTTCAAAGTAGTGAGATATTTACATTTACACCAATTAAATTTCAATGAAAATGTTTACCATAAGAAAATGTCATATGCACGTGCATGGCTGCTTAACTGTATTACGTCTGGTTGAAGACAAATAAGTGGAAAAAGGAGTGGGAAAATATTTTATCCTAGTTGTTACATAGCAAAAATTTCCCTTACAGGCTTTTTTTTGTTGTTGTTGCTGTCAGTGGTATTCTGAACAGCTCTTGGCGCTTTCTCTTTTCTTATAAATACCAATTCCTGTGATGGTGAACACTGAGTATGTGCCACGTATCTGAGGTTAAGCCCCGGCAGTGCTAGATGAATATGGCTCCTGGTTGGTGGCCAGATGTGGTTTATTAGAAGCCTGCTGGTTTACGATCCATTTTTATTTAGGTTTTGGTGTAAATGTGTAGGAAGAAAATGGAATTAAATGAGCTCCGGGTGTGTGGGGGGGTTTTAAGTTTACTTCCAGAGTGTATACTGTTTGTCTTGTGTGTGTGCAAGCGTGTGCGTGTTTTCAGAGCTTTAGGTTTGCTGAGGTTCCTGTACCCTCATAACTCTTTTCCCAGGTGTCCCACATTTTTGCTAATCTGCTGCTCATTTTGGCTAATAATCTGTCTCAAAGGAGCTATTTGGATGGAGTGGGATTGGGAATCTGAGCTCTATGACAACTGCTGAGGAAGTTAAGCTCATAGCAAAATGCTAAGGAGAAACCTGTCATTCAGCAGTCTTTATATACTTCATGACATGAGACCTTGCTGTACACAAATGCAAATTCACACAGTGGACTACAGCTGGCATGAATGCATCAAGGTCTAAAAACACTTTGCCAAACAATGTTGATTTCAGAAATAATGAACATTTTGATTTATTTTTTTGCCAATTAGATTTAAAATCATTTCTGAATTAAGCTAGTATTAGTTCTTGGTTATTTGGTATGCCCTGCCCTGGCTGCTAACAGATAATAATTTATCTAGATTTTGTTTTAAATTTTGATTACAAGTGGAGTTTCCCCCCCAAAACTAAAACAACTAATTTAAACAACCCTGTATTATTTTTCCGTACCTAAAATATTCTGATTAACAACTTTTGTATAAACAGTAGTGAGACACTGGCTCTGTCCTGGTTTACACTGTAAAAGAAGCGACACACAGTCCCAGACCTGTTGATTGCACAAGACATGAAAGCCCTGGGGGAGAAATGAATATATCATTTGTGTACGTGTGGGGTGAAGCAAATACCAGTTGTCTAATAGCTTTCACACAAGCTTGATTGAATTAGATGGCCATGAGGACCGTGTTCCTAATTGAATCATGAGATTCTGTGTTGCAAACAGAGCTAGCTTGTGTTACCCATGGAGGGGCTGAATATGGGGAGGGGTTGGGGTTAGCAGGGTCTGGTTTGCTCTCACTCACAGGAACAGACTTTCAACTTGTGGCTGCTCTTCCTTTCTTCATTCGAGACAGTGACTCTCATTTCACAGGGTCACGCTATATTTAGATGTGAGCCGTAAAAAGGTTGATAGTCTTCAGTAAATTTCACGGTAGTGAGGCTGTAAAGGTAATAAGAGAGCTGTTGCAGAAGCTAACAGGTTGCATGAATCAATTTTTTTTTTCTTTAAATAAACTTGAATTTTGATGAGCTATTATCTGTCACTACGACGATTTGTATATTTTGTTTGCTAAACTATATAGACCTAAACGTGTACAGTTTTTGCTTTGATGGCCTCTTTAGTCACAGTGGAATACCCAGAAGCCACAAATTCTCCATCCACTGATGCTGGTCTTTTCCACAGCTTTCAGCACTTTTTTCCTGCTGTGCTCACAAAACCTAGCACCTCAGATTTTTTTTTTCATTCCTTTTTTCACTCCGGCAGCCTTTTGTCTTTCACACCTTAAACACCACACACAAACACACATGTACACACTGGCACACAAAGTCCTTGTCGGTCTTTGTCTACTTTGTCTCTTCAAGAGTGTGTTCATTAAATAAAGCAGTTTTGGGGAAGGTCCTGAAAAGAGAGAACGGGGGTACTAGGGAAAAGGAGGCCGGAAGAATGTCCTCTAGCTGATGCGATGCTTCAAAACGAGGGACAAAGAGCTTTTCTGTTAGTTCCGTAGTGTTAAGCGGACTGGGTATTTTTTTTTCTTCCTTTTCTAACAATAGTTGTGTCTTTGGGCTGGATTGCTTTGTATTGCCCATCTGATTCTCCAGTTGTAACCCCATTGACCAGCCGGAAGTGTGTCATTTGAAACGGGAATGTCAAGTTTTTTGTTTGGCTTGGTTTTTCTTTGTTCGTATCGTTGTTTCGGTTTGACCACTGTCAAATACCGTAATTTCCTGACTATAAGCCGCAACTTTTTTCCGCACGCTTTGAACACTGCAGCTTATACAATGCTGCTGCAAATTAATGGGATTTTTATTTTATTTTTGATGGGCTAACGAGCTTTATGCCGCCAAAACATTTAGCCTTGTCACACCGGGGCGCTCACATAGCTGCCCAGTACACGTCTCCCTTGAGGGGGTGAGTCCTTGTGACTCAGTGAGACTACATGTATACTGTAAATAAAGGTTAAATAAAAAATCTGACGGATGAAATTACCAAACAGGTCACAATGGACCAATGAAACTTGGTTTCATTGGTCAACTGGGGAGGGGGAAACCATTCTCTCATCCCATCCCCATTGTACGACAGAGCTTTAGGGCCACGCTAACAAAAAAAAATTAGAATCCATAAAGTTATGAGAATAAAGTCTTGAGTATTATGAGAATAAAGTCGAATAAAGCTTAATTAAATTAAATTAAATTCAAAATACTTTATTAATGCCAAAGGGAAATTAAGTTTTGTCGTGGCTCATCATCTTGGTTTCATTCAAGAGCTGTTAGATGTTGATGGCTGTGGGCAGGAAGGATCTCCTGAAGCGAATCCGAAGAATCTGGCCACAGATACCGATCCGTCCACCCGGATCCAGCTTGCTGTCAGATCCGGCGGGCATCTTGGTCCTCCTGGGCAGCAGGACTGCCCCAATGCCGAGCAGAATTCCTCCCTGAGCAATGGTCACTCCTCCCAGCAGTCTGCTGAGCTCCTCGTAGCCATGGACAGACTGCTGAAAATGCCGGGGGACGATCCTGGTTTTACCGTTGTCACGAGCCAAGTTTAATATTACTAGAATAAAGTCGTACGAGACATTTTTTTTGCAGCTCTCGTTTATTAATTTTTTTTCCATGAGTCGAATCCACAACGCAGCTTGTCAATCAATCCAGTAAGCGTGTCAGCAAACGACCGATCCGAAGCTAAATGAGTCGTAATATTAGCCGAACTCCAACACGAAAAAGCAGGGTTTACCACATTTTAACTATGGTAAAATGAAGAATGTTGAGCATCTTGTTAAGTTATACTTTGCTATTGGTTTTACAAATAAGGAGATACTTAATCTGTTAGCGCATCACCATCAGATTACTATCAGGACTTTGAACCTGCTTACAGTACGGTGGTACGCTCTGGTGGGCTGCAGCGCAACTTTCTGCAAATAAGGAGCGTTTAGCTTTAGATTGGTAATTTGCTGACACGCCTCCTGGATTGATTGACGGGTCACGTCATGGATCTGACTCGTGGAAAAAATAAAATAAAATAAATGAGAGCTGCAAACAAGTCTCGTATGACTATTCTCGTAATATTAAGACTTTATTCAACTTTATTCTCAAAATTGTATGACTTAATTTATTTTTCTTAGCTGGCAATGTATTTTTTTTTCTTAGCATGGCCCTAAAGCTCCATCGTACCATTGTGCCCTCAGGGAGGTGGGAAACGGGTTGCAAAAGGCAGCTGCATGATGGAGGACAGCACAAACTATCCTCCATCTTCAAGATGAAAATAGTGATCAATGGCTTCCTGGTAGACTACTTTTTTTTTTTTTTTTTAACCAGACGTGTTACAGGTACTGTTCAGAAAAAAATAAAATTACTGTACATATTTGTGTATGTTACTGATACATATTTAAATAAAAGTAAAAAAAAGTATTTCTGTGTAAATATCATGTTACAACGTGGACACCGTCACTTTTAGACAAGTGCAGCCTATATAGGTACTTTTTTTTTATTTAGTGGGCGTGGCTTATATTCAGGTGTGCTCAGTTGTCTGGAAATTATGGTACAAACACACAAATAATTAAATAAATAAAATTAAACAGACTGGCTGCTCATATTAGCATTATCAGCACTTTTTTCACCACTTGCATAATTACTCACACAGCCCAACATTTTCCGTAACATTTAGATGTTTTTTGCTGCAAGCCTAGTTTTCAATGTGCTATAAATCTTTGTGACAGAAATATTCAGGAAACCTTTGATGCATCCAGCAAAACACCTGCTATAAAAACTGACTAAAACCCAAACACAGTTACTTACCACACTTTGCAGTTTTTTCTGTACTATATTTATTCAGCAAGTCTCACAAACCTCCCCCATAAAGCTTTTATGTCACTATATATTATTAGCACTCGTAAACATTGGCAGACACAAGCAGCTGGGGGTTTGGTACGCCTGCGTGTGGGAGGTATTCAGGAGATGTGTTTTTTAAGTTTTGTTAGATTAAAGTAATATAACACCTTACACTTAAAGGATCAGATGACACTAAAAGAAAAAAAAAGAAAAACTCTCACTCCTGTGGCAGAAGATTTCATTTTTCATTTTTAAAAGTTAACGATTTAAGCACAAGCCTGCCTGCTGTGTGCCTTCAACCATTTCCAGGGGATTTAGACTTTTTGACACCGCTACTATTATATTGAGTCTGAAGGGTTTATAAATTTCCTTAATGCTTTTCTATGTGCCTTTTGTTCTTGACTTATTGGCACGTTTTATTGTCTGCTCCATTTCCACGTTCCAGTCTACGGAGAAAAAGAGAAACGTGAGCTCTTTGCTTGTTGCTATTGATGCTATTATTAGCAGTAGGAGCAAAAGTGAAGCTGTTGTCAATAAATATTCATACTTTTTTACCTCTGCTTGGCAGAAATGGTTTTGAAGTTAAAAGGAAACAACCAAAAAAGTAGCGTTTGGTTCTCACGTGTTTTGCTGCAGTGCCAACATGATGATCAAACAGCTCAACAGCAGCAGTCTGGGCAGGCGAGGAGGTAGAGAATTAAAGCCCTTTTCTGATTTTTAATCACTGCTCTCCATGTCTTTGCTTCTCTACATCTGACACCAGCCAACTGTGCAACCCTTTAAATCTGTCATCTGAGTATAAAGTGGAAATTCCCCAAATTTTTCTTTAAAATAATGGCTGTAGCAAAGCACATAGGAATGCCAAGGCATATAATACTGTGCTTTCTTGAACAGGATGAGGTTTTTGTTTGTGTTTGTTTTATAAAACACACACACACACACACAAACAAACAAACAAACAAAAAAAACACATAAACAAGTTTTCACAAGGGGTTATGCTTATAGAAATAAATATAATGTCAGTGTTTTATTATTTTAGTTTTCAATATTTTGTCTGACTTCTGTAAGTTTGACTTATTTTAGAAAAAGAAAACTATAATTTTACCATATTCCTTAAATAAATCTCTGTTTTAATTATAAGTGAGAGACATTTGATAAAAAAGTCATGTTTTTAATGTTTACATGATTAAATGATTTTAATATGTTTGTATGTACGTTAATATTTAGTCTTGATTGTGACTTTTTTTAGTTTTCACAATTCTTAGCATGTATCTTAAGAAAAACTTTCAACTGTTGTTCTTTTTAAACAATGAAAACACAACCGACCCTGAGGAAAGTAATGAAGAAAGGCAGAACACAATAGATGAAGCAGAAAAAAAAGAATACAACAGTTGAGTTGTTTTTATTAATACATAAATGTTATGTACAAAAAAGCTGTTACGACTTTAGAACTCATTGCATGTACAGTAATGAAGTATAATATTCTAATGTGATTTTGACACTAAGTTTAATGGCTCAATGTGAGCAAGTATAGTCAGTTCAATTTGTTTATTTATATAGCGTCATTTCAGGGTGCTGAGCAGAAACATTCATATATAAAAATAATAATTTAACACTATTTATCTGAGGAACATACTGCTTTGAATTTAACAATTTAACTCCATCGCAGAACTCTCATTTCGAGCAAGCATGATGGCGAAAGTGGAAAGGAAAAACTCCCTTATGAGGAAGAAACCTTTAGCAGACCCAGGCTCAGGACAAGCGGCCATCTGCTTCAACCAGCTGGGTTTGGTAGGAACAGATACACAATGGCAGGTCAAGAATCACATGTTAAGATATAAATAGTATCAAATGAAAACTATTGAATTTTAGCAAATTATTTAAGGAAATTAGGTAAATTTGTCCTCTAGTATTCTAAGCTTAAGGCAGCATAACAAGCCAAACCTAACTATAGGATTTATCAAAAAGTAAAGTCTTAAGCCCAGTCTTAAAACTGGACAAAGTGTCAGCTTTACAGACAGAAACTGGAAGTTGGTTCCACAAGAGAGGAGCCTGATAACTGGAAGCTCTTCCTCCCATTCTGCTTTTGGAAACTCCAGGGATCTCAAGTAAGCCTGCAGTCTGAGAACAAAGTGCTCCGTTAGGAAAATATGGAACAATAAGATCTCGAATATAAGATGGAGCTAGGTTGTTGAGAGCTTTGTATATTTTGTATATATATATCATGTCTTTTAGTTTAATACCTCAGTGAGGGGAGAAAAATAAATACATTTACTGACTTGTGTGTCGTCCATCAATAACCACAGAAATGCATCCACTGTGGTGGTAGTTATGTCGAGAAAAACAAAAGACTAGCACCTACGAAACTGATTGCTTCGTAGGTTTTCTTCTTCTTCTTTGTGGCGATTTTAAAACAATTTTTTGTATTGTTATATAAAGTCTGCATATTGTCACAGCACATACCGTATTTTTCGCCGTACCTGTCGCACCACCCTATAAGTCGCATCAGTCCAAATATGTCTAATAAAGTGGGAAAATCCATAAATACGTCACTTCGCCGTATAAGTTGCATGTATTTTCCGTCACCGCCGACTCATGGCGTTTATGTGTCACCGCTGACGACCCAGAAATGTGGGACGGTGTTGTGCCAAAAATCGATTGGCTCCCAAATGGCGGCCACGGGATTATTCACAGGAGGACTTTACCAAGAATTTAACAAGATTAGCACTTAATTATTTGTTTGCTCGAAATTATAGCAAAGGTTTGTCTCCGTTTAACTTTCCCTTAATAAATGCACTTTGACAGTCAAATCAGCTGTATTTAAAAAGCCGATATGCGGAAGTACGCATGTGCACGAGAGGACTCGCTGTCCATTTCTTTGAAATTGAACAAGATAATCTCCTACAAACAATTATTTGTTTGCTCAAAATTATAGTAAAGGTTTATCTCCGTTGAACTTTTACTTAATAAATGCACTTCAATGGTCAAATTAGCTTCATTTCGCCGGGGCGGCGTAACAAAATGAAGCTGATTCGACAGTTGCTCCCGGCAGACGACAGTGACAGGCTACGGCAAGCCAAATTTGTCATGGATAGCCACTTTTACCTATTACATGATACAACGGCATGCCATACTACTCGACTGCCATCTATCGACTGAGAATGTTAGTGTTTAATATTTTCAGTTACAATGAATAAAAACAGTCAAATCTCAGCCAGTAATTGGTTTATAAATATGGGAAAAAATCCATAAATACGTCTCTTCGGCATATAAGTGGCAGGGCATGCAAATTATGCAAAAAAACTGTGACTTATAGGGTGAAAAATACAGTACATTTGATGTTGGCACACTGATTTGCCAAATTCCATCGGTGAACATTTCCCAAACGAGTTGTTTCCCACCTCTTGTTTCTTTGTTTTCATCTTTACACTCCCACCCCCACTCCCTCTTTATGCCGTTTCCTATGGCGTTGCTCCTCGTAGCCCCGTACTCTCACAGATCTCACTGTGCCTCTGAGGTCTGATCCCAATTCCCCACATAGCTGTTGCCTGGGCCTCATTAAGAGACCCTGTTGACTGGCAGTGTGAATGTCCAGGCCTCATGTTTCGCTCTGTGCCCAGAACCTTTTCCCCCATCAATCATGTAAAAAGAAAAACATGTCAAAGCTAATACGTTGTGAGAAGATCTTTAACATGATTTCATTTTTATTTTAGAGCAACTTTTTTCCGGTGACAGTTCTGGTATTTGACTTTAAGAGACGATGCATGTGTGCTTTCACAACTTCATTTTTTAAAATATACAGTTTGATTTGAATTTGAAGCACAACGTTGCCTAAATGTGTAATTCTTGTTGTGCCGTTAGTGTCAGTTTAACATGTAGCGTGTTTTGTTCTGTCATGATTACAAAGTTGGGAATTTAATGGTAAGTTCTACCTCACTGTACAGGTGATTTGTCTTTTTGACAGGAACGTTGAGAATGAATTTAAATCAGTTCTGCCTTGTGATTTGACCTGCTTTGAATGGGTTACAGCTGCTCATATTTCTTTATCCCATATGTTATAACTGAGTTGTAATTGTGATTACAGTTTTTAAAAAAGGTACAGTTTATTATTGCTATGACAGAATGTCATGATTTCAGCTCCCTGCCTCCTCTGCTTTTTGCCACCTGCAAGCGCTCTTGGCCACGCCCACTTCTCTGCTCTGCACAGAGAACAGCTGATCAGCTGCAGCAAGAAGTTTATCCTGCAGTGAGGGCTGCACAAATGTGCAGCAGGTGCAAAATAATTAAAAACTATTTATTTTAATAAAAATTACGTGCCAATCGTGTGGCTCATCCATCAATCAGCCAATTATGTGTCATGCCCAATCTTATTTTGAAAAACCGCGATGGAGCGAGTCCGCTATAAACGAACCACAAAGTAGTTTGGGACTACTGTATAGTAAATGAAACTTTATGTCATTTTGAAAATACAGGCTTTGATTTTTGAAAATAAGTATTTTACATTTTTTATGTTTAAATGAAATATACATTATTTTCTTTACCGCATCATGCACAGTTTAAAATTATTTGTAAAAAGACATATTTGTAAATTGTATTACTTTTGTTAATTAGACTAAACGCATTTTGTTTTATTTAAAATAATGTTGGCAGGCCTGCAGGTTTTTAACGCAAATACGCAGTAAATCCTGTTTGGGTTGAGCGCATTGTGTTACTGTATTTCCAGCACCTCTGTCTCAACATTTTATTTTTTTAGTTTGTCAGTGGAGCAGGTGTTAGTTGGATTACCTGAAGCAAAACTACAGCTTTTTTGGCTCAAGATAGAAGCAAAGCTCCTGACATGGTGCAGGTGCAAATGCCGGAAACCCTTTTGTTTTTCTTTTTTTTCTCCACATGTGAAGGTTTAGGGGAAATGTGACTTCAGAGGAGAGGATAAGAGGATTTTACTTGGTTATTTTATGTATCACAGAATTGACTGATGCTTACGGCAAGACACAAACAAATTCCCTTCATGTACAGCAGGTGATTCATCCGCGCACGGGCAGATGCACAAAAACAGAATTTAATGGCTGATGCACTGGTGATCGCTGTGTTTGTGTTGAATTCCAGTTTCCAGAAAGGCACCTTTGGAAGGGCTCTTAGGAAAGCAAAGCCCCTCATACATTTATCAGACAAACTACAGCGCGGTGAATCATTCAAAACAGACTTACAATATGTTGCAATGTTGCTGTGTTTACTGGCAAACATGCACTGATGTGCTCTTTTATTACTGACGCTGCTTATTTTGGATTCAAAGCTCGTGTGTTTGAATTCACCTTTTGTTGACGGCTTCTAATGCACATAAAAAAGTACCTCACTTGAAATTGTGTTTGAATACAAGCCTAAAAGTTTAAGTTGTTTCTCACAATAACACAGTTTTTTGTAGCTAAATTATAAATCATGAAATTATTTTTTAAAAAGTGTCAGCGAAATAGCGAGGGACGACTGTATTGGTTTGTTTTAAATGGACTCGCTCTTTGGCGGTTTTTCAAAGTAAGATTGGGCATAACTGGCTAATTGATGGATTTTTTAAAATTTAAAATAAATTATTTTAATATATTTAGCAAATGCTGCACCTGTGTACAGCCCACATGTGCAGGGAGAAGCTCCATCTTGCAGCATGTCGATCTCCGCTCCGCAACGAAGTGGGCGTGACCGAGAGCGCTGGCAGGTGGTAGAGAGCGGAGATCATGACATGCTGTGCTCTTTTAGAGCGTTTAAAGTTTAGAAACATTGTTTAAAATGTTGCAAGAGTGTGGGAAGTGTATTCCCTCGCTACTTCATAGTTCGGTTATCACGGACTCGGGCTATCACGGTTTTTCAAAATAAGAGTGGACATGACACACAATTGACTGATTGCCGGATGAGCTGCATGATTGGCATGGAATTTTTATTTAAAATGAATTACAGTATTTTAAATTATTTAGCACCTCCTGCACCTTTGTGCAGCCCACACTTCAGGATAAACGTCCTGCTGCAGCTGATCAGCTGTTCTCCATGCAGAGTTGCGAAGTGGGCGTGGCTGAGAGGAGGCAGAGAGCTAAAATCATGGCATGCTGTGCTCTTTTAGAGTGTTTAGAGTTTAGAAACATTGCTTAGGATATTGCAAGAGTGTGGGATGGGTTTAAAACACCTTTATATATATATATATATATATATATATATATACTAAAATAAACTACTACTTACTACTTGTACTACTATTCCTACTTTGCAGTTTTTCCCTTATCGCGGGTGGACTGAGAACGGAACCCCCCCTCGATAAACAAGTATTCTGTATAACCTGTTCCTTAGAAACTAAACACTCCTTATGCATCTGCACTTTTTGTTCATTCTCTTTTGTAGCCTGTCCATCGGGATTTTTCAAGCCCACTCAGAGAGATGAGCCCTGTATGCAGTGTCCCATCAACAGTCGGACCACAAGTGAGGGTGCCATGAACTGCATTTGCCGCAATGGCTACTATCGCACGGACTCTGATCCACTCCAGATGCCTTGCACAAGTATGTTTAGTTTTTCAAATGCTGTTTGTGAACTCTCTAACCACTTTCACAGAGTATATAGACATGAACAGTTACTCTTTGGTTTCAGATATGAACTCTTTGTTGCATGCATTTTGCACCCACAAGCAGAAGAGCCCCGAGATCAAAGGATGATAGTAGTCTATACAGCTTTGAACAGAGAAACCCTGTCAGAGCTGTCTCTCACACAAATATATTGCTGACATGCTCAAAGCGTGTCTGTTCACAGATCTGACCTGGCAGACAAGGCTCGGCTGGCCTTCCTCTACATCACATGGTCCGTACTCCAAACAGACTGGAGGTTAGTGGGCCAGGGTGCTCAGCTTTGTGAAGGGTCGATCTCAGAAAAAAGCCGAGGCGAGGCTTTCTCTTGTCATGCCAATGAAGCTGTTTGAATTAGAATTAGAATTTGAGACTGACACTGAGGTTGGGAGAGAGAATGGCCGAGGACGGACAGACCAAAGTAAGTAAGAGGGTAATATTAGAAGAGCAGGCAACAAAAAGAAGATGGAATTTGCGGAAAAGAGAAATAAGGTGTTTAAGTAAAAAAAACATATGTTCACAGTATTCTTTAAGTTCAACAAAACGGTGAAAAAAAGCAGCTTTCAGAGTGTTTCAGTTGTTGTTTTTTTCCTCCTCGTATTCTTCCCTTGAGCCTGTTGAAAGCGGAGAGAAGGAAAAAGATTTGATGGTCTCCAACAAAGAAGATTTGCATAAGCCTGGGTCTGGGAGTTTAGCAGCTGTTGTGAATGAGAGAGCAGCAGCCTCACGTCACCCGTATTAAGCGCAGCGGGGCTCGGTCTGATTAAAGCAAGACAACAGGCCATCAGAGAGGCCTGCCAGCGAATGGGATGGATATTAGTCCTCCTCCTTCTAAGGAGATGCCAAAGAGGAGTTATGTTTCAGAAAGACTCCAAGAGGGGCACTCCAGTGATCTTTTTTCCAGAGCTGAAGATTTGTTAATTGCTGCCAATTAAAAAGAGGTTAAATAAGAAGTGATCGATTCAGATTAAGGATGTTGTGGGCGTGGTGGAATTGTTTATCTCCTTAGTCCTGGAGGAAATGTCTACCATAATTAGGTGCACATGTTGGTAACAGGTCAACAGTTTTCACTGTTTGTGTGTTTACTTGACACGTCAGTCAACGCGTAGCACCATGTGGAAAGTTTCCATTCTGTAATGCCTATCTGCTGAGGATTTCTTAGGTACAACACTAAGTTTCTCTCAGCTGCAGTAACCCTATACATTCCACCCAAAAGAAACATGTCAAAAATAGATGTTAAGAAAACACTTGACTAAGTGGACACCAACATTGAAAACGAGAGTGTAAATGAGCGTCCCAGGGGGAAAAGGCACTACGAGGTTGGAATGCATCAACTCAAAGAGCGAGCAGTATCTTTGCAAGGTTGTGGAATGCCTCGCCTCCTGTAAAAGGGGTTGTGTAAGCAAAGATAGTAATTATGCCCTTCACACCGTCAAGGACACAGCAGCACTTCTATCATTAAGCTACACTCGTGCTGTCCTTCAAATTTGGACTTCTGCGAGTGTTAACCGCGTTTCATCCTTTCACTTGCATGTCAGCATATTTGCCAAAACTAACTAAAGTTATACTATTTCATAATTAAGGTTTGTTCTGCCAAATGCATCCCTGGTTCAACTTTTTTTGAATGGCACATTGTGGCGTTAATATCCCTAGAGTTTAATATAAACTTTTTGACTTATCGCTTGTTCTTTAGCGAAAAAAAAACAAACAAACAGACCAATATGTCTCTTGTTACAAACTGCATTATGCACTACTTGCCTAAAATAAATTACTTCCAATTTTTTGCAGACAAGTATTTATTTAATGCCATTAAAAATAAAAAAAAAATCTACTCATTTATTTTGTTGCTAATCCTCAAATTTTCTTATGTTTGACTGTCATCAGATAATAATTTTGGACGGCATAATTGTGTTCCTGCTTTTGTTTAAAAAAAAAATAAAATTACAAAATAATAGAATCTATACATGCAACAGCATCAACATGAAAGCTGACAAAGTAGACCAGAGCTACTCAACTGTTGGCCCGGGGGCCAAATCAGGCTCACAGGTGAGCTCGGTTCAGCCCACCAATGGTTCATTTTTAAATAAATATATATTTTAAAACATTAAACGTACTTAATGACAATAACTGCTGGATGTCCAGCCCCTTTGCTCTTGGCTTTCAGGGACTGTGCCCCCCCTGAGCAATTTAGTTGAATAGCCCAGAAGTAGACAAACCAAGGCTAATGCTAATCTTTATTGTGATTTTCAGATTAGCTGTAAACGTCTTCATTTATCTAGATGTCTAATTTAACGTGGCTTAGCTCCTCTTCTGTCTGAACTTTGGGATTTGGAAATGATGAGAACATGTGTACCAATCCTTTAAATAAAACATTTAAATCTAAATAGGAAACACTAGATTTGGTTCTTGTACAGTAACAATTGCAGTCTGTGGTTATGTAAAAAAAGATTAAATACAACGGAAAAGTGTAACAAATATGTGTAAATGGGGTTTTTTGTCAGTGTTATGGAGATAGATGATGATAACTGGACTTTCTCACTTTAGTTTCAGCTGTTTCTCGCTGGTGTTTATTTATGCGACACCTGGCTTTGAATAGCCAGCACATAAAGTATGCTGTCTTCTAGTGTTTCTGAAGGAGCAGAATGTCCCATATCATCTATATAATCTACTATATGGAGGCCATAGTGTAGTCAGTGAAGGTACTGAGTAAACGTGAAAATTTCAAACACAGCAATTGTTTTGTCAATAAATTTAAGCAAATGTTTCTCTTTTAGGTTCATAACTTTGTCTTATAGACTGATTTGGACTCGTTCTGTCATTTTACTGATATTCCTCAAAGGAATGAGCCCATGGAAATGAAAAGAACAAAGATTTAAGTGTAATATGATGCAGGACTGAATTTATCAGACAACCATGTGGCCACACAACATCTGGCTTTGAAATTCAGACTTTGTGTTATAAATCAATAACTCTAATATTACTTTTCTGCAGACAGTTCTGTGTAAAATTCACAACTAAACCCCCCATTTAGGTAAATATGTCTAAATGTGTGGTTTTAGTTAATGTTTCACTCATTGTCTTTGTTTCTTATTTGAATTTATTTTAACATTTCCTTTGGAGTCTAGAAAAAAAAGTCACATTCCTGAATTTGAAAGTAAAATAAAGTTCCTAAATTTGAAATATCTTTAAACTAACTCAAAGTATTTACACGCGTTCAGTTTTGTAAATGTTCATACCAAAATACAAAGGTGGTTGTATTATATTGTATTCAAAGAGCTTTCTTTTTGACGTATTTGTATATTTTTGTAATCAGATGTTTTCCTTTGTCCTGTGTTTTCCAGCTGTTCCATCGGCTCCGCAGGCTGTGATCTCAAGCGTAAATGAAACCTCTGTGATGCTGGAGTGGTTGCCTCCTCGAGATTCAGGAGGCCGCGAGGATGTAGTCTACAACATAATCTGCAAGAGCTGTGGCGGAGGTCGAGGAGGGTGCACCCGCTGTGGCGACAACGTTCAGTTTTTACCACGTCAGCTGGGCCTGACAGAAACCCGGGTCTACATTAGTGACCTGTTGGCCCACACACAGTACACGTTTGAGGTGCAGGCTGTCAACGGGGTGTCAGATCAGAGTCCCTACTCTCCTCAGTACTCCTCAGTCAACATTACCACTAACCAAGCTGGTAAGTGGGCCCATCTGTCTTTTTCAGCACTTTGTATTCCCCATGTGGTTTTCTCTTCCCTTTTCCTGTACTGTTTCATTCCTCCATATGGACACTAAGCAGAGAGCACAGGCCTCCTGTAAGTCTGTTACTCTCCTCTCCTGTATGGTGATGTATGCAGATTAAGGGCTGTAAAATGGGAAGCAGAGCACCGCTGATGATGTGACAGAGAATGTGATGGCCTGTTGGTCTTTATGCTGTGACCTCATCACTATGTATTTCAGACTTGGGAACTGCTGCTTACCCTCTTCATACTGTTCACTGATTACAGCTTCATGCAGACACTTGGCTGTAGAATTACACTTAAAAAGTTCTAGTTGTACTCATTTTGCACATGCTTTATAAAGAATATGCAAGAAGCATGCTAAAATATCTTTTAAGAAGTATTATATGATGAAGTAAGAATCAAAAATCAGATTGTAATTGTTAATTCCTTCTTGAATTGTTCCTGTTTCTGTAACTTTTGGAGTTTTTCATTCCCACTTTGTGGCTCTCACGTCTCTAATTTATTCACTGAGGCAGAAGTGTTGATTCACTCCTTAATTGTTTCTGTGAAATTCATCGTTTGATGTGCCAAGCTTTGCTTCCGCAACCATTCATGCACAACTTATTACAGGCTTGGCTGTCTTTACACCCCGATGGCAAACTACAGTCCTAAAGTGTTTATTATTACCCATCATCCATCCCTCAGACCACTTTTACATGACTGAGCTACCCAAGGCTGGCTACATGCTTTCCGTGTCAGCGTATGCTAATCAGTTCACATCCACGCTTGCACAGCTTTGTTTTTAGTTCATTTCAAGTCGACCTTGCTGAGGCTTGTCATGTAAGGACATATGATGGGTCTATTGGCTTAATGAAACGTTGACAAATTTTGAAGAAGGGGGAACATTCATGATCTTTTTCTGCTGCTATCTACTGAAATACATATAAGAGAGGACATTGCCTCACTTAAATTTATTGTTCTGAATTTCAAAGTTTACTTGGATCTGTTCATTTAAAAATGCAACAAAGTGCTCAGTTCCAACGCTGAGACTAAAATGGGACCTTTTATTCCTGCACTGACCTCCTTTTATTGTCTGTTTTGATTTGAGTCACTGGTGTGGCGGGTTAATGAGGGCCTGTGAGTGCAGTTAAGCGTTGTAATGAGGCCCCTGCCCCACTCACACTCACCGGGCCACAATAAGTCTGCCACCCCAACCCTTGGCTTCTCTGCCGCTCCTGCTGAGGGGTCCTGGCGGAAATTGGGGGGCTCTGCGCCCTCTCCACTGAAGTGCCCGTCACTTTGGATTAGGCAGCAATAGCTCCCATCAGAGCGAGCTGTGAAAAGAACTGAACTCTTGCTCGCTCCAACTCGATGTTCCCACCTTCCCCCATCACCCCGTACATTGCTAACTTTTGGGAAACGGGACAGGAGTTTTGCGATGCAAAACACTACAGGACTGGGGTCATAGGAACGAAGACCTAATAATTGCATCTGGTTTGTGAAGCTTGGAGGTTATATAAACATCATGTCATCCTTAATTATCTCAGGCAGGCTGTGCTTCCTTCTTTCAGTGAGAATGAGAGCATGACACATAGAAAAACAAAGAAATCAGAATGTATATAAAATCTTTATACATCTGTACATGTACGTTAATCAGTTCCCGAGTAAGCTTGCTTTTGGCTGCAGGCTCAAGCCATTATCTAAGAGTAACAAATTAATCTGTGAGTTTGAGCCAAGCGGCATGAAAGCATGTCCCATTTCTTGTTTGGATTGCTGCCTCCTCAGCTATGACTTGTTAGTGTGAAGGTGGTGGCGGCAGTGGTGATGGAGGCGGGGGGGTGAGCAGAAATTTTCACTCTTGATATCCAATCAGGCACCCAACACACTGTATTACCCACAGGCTTATCCACCCTCTCTGTAGGTGGTAGGTGACAGTTCCTCTGTGATAAAGGATATGATTGCCTCGGAAATGTAGCGCTTGATTTCACACTCTAATGTAACACTAAAGAAAATGCTGGGCCGAAAGGTGTTTGATCTCGTTTTATACATGTATGATTCATTCTCCAGAACTCGAATCATGCACGGTACTCTAGTCAGAGCTCTTGGAGTACGTCTCTAGCTTTTTTTTTTTTTTTTAAGTATGACTCACATTTAAGCCATCCTTGGCGACATTGTCACCAAGTAAAATGTTACTGTCATAGCATCTTAAACTAGCTTAAGTTATGAGACAGAGTTGCTTGATGCTTAATATCATGAAAACCTGAAGGTGTCTATCTTCCTTGGGATTATAGGGACTTTAAAAGTGTTTAGCGGGTGTGTGTGGTGTTACAAAAGCCAGGCTTCCTTACAGATTTTAGGGTAGTATTTAATGTATACAGTGTAGGACAGTGCAACAAAGTAGGATAGAAATAGGAGTATCTTTGCACTGATTTATTACACACCTGTGCCTCATGTAACGCTCTTATTCAGAACATGTAACCTTTGTATTATATTGTCATTGCAATGAAAAAAGGAAATTAAACATGTCAATACTAAGTCTGAAAAGAATCAAACACTTGTTTGTAGTAGAGTGCAGCTCAAAGCACCGTCACATTCACTCATTTTTTTAAACTTCTTATTTTTTCAGTTAGCGCTGCTGAAAATACTACATAGGAACAAATATTTGTTTATCATTGTTATTTATACATTAAGTTCTCAACGGTTTAGGAAAATAGCTTTACTGTTGTCCCATCCACTCCAGGTTAAAATGAAAATCTTCAAGTCACAAATATATATGGTAGTTTTTTTTTTAATTATTATTATTAAATATGCCTACTGATGCCTGTGACTGCAGTGCAAAGATACAGAGCAAGATTAATTTAATCTTAACATTTGATCATGAGAGAAACAGTAAATAACATTTTTATGAACAGTATTTTACATATTTAAGTATATTTGTTTGTTATTCTGTATTTGTATGAGTTTTGTTGTTTTTTAAAACTTTATATAACTTAAAATTGCAACTGAAGTGTGGTTAAAAATGCAAAAGGCCTGCCGTGGTTTATGAAAATCTGCAGGGGTTTACCTGTTGTATAATTAAAAGCAACAAGAGGAAGTTTTAAAAATCATGGTTTTACAGCCTTTGATTTAAAATATATAGATCATAGCAAACATATTTAAGAAGAAATTAAAACTTCAGATTTAATCTTTTTACAGTTCCTTAATCTGTTCTTTTATTTTTCTTTCCTGCATTGCTATATTCTCTCACACCCTTAGTTACCTAAATATTAAAATGTATTATTGTTGGACTGTATTTGAAACCATTTAGCCAGTGGGAATTTTAGTCAACCATGCAGTATATGACAGCTGAGCAATTTTGTTGCAAGAGATTTCACAACACTAATCTGCTAGTCTTCATCTTCTCATAGCCTGGAATGTATGGCTAGACAGGTTTGAGAAGCAATCAAGACCGAGCTGTGCATATATGAATAAATCTGGATTTTGCATACCTATGGAAGCAATTGTTCATTTCTAGGTCAGAACATCTGCATGTCTGTGCTGTCAGTAATATTCAAACAGCAAAGCTCTATTGAAGACGCCATGGGCAGAAAAGGCTGTCAGTTCCACATGTGGTGTTCTATATGATTTTATTAAGGGAACGTGCTGTAACTGTATACAGCAAAACTAGTCCTTACTATATATATATATATATATATATATATATATATATATATATATA
>NC_056504.1:45313144-45330410 GCF_014905685.2 Nematolebias whitei
ATATATATATATATATATATATATATATATATATATATATATATACATACATACATACATACATACATACATACATACATACATACTCTGGGGGAATTCAGCCTTGCACAGCAAATAAATCTGATTTCAACACATGCAGTTTAGCCTTTTATAGTGGTTTGGAATATTAGATTCCAGGGGACATATTTGTTTAGGTATTTAATTTGCTCAAGGTGAGCTGCCGCTAATGCTATCAAGAAGCAGAGACCCTGAATTGGTTTCTTATCAGCTGAGTTGGTTGATTATGGACAGGAACCACATTATGTGTAGAATTCAAGGTGGGTGGTTGTAATCAGGTGCAGCCTTTTCATATGGCCAAGGAAAGATTTATGACTTAATTATTGTCCCCATTGCTCAGGTTTTGTGTAACCAGGCTACCAGGGGCTTTGCTGCTTCATTGGAGCAAAGTGTGATAATCACTGGTGTTGAGCCAGGAGAGACTGCCGAAATGTCCACCAGCAAGCCAACGGTGACACCAATAATAAAACCTGGATTTGTTTGACTTTTTGCAGTGGTACATACTTGTAAAATGTGTAGGGCTTTTTAAAATAAAACACTAATGCAACATAATTATGCTGGGTTTACCATTTGAGAATCATAGATTATTATTTAAAATGTCAAGTACTAAGAATTTTAAAGTGGCAGGGATGGATTCTGATGGATAAGGAGCACAATCCAGAGTCAGACAAGGAATGCTGGCATATTTTGTTTAGTGTGACAATGACAGGAGGTGATGAGATGGGCACATATGGTGAGTGCCAGTGTAGGTCAGCCAGGCAGACAGACAGGAGGCCTCAGCAGGCACCTGGAGCTCAACAGCCTTTAGAGAAGGCTGCTCTGGGGATCAGCCAGCCACACCATACTCACAGAGCTGCTGAAAATGAACAACTTGTTTAAAATAAAATATATATATACTTTTAGAAATTAAGTATATAGCAAGCAGTCTGCTGGTCACCAGAGAGGTTCATCAGATGGCTTTAAATAACCTGTGCATTGAAATTTATATTAATTATGACTCCCCTGAAGAGAATTAGAACATAGACTGTCAAAATTTAATTGTTCTGTTCACAAATCATTTAGTACCCAGGTGAATTATATTATAATATATATATTTTTTTCTTTTCCATCACATGGAAATCTGCAGTCTTAAGCTTGTTCAACTCAGAGACATAGAACATGGCTATAGTCTGTTGATTAATTTAGGTTAAAAGGCTACGATATTTTGGCTTAGTGTGCTGTGAAAGGGAGTAAATGCTAAAGCACAATTAATTATTGCTAAGTGCATTAGCTGTAGGTACTGAAATCCGTAAAAGATTGACTCTGTTTTAATGTAGTCTTTTATTTATTTATTTATGCCCAAGAGCAGCCAAACCAGTACTGTTTTTTTTAATTTATTAATGTTTCTATAAACTTTATTGTATCACCCTCATCAATTAAGCAAATGAATTTTGGTAAACACAGCGACACCCCCCCTCGTCTTTCCATCAACTACTCCTCTTTGTAACCTCTTTCTTCTTGCCAAACACACTCACATTTCCGTTGACAGATACATTAAGGATTCCTTTGAAGGCGACTGCAAAACAAAGCCGTCACTGTCTTGCCACTGTCTGGAGTTTTTGGTTTGGATACAACAAGCTGCTTCCCCCTCCTTCTCACACATCACTGATACCACCATTTTTGTGAGGTGGCTTTGTCCCAGTGAGGCGGTGAAAGTGAAAGTGCTATATGTTGTCGGCATTGCATATAGTTCTCTGTATTTAACCCATTACACATTAAATATACAAAAGTGGAGCAGTGGGCAGCTATGTAAGCGCCTGGGGAGCAATTAAAGATTAGGTGTCTTGCTCAAGGACACCACGACATGTGGGCATGGCAGGGGGTTGAACTTGTGACTTTCTAATCCCACATTGGCTGCCCTACCACTGTACCACAGCCGCCCCAATAGAATAAGCTAGCTGTGGTTGTCCACTAATTGGTCAGGGGTTCATTTTTAAGCTCCTGCAGCATGCCCAAGTGTCCTTAAGCAAGACACTGACCCTTTCCCCACTGCCACTGATATGCTTATTAACATATAAGTGAGATATAAAAGTTCTGAGTATCCACCTTATTCCTAGGCCCCATGGTGCCTTGCATGAATTATGGGCATGACTTCCGGCGCGGACCAAAACCGGCGTTTGTTTATGTGCGAACATTACAAGCTAATGTAGTTTCTCCGATCACTGTGGATTTAATTTAAACCGATGGCGAAGCGATGAACAACCTGAAAAGCTCTGAGACGTATCAGTATGTACACAGTAATAAGGTCGGTCCCGTTTTGTTAAAAGAGGTGGGACACAATCTTATTAAAGCAGACATCGAGCCCTGCCAAAGCCTTAAAGTCCCGCATCACCGAACCTGGGTTAACTGCCAAGAAAATCGTAATACTGAAGACAAACAAATATTATAATGCTGTGTCCTCCAGTTGAAATCATAGCTGATATTCTTATCCCACTGTTTTCAGTCCTTCTGAGAATCTGGTGTCTCTTCTCCGGTGGTTTATTGTGGTCCATCCACAAAGTAGGATGCAGATTTTCCTCCGTCGGCTGTTTGTCAACAAAGTGAAATGAGCACATGAGTTTTTTGGATGATCTCCTCAAGTTCACATTTTCAGCCCCATTCTGATTAATTCCTCATCTGTAGGTAGGCGATGAAAACTATACGGCTTTTCACAGGAAGATTTGTTTTGTTTGTTTGTTTTGGGTCTGTGTTCAAATCACTGTTGTTGTAGCCACTGATTTAGTTTGGTCTGGTTGTTCGTGTAACTGTGAACAACACCACAGGCACCTAAACTCCGGAAGGCTGTTTTAGTCAACTTTATGGTTGTTAAATAAATGGAAACAAAACAAAAACAGCATTTTATCTGCTAAACTGAATGTAAATTACTTTCAAGTAAACTGCGGTCCGTGCTCTGCTACCATGGTTATCCAACACTTACTGCTACATCTGACAGGAAGTCATACCCATAATCATGTATATAGTAGAGCCCCCAGGAATAAGGTGGATAGAGTGGAAAAAAGAGATTAAGATTGTGCTTGGCGTCTGAAGAGGTTAAAAGGCACCACTGTATATTAGTATGGACCAGTTTCCTTTTTAATTGTAGCCTAAATTTTCTTGCGTAAATCAGTGGTTCCCAACCCTAGTCCCTGAGGAACACCATCCTGCATGTTTTCATTGTTTCTCTGCTCCAACACACCTGATTCAGTGATTAAATTACTTCCTCAAGTTCTGCAGAAGCTTGTTAATTACCTGTTCATTCAAATCAGGTGTGTTGGAGCAGAGAAGCAACTAAACCATGCAGGATGGTGTTCCTCAAGGGCCAGGGTTGGGAACCACTGATGTATAGATTATTAAAAACTCAAACAATATTATTCTCTGGAGTGTTTTACGTATAAATTGGGGCCAGTAACTTTATAAGCAGAGATGAATGTTTGTAATTCTTGCAGTTTGTTCACCAGTCACCATGACTGGTTGGATCAGGATAAACTCAGTGTTGAGCTAAAATGTCACTGCTGCTCATTAAAATGGCGTCCTAGTTTGATGGAACAGAGCCAACCCATCTCTTCTCACATCATTGTCGGTGAATGTCAGTGAACATTAAATACCAGAACATTGCCTTGAAAAAGTTTGTTAATGAAATTATTTAAACCCAAAATTGTATTCACCAGTGATCAGTTATAATCAGACTCTTTCTATGGAGCTTTTACTGAGTCCTGGGGCGTCCAAGTGGATAAAATATTATTATGAAAGTACCAAGTGGAAAATTGTATTTTCCCCTCAAAACCAGGTTGACTATCTCTAGATGGAGAGCTTTGCTGTGCAGCGTTTGTTCTTTTATTTGTGCGGTAGTAAACTGTATTCTGTGGTTTCATATCTATACATTGTTTGGTAACAGAAGGCTTCCAAAAAATCATGGATAAATCAGGGAAGTTAATTGTTTTCAAATTATTTTCATTGGGATTTTCTTCCACAAATCATACATAATCTGCCTTAAAAACGAATTCTTCTCCGATCCAACGCCTGTGCTTTATTCTAAATATAAACATTTCCCTTCAGGCCAGCATGATTTCCATCAGAAGACATAATCGTGTCAAACACTCTTTTGTCTCCCTGTTCAGTACAGCTCTCAAACACAACACTTGTGTTGAATTATGTTGCTGTTTCTTTTGTTCTAAACTCTTCTCTCGGTAACTGATCACAAGTTTATAGTTTAAATATCTCCAAGTTATAAATGCATTTATAGTGTTATGGTTATGAATTTTTATGGAATTTTATTTTTGATGTTTATATTGCTAACACTGACAAGATCAAGACAAATCAACAAATTGTCTATTAAAACAATTTGGTGTCTTATCATCTCATCTCAACTGAATATTAAGTTATTAAAATTAATACTCGAGCTTTCATTTAATAAAATGGTATACATTTGTTTTGAAGCATTTACAGACAAAACAGGAAAAAAGGGAATGTAGTCTTTCCTCTGGTCTTTCCAAAAGTGAAAACCACTGAAATATCTTCTGTGGTTTATGGAGTTTTTCTTCTTTCTCATTTGGACGTTGTGTAAAAGCTGATATGTTCCCTGCTGATTACACAACAGATTCAACTAAAGTTGTGTGCATCAAATACTTTATTTCACATTGCTGCAACAGCCAGCTCAAAAATTGCGTTTGTCCAGTCTTATCATCCCAGAATAATTGACGGACCGCAGTAAATCTGACGATTCCAAATTGCAGTATGGGTGTTAGTTAGATTGATGAAATGTTGATGATGAAACAGAAATGTGATTGTTTTTTTTCCTGTCCGTTTACTCTCTTATACACTAATAGTGTCACTAACTGGCCAATATATTGGATGTTTTATAGGGCCATCAGAAAACATGACCAATAATTAATTTATTTTATCTGTAAAAAAAATGGCTCAGTTTTCTTAATACTGTATCCTCTTGTAGTGCATTTACTTCATATGCAGGTTTGACTGGTTGGCCAAGATTTAAATTATATAATCTTCAAGCAACTGAAAACGTTTTAAACTCTTAAAGAAGCTATTCTAGAATTAGATAATGTGAGTATGAGTCTATTATGGTTCCCCGTTTTTTTTTCTCCAATGCAGATGGTTTAAAGCTTGATCAACTCTGAAATCTCACTTTTCTAGCTTTACTGCAGTGGAAAAATCTTTATAGATCTAAAACCCACAATCCTTTGCAGCTGGAGACACAGGGCAGGGTTCCAGCATGCTTAAAGTACAAGCAAATATGGGCCTCTCCCTTTAAGACGTCTCGATCCGCAGCTCATAAATGGACATCAGTGAGACGGAGTGGAACAGCGGCAGCTAGTTTGGGAGACTTCCTGGTATAGAGCCAGCTGGTTCAGGTCCTCTGGGAGAGATTGCTCTGCGGGAAAACTGATTTTTACAATGAAAAGGAAAGGGATTTACAAGTCCTGACCTGTTCTTGCAACCACCCCCATCTTCCCCAAATCATAGCATTGCTGTCTGTACCAGAACGTCTAATCAAATCAGAGCCACATGGTTGGAGACACAGTGGGTTGTGAGAAAGATGCAGATAAAAGGCTTGAAGCATTCTTTCTCTGAAGCATATGATCCATGTGCTGCAAATGTTGGAGGTTTTCCACCTTTTTTTCTGTGCCGTCTTGTTTGTAAAATATCAGCACACTAGATTGTGTTGATCAAGAGCTTCAAGGTATAAATCTATTATTTTAAACACTGTGATTTCTTTCCAACCCTTCATCTAACAGAACTATATACATCACAGACAGCAGAGCACCTTAAACCTCTTTATCTCGGAAAGCCTATCTAGAGATTCTTTTTTTACTTGAATACTTAAAAGCTTTTGACCGAGCTTGCTGTACTGCCAGTCATCCACAATGGTCTCTCTTCATCAGCTTTGCCTAATGAAGATGCCCATCATGTTCACAGCAGTGCTTATTAAAAGAGGCCAAACTGTAGAAGTCAAGGAGGTCTTCAAAGAGAGAGTGGAAAAGCCCACTGAAAGAGTGTAATATAATAAGATTGCAGGCACACATTAATTGGATGGATAAAAGCCTCATTCTTGTACGTGTGGTAGTAGAGGCATGTCCTGTAAAATTGGCTTGGATTTAATGAGTAGAACATCCCCATAAACTCCACCCTTATTGATTAGGGAAGTCACTATAGTGTTCATATGTGAGTAAAACATCTATCACAGGTGGTAAACAAAACAGTCTTTGTGTTCTCATTTGGTGAGCCAAGGCCAGAGCATAGTCTTAGAAAATATTCCAAAAGACAGATGAGATCCAAGGCTGACTAATAATGTGGGGTCTGAAACCTAATTCTATGACAACAGCTGGGACCACCTATCCTCTCACAATTAAGGAACACGATAGCTTCCCCTTGCCTCACTAAGTTCATTATTTAATTTGATGTTGTCCTGGTTAGTTCTGCAAATGCTAGAAGTTTTGGTATAATGGAGGTGAAAAAATGTAAACACAACCTGTTCACAATTAAAACGATCTAAAATGTACTCGCGCATGAGCAGAATTAATGATCGTCATACTGATGGTTTTCAAGCTTTGGTTTGGACAAAGGATACATTCCTGTGAATAAAATATGAGCTGTGATTAACACTAGCACTCCTCTGTCCACACGCTCATTTTTTGCGGTTTATGGAAAATCGTAAAAGGCCCCAGTATTTTTCTTTCCTATCCATCCATCTAATTTAATTTTGAAAACTTACAAACTCCGTCCTTGTCATTGTAACTGCTTCATTAATTTTAACAGCACAAGTAGAGCCTTCATGGAGAAAAAAAAAAAAAAACAGACAAAAAAATCAAATAAATCCGCAGTGAAAGTGTTGATCTCCTACTTTGAAGAAAATTATCTTACTTGATATACAGTAGATTTGGCTGGCTTTGTGTAAATAACAAGAACGTTTTCTTAAACCCTTGTTTTTCATTTCTAATTACATTTAATGAAGTGCAATCCCACATGATTTAGAAATAATTATTGGATCAACAGAGAAAATGGCTCAAAACGACTGCAACATGTATTTAGTGGCATAATTCAATGACATGTGTTTACACAATGGAAACCCAGTATTTACTTTACCCTTGAAATTATAGTTTATGGAAACAAATCTAGTTACACTTTAAGATTTGACGCACACGGGAGACTTGTGGAGATGGAGTGCATAAATTAGACGTACAAAAATGGTTTTCATATGTGGATCTGTGCAATAGACCTGACTGTAGTGAAACGTTGACTTGGCATGACACTATTCCACAATTGTCAGCTTAGCTTGAAATACGTACATGAATTGAGTTGCTGGATTTGTATTGCAACATATTCATATGTTCTCTGCAAGCCTAATGTCTCAACACTTCCAAGACTATATGTAGTATTTATCTCAAACAGTCAAATCCTCATCCAATTTAATCTCCGTTTGTTTTAACTCACATCAGCCGTAATTGTTTTTTTGATGCTGAACATGTCGACTGCCACTCTAGCTGACTGGAAGTTGTCCTTTAACTAAAGGAAACCACAGTGTTTTCCTCCCAACAGCTTTTTATGTTGGCATGTGTCCGTCCTGTACATGAATACATGCTGCCTTTGTTTCTCTGGTCATGTATCGGGTTACCAGGCATGGCTGCTCCATACGTTTAATGGAAATACTATGCAGGAAAAGGCCATGTGGCACTCTTGAATATACGTGCATCCGTAACGGGATACTCGTGAGCTCCCCTTGGAGTAACTGTTTGCCTTATTAGGCTGTCGTCTTGTGATGGCTAACAAACTGTAGAGTTCACTGAGATGGAATAAACGTGCGTCCTGACTGGATACCGTAAACATCACTGTGCCGCTGACGCCACGATAGTGGCGGGATGCACGAGTGTCACAGATTATCACGGTGCTTTGTTGGGATGAAATACAAAACCGCAATTTGTTTTCTTCAAACAGCCACATGTAAAAACATGAAATCACTTTCACTCCCCTTTTTATGTGATCTAATTTATTGTGTTATACTTTAGTGTGGGAGAGAGGCTATGCAGGGTTTTCCTAATTATGGAAAACATTAGTGATGCATGCTGATTATTGTTAGTGCTGAGTCACTGAAATAACTTCAATGACTATTTATTTTTGTCATCACTACAGTGATAGATGAAACTATCCACCTGATGCTTCAGTAAAGGCGGTTCATCATATTCACCGTAGATACCCAACCTGTTCATAATACGTTGAAAAACCACACACGTACAAGCTTTATAACCTTATATTATGGAGGCGTGGCAGTTGTAGTTTTCCAGTCAATGAATTTTCAACAGAGAACGCGTGCTGAGGGAGAGACTTCTGAGTTTATTGCTGGACTCAGGGGAGCCACTGTGTTGCTGGCTGAGGGCGATGTGCGTGTGTGTAGCAAGGGTCAGAAACTGATGAGCGTGGGGCTTGGTGTACATAAATCTTGCCCAGCACCCCTCCTTCCCTGACACCTCAACCCACCCTACCCTTTCACACACACAGGCACAGACATTGAGGCCTGCAGACCTTGCCAAGCTTCCCAGACGGGGCTTTTTATCCTCAGCGTCTCTTAGCTTTAAGCTGACTTGCAGCACCCTGAACTAATCATAATGGTCGCCGGACAAGTTGAGGTGATTATGCCTCCCTCTGACCTGACAATATTCAAGGTCACGGGCCTATGAAAGCCCATAGTCGACCACCCATGTTGTAAGAAGTCATTAAGTTTCCTACTGACTCTTGTTTTTGTTTTAGAATAAGTAAAGTAGGCTTTTTTTTACTGAACAAACGATAAATAAATAAATGAAACAACCTCCTTTTTTCCTTTTTGTCCATTTCCTTTTTAGTAGAATTGCACAAATTTTTTTCATTTATTTATTTATTTGCTTGTTTATTAAACAAAATCTAGTGATTTCATAAGACACGTACTATTTATACAGTCATTTTTTTTCATGCTTCTGATGTAAAAATGGCACTGCTTTTACAACAATCAGCAGTTTTTTTTTTATCTATTTTGATCATTTTTCAAGCATCTTTAAGAATAAATAATGCGCAAGATATTTTTTATTCATTATCTACCTAAAATTGCATTGCACGTTTTAAATACTATTCTATTCCACAAATTCAAATATATATTTTAACCAAACTAATATTGAATCAAATTGGGATGCAGAGGACAGAACAGCAACGTATAATGTGTTGTTGTGAAGCGTTTTTATGGCTCAAATGATTTATTCCGCTTGTTTAGCTCATATGCGTGACAAAATCTACTTTCCTCCATGTAATACACGGTGGTCCGGTGATTTTCAAATGAGTAATTTGTAGAAAGTGGTCTGTTATCAACAGCATGACAAGCATAAATTAATCTCATCAAAGTCACAGTTTATCTTGGGAAGTCCCGTGAGGCTGCTTATGTGGTTTAGCCAGTGTTGACTTGCCAGTGTGCACTGCGTGCATGGCCACGACGCTCCAACAGGAGACTACAGAACATTGTATACTGTGGATTTTATGGGCTTTGCTGAAGCCAGCGTTTGTCTGCGTGATTAAAGATGCTGTAAAATTCTCTGAGCAAGTCAGTGAAGTTGGGTTTGATTTATTTGCTTCATAGTTAACACTGCTTTTGTCTATTCACAGCTCCATCCACTGTATCTATAATGCATCAGGTCAGTCGTACTGTGGACAGCATCACCCTCTCTTGGTCCCAACCGGACCAACCTAATGGAGTCATCCTAGACTACGAGCTACAATATTATGAAAAGGTACTCACATTTATTCAAGCAAGTGCGCAGATTATTTCTCCAAATCCTTGCTGATCTTTATACATTAATTTGATTTCTCCAAATTAAGCCAAATAATGCTTGGCCTTTTAATTTTTTTGTTGCACATTTTAATTTAGAAGCTGCTCACGCTCGTTGCATAGCAGCAGATCCTTAAAGGCACGTAGCTTCTGAATATTGCTTAGAACCTTTGCTCGTTCTCGTCCAATTACAATCATGGTCAGTCACTGGGAAAGAAAACCACACACAGGCCCTGAAGCAGGGCCACTGGGGATTGATGCGCAGAGACTTGTGGTTAAAACTATGGTGCGCTGACTGATGTAAAAATAGTGTTTTAGGGGCAAGCTCGCTCATACGGCATACTTTCTCACAAGAGCACTTACAGTCAAAAATATGTATTTGTTCGAGCGCATGGAACACT
The DNA here is from genome assembly GCF_014905685.2 of Nematolebias whitei. Classification (NCBI taxonomy): domain Eukaryota; kingdom Metazoa; phylum Chordata; class Actinopteri; order Cyprinodontiformes; family Rivulidae; genus Nematolebias; species Nematolebias whitei. The sequence goes on from NC_056504.1 coordinate 45,323,423, forward strand.
TAAAAACACAAACATTTAACTATATGCAGATGCACAGATGTGCAAAGTTTGTCAAGGTTTTGTTGAGATACTGTTTTGTTCTACTTTTGATTATAAGTCTCTGACGCTGTTGGAGAAAGCTGTCAAAACGATTGTTCCAGCCACTGTTATGGCTCAGAAGTGTGCACTGAGAAGGGTATTGAAGGAAGCAGCTAAAAACGTCTTAGTCTCAGCTCTCAAACCTGTCAGCATTGTAAAGAGGAGAAGCATGGCAGTGAAATACAGCTCTGATCATTATAAGACACAGCTCAGAGGAGCGGCCTGACCTGAAACTGCCACCAAATCTTTCTTAGTAAAAGCAGCTGCCGGATGTCTGCCTATTTTTGTCTTTCTTTTCATTAAAAATGTCAGATTAATTTATTTGGTTACTTCAAATGACTATAAATACATTGTAAAAATAAAAGGAGAAATGAGTTTCATTTTGTGCACGGTTGTTGCTTTAAGCAGTTGTGTAGTTGTTACTAACTTGTCTAAATTCAATGTGTTGTCTATCTGCTTCAAGGATCAGTCAGAATATAACTCTACTACCATCAGAAGTCAGACCAACACGGCAGTCATCCGTGGGCTCAAGCCAGGAAGCATCTATGTGTTCCAGGTCCGGGCCCGCACCGTCGCTGGGTTTGGACGCTACAGTGGCAAGCTGTACTTTCAGACCATGACGGAGGGTGAGAATTAAGACAGTGCCTCCTGCAGCACGCACAGTTCTTATCGCCTTTCATGCGAGGCTTTTCAGCACACTATAGTGAACAATTTGAGTTAAGACAGCTGCAGGAACAAGCAGTGGTTCCCAACCCTGGTCCTACAGGAACACATTCCTGCATGTTTTAGTGGTTTCCTTGCTCCAGCACACCTGATTTAGTGATTTAATTACTTTGTACTTCCTCAAGTTCTGCAGAAACCTGTTAACCATCCATTCATTTAAATCAGGTGTGTCAAAGCAGGGGAAAAACAAAACATACAGGATAGTGTCCCTCGAGGAACAGGGTTGGGAGCCACTGTTAACCTGTACAGCAATCCATCCATCCATCCATCCATCCATCCATCCATCCATCCATCCATCCATTATCTTTACCTGCTTCTTCCTTTTTGAGTCGCAGGGGTCACTGGTGCCCATGTCCAGCCATCACTGTGTGAGAGGTGGGGGACACCCTGGACAGGTCTCCAGTCCATCACAGGGACACATAGACACAAATGAGACAATCATTCACTCTCTCACTCATAACTAGGGACAATTTAGAATTACCAATCAGCCTAACATGCATGTTTTTGGTCTGTGGGAGGAAACCGGAGTACCCGGAGAAAACCCATTCTTGCACGGAGAGAACATGCAAACTCCACCCAGAAAAGTTCCGAGCCAGGATTTTAACTGGCGACCGTCTCGCTGAGAGGCAACTGAGCCACTGTGCCACACACAATTCTTCTTCTTCTTGTTTTATTAAGTATTTAATTATTTGTCTTATACAAATATTCAAATGAGCTTTTAATGCTAGAAATAGCATAAATGCTGTTTTTTCACTACAAGCCATTAAGTCAAGCTCAGGTTGAAATTGTCTGTCTGCGGCACCACATATGAGAAAAGATGGAACATTCCGTAAACATCAGTCAAGTAGGTTAATGTTAGAGCTGTGTTCCTGGGTTTTCCCCTCTGAACATCTAATTTCTGTCAGCCTGCAGCGCCGAGGGCCATCATTAGCCCAAACTCTCGTATGAACATCCTCAGTGCTGCCACACACGCAAATCCCAGCGCGGACGTTATAACAAACTGACTCATAACTGAAAATATTGAGCAGACATCAGGTGCATGAAGCTAAGTGCTATTTAGTCAAATTAAAAATGGTTGTTGGAAGCTGTAAGAAGATTGTCACTGACATTGTTTAAAGTGAACAACCCACTTTTTTGACAACTAGTTCTGTAATTGTTTCGGACAGATAGAAGTAAAAAAAAAGAGCAGAAAGTAAAGATGGAAAGAAAAAAACTTGTTCAAATACTGCTGCTTGATTTATTTAAAAAAAAAATTGAAATGTGGACTATTATGATAAAAGTACTTCTAACCAGTTTACAATAAACATGTTTGAATTATAAACTAGCAGCGATGTTTTGCAATAATAAATGTATTAATGTTACATTAAGGTTAGCAGTTAAAACATGATGCAGTAAATTAAAACAGTTGTTTTTCTGCTATGGCATTTAAAACAGGAATTAATGTCTCTATTCACCCATTTAGTAGCTTGTTTCTCATTCTTGGCTGTCTGATCAGTCTGGGTCTCATCCAAACACGCTCTCTCTCCCTATTTCACACACTTTCTGCCAGATAATTTGTCTGTATCTGCAGCATCTGAGCACATTCGATGTGGTTTGTAACATTTTGCATGCAGCCAGTCAAGATGCCAAGATGTTCAATGGTTTACCCAGCCGTATGTCTGTCTGTCACCCATTGCAGAGGCTCAGATGCTTTCCCATATGTTTCAGCTTATGACTCTTTGGGATTGTGGGTACGTGTGTACATGGTATTATGTTGATTTATGTGTTTTTGTTTTTTTTTTGTTTGTGTGTTGTTGTTTTTTTTACAGAGGAATACAACACAAGCATTCAGGAGAAACTGCCACTCATCATTGGCTCAGCGGCGGCAGGCCTGGTGTTCCTCATTGCTGTGGTTGTCATCATCATCGTTTGTAACCGGTGAGCCACTTTTGTGCTGTCAAAGTCTTAAATTACTAAAAATAAAAAATAAAAATAAATGACTCTAAGAAATGATTAAAAATTGTTGGATATATTGCTTCTATTCCATCTTAGTTTTTTTTCCCTCCCAACAAACTATTAATAGAAAATTTGTTTATAAAAAAAAAACATACAAGTAAATCCATAGATGTTCTAGTTCAATGGGTGCCCAAAGGTTATAAACCCTGGTTTGGGTTTCAGTTCCCAGTAGGGCCACTTATATTAAAAATATAGGTCTGCACCTGTGCAGTATTATAAGCCTGAAAAGAATGCACAAGATGAATTTCTCAGCATTCTTTTATTATAGTGGCTGATTTCCCCTAGGCTTTAATGTACTGTATGCTCTATATCACAGGCTTGGATTATCTCATCATAATGACAGGCAATATATTGTGTTGCAGAACAGACAACATGCAAGTATTATTTTTTGAACGATTGGAGTATAAATCAAGTGAAAAAATCAAGTATAATCATACATCAAAAACTTATTCCATTTAGAAAATGCAGATTCTTTTGATCAGAATGTTATATTTTCAGTACAACCAGATATATCTGTAGTGATAAAAACATGAATGATGACACAAAGAAAGTTATGGCAGTCGCACCTGGCAAAATATGACCCATTTATGTAGCACTCTGGTTAAAAAATGTTTTTTTTTCCTCAGTCTATAATAAAGAAACTCTAGCAGTTCTGTAGACTGAAAATATCGGTTTAAAAGTTTACACTACCCTTTGATTTAAAGAAAGAAAGAGAAAAATTATGTGCAGCCCATAATAACACACCCAAATAATTCATGCAGCTACCAAACTGGTGTGCTCTGCAAAGAAAGATGAACATATGTTTGGGCGGTTTGACTGCATGGCTGGATGCCTTTTTTGTTTGCCAGAGGGAAAAAAATCATTTCCTAACTTGTGAGTCTGATCATAACGGATATATTTTCAGCGAAGTACACCTGGGGTGTTTGATTCATGTCTCCCCCTTCCTCCTCCTTTTCTATGAACCAGAGCTAGAGTTCTTTGTCTTTCCCCCAGGAGGCGTGGCTTCGACAGGGGTGATTCAGAATACACAGACAAATTGCAGCACTACACCAGTGGCCACAGTGAGTAATCCGCTACCTCTCCCTGCTCACTCTGCCTGAGGATTAGACACACCTGTATCCATGACTACCCTGTCACACAGTCATCCCCACGGCAGTCATTCAGCACTCTACTTCCTCACACACCTGTCTCCATGACTACCACCTTGCTTGCTGCCATCCTTACAGCCCTGTTCAGCACTGCTTCATTTTCCCCACTTTGCACTTCCGTGTAATCGTGCCTATTGTTTGATTCTGTTTGCTCGTAACATGGATTTAGTGTGTTCTGTGTATCACATTTCACATTTAAGACATTTCTTTGTGCAGGAAATAGGTCAGTCTTCACTCACGTTAAGGCCGTTAGGATGCTAATGCACATGTCATTTGCCATTGTCAAAATTTCCCAAAAGTTTGGTAAATAAATGGAATCACTCAATTATCGACACAGTAGTGTGGAGTTTAATTTGTATGATACTGAGGTAAATTTGTAAGAAAGGTATTGACTCCAGCTGGAAATAAATCAAAACCACAGTAATAATTTTAAAAAAAGACAGCAGTTCTTTGTAGGCCTGTCGAATTCAGTTACCAAAAGGAGCCACAATTTAATTTAAAAATTTTGTCCGAGCCATGGACCACTTTCAGATGATATATGAACTCGGGTCAGATACTCAGTATCTTTTGTTGGTTGCAGGTTCATCATCTGTCTCATTTGACGTTCTGTTGCTCTTTCCTCATCAGAATCAATAATGACAGAATGATCCAACCTTTTTTTTTTCTGGCTTTAAAAATAAGCCAACTGGTAAAAGTATACTAAATTATGTATTTTTCAGTTTTTTTCAAAGAAAAATTAGAAGAGATACAATATTTTACATTTAAATTATCATGTTGTGGGCCAGATTTGGCCCACTGCTTTTGAGTTTTGACATATGTGGAAGAGTATAAACTACTTTCATAAGTGAGAGATTATTACTCTTATCATCTTTTTTGCAAGTATGTAAATTCCCTTCACAAGGTAAAATCTTTCCCAGTTGAACCCAGTCACTTTGTGAAGTCCAGCTTGTGCTTTAGTGAAGAGTGTGCCAGTAAATAGCTGGACATTTTACAGCTATTATCAGAAGCCAATATGTCTTGTGTGCATCCTGTCCCCACAGCAGTTGCAGTTAAGACTCTTGCTCCTGTTTATGGTGGTCTTTGCCGTTAAAAGGAAGGTGGTCTTTTGAACGTGCTTTAGCTTGAGAAGAGATTGTAGGCTTTAGTAATGGGGGGTTGTGCCTGGTAAGATCTTTTCCATCTGTTCATCTCCGCAGCATGTTTTCCCAGTGTAGTCTGCCAGGTTTTGAGGCATGCTCTTCCTGCACTGCAGCAGCCCAGGCTTGAGTATACTATCCATTCAGATAGCCTCGGGTCTGATGTGGAGGTATGAGAACTGTAATCGGATTTAAAACTCTGGACATTTAAGTCCCTGAACACTTAAAGGCCACCTTAAGCCAATTTACCTGGCATTCTGGCTTAGGACAGCCAATTTATTTCAAGGCGTAAAGCTGAGCAATGCTAATATACAACCCAGGTTTCTTTCCTGAGTCTTAATGGCTCTATGACTCACTGGAGATGATATATATATATATATATTAACCCACTATATCGTAGCCAAGAGGACTAGAGGCATGATGTCCTTGCTGACTGAACAACTACACACAGTAGCCACGAGGTAATTGTCACAACCACCATTTGTAATTACGGTACACTACCTCCTCCATCATCCAAACTTCATTACCTTTATGTTGTAACGAAAAAAAATCTCACAACTGCCCAGGAGTGTAGAAATGGAAGGTGAATGAATTATTACTTTGCCTCACTGCATTGGACTGTCTGGGCCATGGGATTGCAAGTAAGACCACAACAATTAAATATTATAGAAGCTCTTTCCTGTCTTACAAGTGTCTCCAGGAATGAAGATATACATTGATCCGTTCACGTATGAGGACCCAAATGAGGCTGTGAGGGAGTTTGCCAAGGAGATTGATATATCCTGTGTGAAGATTGAACAGGTCATCGGTGCAGGTAATGGAGAAATCTGACTTAAACTGGCATGAAATACAGCATATTTATAACTGATTTCCAAGAAGTAAATGTAGGTGCTTATTTTTAGTTGTGCACATCTTTAGAATGCATATACCAGTAACTGTCTTTTCTTTTTTTGTTTCCTTTATTTTTACTTCCTAATAGGAGAGTTTGGAGAAGTGTGCAGCGGTAACCTAAAGCTTCCGGGTAAAAGGGAGATGTTCGTAGCCATAAAAACTTTAAAGTCTGGCTACACTGAAAAGCAAAGACGAGACTTCCTGAGCGAGGCCAGCATCATGGGCCAGTTTGACCATCCTAACGTCATTCATCTGGAAGGCGTGGTCACCAAGAGCAGCCCTGTAATGATCGTCACTGAATTCATGGAGAATGGATCTCTCGACACCTTTCTCAGAGTAAGAAACCTGATTTTAATATGGGGCAAATGGGATTTTACTTGTAATTATTTCTTGCATATTAAACTAATTTGCCATTCAGTGATAAATACTTAAATTATTGTGCAGTAATATAGAATTTATTTTACATATCTCACTGAAATTACTTTTACAATTAATGCTACACTATATACTGTGATCTTTAAGTAATTTCTAACAAACTGATGGCATGCTACATCTGAGAATGTTTTATCTAAACTCAGCAAGGACACGAATAAGTTTTAAGGTGTTTTTTATTTTATTTTTTATTTTTTTATTAACAATAAAGTTGCCTTCCCAAACTGACAGGACAAGTTTCTTTGCAGCTTGGAAATATCCATTCAGAGCTTTTGCTTTGACAAGCCTAAGAATTGATATGAAAATCTCAGCATAATAAGTTTTATCGTGACTCTGTCTAAAATTGTTTGCTTCACCAGACAGTTACTGAGGTACCTGCTAACAATCTGTCAAAAAAAATGACAAGAAGCAGTCACTCCTGCAATTAAAAGAGCACATTATTATCTAAAACGTGTTCCAAGGCTATTTATACTTTTGTTGCTGTTTCAACAGCGGATGAAAAAAAATTGCAAAAACTGTTGGGCATAAATTTACCACAAGCAATCATTGAATGAGTAAAGTTCCTTCAGCTCCTGTTCTTTATAT
>NC_056504.1:45330510-45339913 GCF_014905685.2 Nematolebias whitei
ATATATATATATATATATATATGTATATATATATATATATATATGTATATATATATGTGTGTATATATATATGTATATGTATATATGTATATGTATGTATATGTATGTATATGTGTGTGTGTGTGTATAGACGGACGGACGATGATATTATTATTATCATCACCATCAATATTAAACATTACAAAATACAGCCCATAACACTTTTATGACCCATTTAATTAAATAAAATACTTTTCAAGACTTAAAAGATATGTATTTATTAAAAATGCATCTACCTGCATGTTAGACATATTTGCCATCATTCTAGGGGTAATGGTGAAACAAAAACAATTTTTTTTTAATCTAAATGTTTTGGTATGGTTTAATCTGCTCTAATTTCTGCCTCTACCTTTTCATGAAGAGCAAAAATGATGCCTGACTGATTAAAATTTATATGTATGAACTTTCTTCCAAAACATAGTATTTTTTTTTATATTTTTTTTGCAACCTATGATAAGCGATGAGTTCTCTTTTTAATGTGATAAGATTAAATACGGGATTGTAAAAGTGACATATCGTAATTCAAATATTTTTTTTTTTAAAGTAAAACGTCTAAATAAAAACCAAGAATATTATTTGACTTTGTCATAGTGATAGGAATTTGTTTAATCAATACTTTGTATCATTTGATTAAAATAGGAGAAGCCATTCTGGAAAAAATATTTCCTATTAAAATCAGTGACTAAGTACAAACACATCCGTCTACTGAGCACTTTAAAATAATATAAAATAAAAACAAATACGGGTATTATATCCTGATGCGTGCTCATACGGGTATTGTTTCTCAAATATAAATGAGAGAAAACTACATTAGAAACAATTTGTAAGCTTGTTTTTGACCAAACGACAAGCAGATCTGTGCGGCTTAAAATTTGTGTACACACTTTTTTCACTAATTATTTTTCAAGTGGCTAAATTAATATTTAAATTCAACAAGCAACAGCCAGGAATTAGACAAATGTGTAAGAGCAATTAGGACCTATACTTTTACCATAAAGGCAAAGTTATGTGATGTCCAAAACAGTTGTATTGTTTCCCTTTCCTAATATTTTAGCTTCAAATTATTATAGAGCGAGAGGTATGTGGTTTATTTTGTTCAGGGCAGAATGATAAAACATACTATTCTCAAAAGGATTATAGACAGAAGACCTACTGTATTGACAGACCTGATGTGTTGTACTTTCTTTTTTATGATTGAATATTTATACAAAGTTTGGGAAGAATTATATAGTTTAAGTTAAGAAAAAAAACTGCAAAACATATTCAGTGTAATTGTGCTTTTGTCGAAATTATTTTGTTAGGCAGCATTACTAACCTTATCAGTACACAAAAAAACAAACTAACAGGAGATATTTGTTAATATAATTTGCTAAACATAAACATATCGCATTAAAAAAAAACTAATCATGTTTGAGCTCTAATTTGCTAACATACATTCAATTCTCTGAAATATTATGAGTAAAATATTTAGGAAGATCTGCTGCCAACAGGAAACATGAACTCCGTCTGTCTGTCACAAACTGGACTGGTAGTCCTTTTAGGAGTTAAATGAAAACAATGCGTTGTGTTTGCACTGTGGCACTGAAATGTAATTAAATCCACGGTATAGACAGTAACTGTGAATACAATGGGAAATCATAGGATTTCATGACCTGATTAAATATTTACTTTTTAGACAGTGTAAAAAAAAAAAAAGCCCACAGTTAGTGTTGTTGCCTGAAAGCAGCCTGCGCACCTTTTAATTGATTCCCACCAGCGCTGCTTCCCCAGTCAGTGTTAGCTTCCTCCTCCAAGACGACATCAAAGACTTTGTGGACATAAAAACTCCTGTCAGCTCGCTGCTGAGACCGTTCAGAGCTCGATTTGCATTCTGCCTCCGACCTCGGAGACACAAAGCATCAGCGCTTTTTGGAATTTGATCTGGTGTTGAAGGCTGTGTACATGTAGAGATGTTTGCTCAACATATTTGACATCTTTTTTTTTTGTGTGTGTGTAAAATGTAACAGTGGCAATTACACTACAGCTGCTGACGGTGTCAAAGCTTCTGAGCACAGTTTGTATCTTTTGACTCGATTGGTGGTTGTTTTGTTTTTTTATAATAGTCACTGAAGTGAGCACTGAGCTGCCCTGCTAAGGTTTTGGTATCACAGCTAAAGAAAATGTGCTGGGTATATGATATATGGAATAACTTTAAGCTTACATATTAAACAGAATGCCTTGATCGCATTAGACTCTTACTTTCAGCATCTATGGATAGTTTTTCAGCAAACTTGACCTGAAAGACAACAGAACTGCATTCAATAGCGTATATGCAAACATGAGGCTTAAATCTTGTGCCAATGTATTTTGTGAGAAAGTTTTTTTATGAATAATGCATTCTATTAAATTGCTGTGATACACAAGGATGAGCAGCTTGGCGCAACGAGAGGCACCCACTCGACTAATGAGCAGCAAAGTGTTTGAAAGGAAAACAGATTGGAGGAATGTGACTGTGCTCAGGTCCTTTCTTGGCTGCTTTACTCGTTTCCCCTATTAGACTTTATGTCTGTCCACACTCGGTCTCATGCTCTCAGGCTCCATTCTTCATAATCTCCTGTCTTCCTGACGTCGCGGTGGGTGGTGGGGAGAGTGCAGGTGTGCCCAGTTGGAGGCACAGCTGCACCGCTGCTCCAGACACTAGCCGAGCTTGGGATAAAGCCTTCACCAAATTGGCTCGAGGAACAGCTGTACACAGACAGCCAGACCCAGCTTAGTCTTGCCTAGTCCCACTGAGGCCAGTTGGGCTCAAACAAAACCTGCTGGTGTCCAGCTATTTTTTTTTTTTTTTTGGTAAACTAATACTTTAACATAACTTTCCTGGTAGACCTATACTTGTTTCATGTAGGTATTATAGTTTCAAACTATTTCTTAAACATAATTTTAATAAAGGAAGTGACGTTTTTGGAAGAAATTCACATTAAATTTAATTCAGAAGAAAAGTTTCTAACTCGAAACAAATGGTAAATGGACTGTAATTATATAGCACCTTTCTGTCTTATCAAGATACTCAAAGCACTTTACACAGTCTGGGTCCTCATGTACCCATTCATACAGCACTCTACTAGATCTATACACTGATGGGACACACATCAGAGGCAACGAGGGGTTCAGTGTGTTGCCCAGGGACACTTCAGCATGTGACTGTTGGTGTAATTGAACCCCCAACTCTTGCAATGAAGTGCAACTGCTCTAACCACTCAGCCACAGCCGCCCCACAAACAATGCTCAAACTATTACTCAAAACTCAAAATATTACAGTTGATTTAGATAAATGGCTGTTCTCTTACTTTTTAAATCTTAATTATGATGTAGTTTTCTTACAAAGACATTCAGAAAAACAGTTAAGTCAGAAAGTGTAGTCAAGCCATTGCAAAGTCATTATTAAACAAGACAACTTGGCTGACAATCTAAAAAGGCCAACATATGGCAAACAGTTTGGCACTCATAGGCCACCCCCGGTGGGAATCAAGCTTTTGACTCTTTAACCCATCCATATGGCGTAATTGTATGTGCTAGCATGCATATGAAGAGTAAAATAAGCTCCTACAACCATGGCTCAGTGGTTCTACCTTGAAACTATAATGTACTAACAGTAGTCTGAAAAATATTGATTCAAACATTTACTTTTATGCATAACACACATAAACAACTAATCCTATGGACTTCTCAATGCTGTCTTATAAAAAATACTATAATAATAATAACATTATGCTATTAACAATATTTTCAATATTTTATAACAGTCTACCCTAAAAAGTCAAAAGTGTTTTAGGGGCGTTGAGGTAAAGTTGCTGCAACTACGTAGGCAGCAGAAATAGATATATACTTAATTAGCATATTGATAATTTCATGCTAAATAAAGTAAAGGTATAGATGGAGTTACAGCTGAGCCATTTAGAGATATGAACAATTTATTAGTAACTAAATATCTAAATGTGATTGCATCAACTCAAATAGGTTTTTAAAGGATCAAGCAATGCCAGAAGAGGAAGTTTGGCATCGCGTTCTTGCATGTTGTCTAAAATCAGAGCACTTCAGTTACTGTAACAAGCTGGACTCACTACAGTTAAATAATATCACTTGACCCCTAAATATTGAAGTGCTTTTTGTGATGAAACTCTTTATGTAATGAGTAATCCAAATATTTGTTTTACAGCAAAATGACGGGCAGTTCACGGTGATCCAGCTTGTTGGCATGCTGCGCGGCATCGCGTCAGGCATGAAGTACCTTGCCGACATGAACTACGTGCACCGTGACCTTGCTGCCCGAAACATCTTGGTCAACAGCAACCTTGTGTGCAAAGTCTCAGACTTCGGCCTCTCGCGCTTCCTGGAGGATGACACATCAGATCCAACTTACACTAGTGCTCTGGTATGAAATGTTTAAGACTTACCTTCACACACCTGTTCACTTTTTCTGGGCCTGTCAGTTTACTAAAAGAAGTTTTAGGTGCTTCTTTTTTTAACAAACAAGAACTTGTTTGACACTTGTATATTCCCCTTTAATGTTTTTATTATTTAAGGGTTAAATCAAACAATGAACCTTTGTGTTTCCCATATCAAGCCAAATATCATCCCCTCATTGGTTCTCCTTTTCTTTCTTCTGTAGTATTTTATATACTGCACTTTCCTCCCATGGGTTTTGTTTTATCCACCTCCCAGTTTGGATTACTATCAGTATTGTTACTGTGAGCAGTACCTGTCTCCAAAGCCAGGATTCTGTCACGGTCAGATTTCGGTCTCACCTAACTTGCTTTGGTTGTTTTTGTGTTCACAGGGAGGGAAGATCCCGATCCGATGGACCGCTCCAGAAGCAATCCAGTACAGGAAGTTCACCTCCGCTAGCGATGTGTGGAGCTACGGGATAGTCATGTGGGAAGTCATGTCGTACGGAGAGAGGCCTTACTGGGACATGACCAACCAAGATGTGTGTGCTTAACATGCCTATTGTTGTTTTCACAGAAGCTGTTAGGTTTTTTAGCCAAGGGGCCACCCTCAAACAGTTCCACACAAATCCTCTCCACAGATTTAGTTCTGGATCTCCGTTGTTCATTAACGCCTCACATTCCTCTGAGACAAATTTAGTCATTGGTATCTGCTTTCTCTTTGCTAAACACATGGGTTTTATATGAAAATTCCCCACACACTCACCACAGAGACCTAATCAGATAATTTGAAATGCACAGCAGTGCTCAGTGGACAATTTCTGCTCTTGACTGAAGCCTCCATTTTATATCTCCCTCTGGGTAGTGAAGGAGAGAGCAAATTATGGGGAGAGAGATAATGAAAATAGTTTCAAATTGAAAGTGAGAACACTAATGTGCTAAGAGGGACGAAGGACCTCAACAGTTATCATATTAGCAGCTCCAGATAGTGTTTCTGCTCCACCGGGGTCATCGTTTGGAAGTTTTGTGAATAAGATTAATCTGAGTCTGAATGGAGCTTTTTAATGACCCTGATAATGAGCAGGGGATTGTGCACCCTCTTCACAAGTATCCCTGGGGTTGTTCCTCTTTGTTAACTGTGCACCACCTCTGTGTACAAATGTCGACATTTCTGTAAGGGGCCATTATGGAGCGAGAACATTAAACACACTGGTGGAGTGCAAGTGGACTTAACACAAGTGGCATTTTACGACTCCTAAAACCAAAACAAATATAGTGATCTGTGTAATATTTCCCTGTTGGATCACATCAGTACACAAAACTGGAATGTACATTTAACTCTGGTGTGTATACATGCTAGTCATAGAAATACGGTAGTCCCTCATTTATTGCAGGGGTTAGGTTTCACCCCCCCCCCCCCCCCCATGATAAGTGATAAACCACGAATAAGATATACTATTTACTTTAGTATTTATACTGTATATATTTTAAGGCTTTAGAAACCCTTCACAAACTCTTGCAATGTTCTAAACTCTTAAATCTACATCATTTTAACAACATACATACAGCACTGTATATGTAGCTACTAAATTTTACCTACCCGGCTCTGCAGAACAAGCTTCAGCTGGATTACCAGCCACGTGTGTCCCACTCAAGGCTCTTCGCGGGCCGGTTGAAACAGATGAAATAAGTCCTTTTAAGCTCTGGATGGATCACCGGATCATTGGCCACACGCGTCCCGCTCAGGGCTCTTCGTGAGCCGGTTGAAAGAGATGAAATAAGTCCTAATGGGCTCCGGATGGAGCGCCGGACCTTCAGCCATGTGCGTTTGCTCGGAGGTTCACGTGGGCGGGCTACCAGCTCTCAAAATTCACCGATGGGTCTGGAAGTCTGGTTCTGCTCCGGGGGCTCCGATCAGACCAAAACTTTACTGTACCTCCTGTTTTTTCAGCTGAAGGAAATGGGGCTTCTGGGCTGGGCCCTGTTGCCTTCTGGGAAATGTGGTCATTATAAGCAGGAATACAGTGGAGGCTTACAGAGCGAAAACTACAAAATGGTCACAACTGTTCGAAACTTTTTACTTTTTCGTTAATCTTTTGCTGTACAGTATCTAGTTCTTTCCCAATCACGTGCGTAATATCAATTAATTATTTTATTTTTTTTTGTCCAGTATTATATATTATGGATTGTACGTTCACAAACTGCGATAGAGCGAGTCCACGAAAGTTGAACCACGAAGTAGCGGGGGACTATTGTACTGTAGTTTTCTTTAGAAATATCACAAACTCTAAACCAACAGATTAAATGTCACACTTCAAATGTCATTCTAAAAGTCACTGTATGATGTGTTCCATCACAGACACAATTCTCCTTCAAACTCTATGAGAAGTTTTTATTATCACAGAATTAAAACAGAAAATAAAACTCTTAAAAACAGTTTATATAAATGAACATAAAATATATGTTTGCCTGCTTTCTGTCACATTAAAAACGACACCCTCAGTTTTTTCTTGTGGACCTTTTGAAAAGACCCAAAACAAATTCTGATGCGGTGTTTTATGATGTTTTGTATTTTTCTAAAAAAACATGAAATCAGTATATCCCCTAAAACTGGGTCTTACACTGATTTGTCCTTCAGTTTGTCTTTTTATTTGTAAAGTCTCATTTAAGAATTGTGTATTTGTCTCCATAGGTCATCAATGCCATAGAGCAGGACTATCGACTGCCCCCGCCTATGGACTGTCCCAGCGCACTGCACCAGCTCATGTTGGACTGCTGGCAGAAGGACCGCAACAACCGGCCCAAATTTAGCCAGATTGTCAACAATCTTGACAAGATGATCCGTAATCCCAATACATTAAAGGCCATGACTCCATTATCTTCAGGGTGGGTAAAATGTGGGCTGTCGATCAAATTCGGATCATGTCCTCTTTCCATTCCTTTCTTTTAAACATTCCATTATATATTTGTCTTTGTGGATTGACCTTTTAGTTTAACATCAGTTTATAAATTATGAATAACATCCTGAAGTGTATGATGCTCTTGGGTTTTTGTCTGTGTGAAGGCTTTCCATAGTTAATGTGAAATTCGAGTTCTTGCGACAGTGTCATCAATGGCACATTTCACATTTGCCAAACAGCCTCTCTTGTTTCTCCTGGCGCCAAGCGGTTACGTAAATTAAAGCCTTTTGGTTTGATTGATCCAATCCTTCCCACGAAATGCTTCAGGCGAATTTTGGGTTGAAACTGTTTTCAAAACAGAGCGTTTTCAAGCATTTCTGCTCTGGGTGTTAGTTTGCTCCAAGAGCCAGAGTTTTTTTTAATTTTTTTATATAATTTCTTTTATCCTTCTCTGCACTTTCATTTGTGCCAGAGTGCAGGATCACGGGCCAGATTTTCCACAGACACTGAGTGGATACACTGGCTCCCTGAAGACTATCACCTCATTTGGAAAATACCCTTTATGAGAAATCAGTTTGGAAAATATTTTTTTAAGGATTAGGCTTGCGGGATTTTCTAAGTTCAGTCCAACATTCTAAAAGTGTAACATAATAATTCATGTTTGAATCACATGCAGGTGGTCTGAGCTGACTATGATATTAGAAATCTAATTTTGTATCAGTATTTCTAATGTCTCCTGCTTGTCTCCCCTTCAGTGTCCATCTCCCTCTCTTGGACCGCAGCATCCCAGACTTCTCCACCTTCAGCAGCGTGGATGAGTGGCTGGATGCCATCAAGATGGGCCAGTACAAAGAAAACTTTGCCAATTCTAACTTTTCCACATTTGATGTGGTGTCGCAGATGACCATGGAGTAAGTAATGATGATGCCTTGCATTTAAATTTGATAACTATAAAATTTTTTTTTTTTTAAACGAACACAAGATCTGGTTTTCTGATTCCAACTCTACAGGCTTAGCAGGGACAGGGCTCTGCCTTCGGCCTGGTTGCAATTTTCAGATCATAATGATGTAGCTGGGAGGCTGAGCAGCGTGCATAATAGCTTGAAGCTTCACAGCAGAGTTTATCTGTCATGTGTTTAACAGGACTCCATTTAACTTCAATTTAAAACTTAAGAAGAAACAAAAAAATACGGTTGGCATCTGAAAGAATTGAGAAAATGTATCGCATGTTTAGAAAAATGGATAAAAATCAGTTCATGTCAGTGGATAACAACATTACAAGAGGTCTGAGATCAGCCTACAGGGATTTTTAGCTTCAGTTCTTTTGACAAAACAGATGGCAATGTATAATCCAACAAATGTGATTACTATTGGGATTGAGCAGAAGGAGAGAGAACTTTATTTAGTGGATAAGAAACTGCTCAGTTTGCAGATGCTACTGTTTATGTTTTGAAAGATGTTTCACTAAACTATTAAAATTTGTGTTTATCTGTCGTTATAAGCCTAATTTTCAGTTGCATTAGGTGTGTGGGCTCAATGGCAAGACATTACTCTGGCTTTCAAACTTTTTGTTTGATTTCCGGAAGAACGCCAATAATCCAGGTAGAAAAATCTAACACAGTCAGTTTGTTTGGTGGCTCCTCAGATTGAAGAAGTCCTTTGGATGAAGGAAGAAACGTCTCAAGCAAAAGAAGAAACCGTCCAGATGACCTGACTGAACATTGTTGGATTTTTACCTGGATTATCGAGCATGAACTTTGTTCTAACAAAGTTGTCAGATTACAAAAATAAAAATTTAAAAAATGGTTGACACGTTTCATCTTTTATCCAAAAGACTTCGTCAGTCTGAGGAGCCGCACTAAACTCAGTCTATAGTGGAGCAACCAATTTGCTGGTGACGGCCAAAACTAGCTGTTCACATGATACAGGAGGACGATCAACCTAAAGACCGATCATTAATGCCCTGATGGCCGCTTGCTATTCACAGAGGGCTGAGTGATACTAGCAATAACAGCATTGTAAGAAGGTGACAATTGGACA
>NC_056504.1:45340013-45345432 GCF_014905685.2 Nematolebias whitei
ATATATCTATATATATCTATATATATATATATATAGATATATATAGATATATATAGATATATATATAGATATATATAGATATAGATATAGATATCTATATATAGATATATATAGATATGTGTGTGTGTGTGTGTGTTTTACACCCTTCCCAAACTCTTGCATTATTCTAAACAATGTTTCTAAACTAAACGCTCTAAAGGAGCGCAGTTTGTCACAAACTCAGCTCCATAATTTATTTTTAATTAAAAAAAATCCATGCTGATTTTGCGGCTCATCTATCAATCAGCCAGTTGTGTGTTATGTCCAACCATACTTTGAAAACAAAACGCAATAGAGCGAGTCTGTGAAAAATGAACCACTAAGTAGCGAGGCACTACTGTACCTCTCAGCCGTCTGTGAATAACAACCAGCCATCAGGTCACTAACGATCAATCATTAGGCTGATGGTCCTCATGTATTATGTGAACAGTAATTTTTGGCTGTCACCAGCAAATTGGTTGCTCCACCTGAGTTTAGTGCAGCTCCTCAGACTGATAAAATCTTCTGGACAAAAGACGAAACGTTTCAACAATTTTATTTTATTTTTTCATCCATTCAGAGGACCTAAGTTTGTTAGATTTTGTTGGATTATTGAAGCATGCTGGCATCAAAACATCATAACTGAACATAGAAGTCTTTGTCATCAGAAAGAATTTAATACCTGTTTTACTGTCGCCTTACTTTTCTTCTGTTGTGCTTTGTTGTCATTTACGTTGCTTTATGTATCGTTCCTGATTGACAATTTCTAAATTGTGTTTTCAATCTTTGATGAATATGAATATAGACAGGTTGAAGGGCTGTGCGGCGACTGTTTGTACCCCGTGGTAACTTTAGCCTTACATCTGTTTCTGTGCTTCACAGGGACATCCTAAGGGTTGGTGTGACTTTAGCAGGCCATCAAAAGAAGATCCTGAACAGCGTCCAGATGATGCGGGCACAGATGAACCAGATCCAGTCGGTGGAGGTTTGACCCTCCTGAGAGGAGCAGAGGGGAGATAAGGCTGTTTGGACACAGGGCTCTGGATGCGGAGGATGGAGTGGATGTTTTTTTTTTTTTTTTTTTTTGCGTGACAGTTTATCTGGTCTTCCCACCAGGCTCCCATCAAGCCCCCATCCCCCTCTCCTGTTCCCTCTCTCCTCCTTTTCTCTCCCCTGTGAGCACACAAGTGTGTGTGATGAAGATTCCAGGCGGAGCACAGCCAAGCCCATCTTTAGAGCCACAAAGGGAGGTTATATGACCAGCAACTCATTTTTCACTCTTCCACCAGTTTTATTTGTTTTTCAGCATTTATTCTTTTAGTTTTGTTGGTTCTGATGATTTTGTAAAGAATTTTTTAAAGAAGAAAGAAAAAAAAACTGATAAGTAAAAAAAAAAAAGGAGTTTATCTAAATTTATAGATGATATAAGGTTGTACATTAGATGAACTGTGTAGGAAAGCTACCCTTTAAAAGGGCAACAACAAAAAAAAAAAAAAAGAGAAGGAAGAGTTGGGGAGAACGTCCTCGAGGTGTGAATACTGTCTTTGTTTTTAATGGACATTATGTGGAAACAGAGTTTTCTGTGGAGCTTCTGCAAGAAAAAAATAGGGAAAACTGGGAACTCCTGAATCTCATCCACATGGTTCCACAGATAAAACCGTTAATAATAATAAAAAAAAATAAAAATAAAGAACACTTTGTGGCTTAGACCGATGTCAAAACCACAATCAACCAGACTGCCAGTTTATGCAGTGGAATCAGTGCTGAAGAAGAAAACATTTTTTTTTCTCACTGCAAGAGATTTTCTATATTAATATTTTGTGACGAAGATCCCCTCCTACCATGCTTCCACCCCCTAAAGACTGATTTGCTTTTTTTTTTTATGTCGTTCACCATGAAATATTCACAATTTGCCAAATAGAACCGTCTCCTCCTTACACCCTATGATCCTGTACTGTACATATCAGATGCACTCGACCTGTTGTACCAACTCAGAGAAGTTATTTTATGGAGCAGAACAGCTGACTGCAGAAAGGATTTACAAAGTTGTCACCTTAAGTTGCTTGGGTTTCTTACTGTAGCTTGTGAGGATAAACTTGTCTTTAAAAATAATTATAAAGAAAAAAAAAAAAACCTGTTCTGACTTCCCGCAGAGATTTTCACAGTTGAAACAGGTTCAGCTGCTTACATCAGACAAGACGTACATTTAAAATGTCTGTTTTAGTATCCTCCCTCATGTTTTTTTTTTTTCCATCGCCGTCTGTCCATACGTGTAAAAACTGTGCACTCACACCACAGGCACAAAGAAGCAGTTGCTCTCAAAATGTCAGAGCTTGTGTTTGATAGCATGCTGAGTGGGTGGTTCATTTCAGTGCTTTGATTTGCTTCAATTACTCAATTTCTGTTTGCTGATAGTTTGGGTTTGGCTCACGCACATTGTATTTGATATTGTTTCATTTTTTCCTTTACAAAAAGGCATTTATATTCCGATTTATTTTTAAAAAGTTTCAGTATTGCACATGGTTGTTTTACATCCGCGCACAGTCAACACATTATTTACCATCAGCTCTTTGTGTTATATTAGTGCAATTTCTGCACGGATGTCATTGAACAGAATTGAATTTCCTTCGCAGTGAGTCCGTGCCGCCTGAGTCCAGCTAACTCTCTGACTCTTCCATCGTCGTTGCTTCAAATTTATTTTTGAAAACATTAAAAAATATCACGTTGCTGAACAAAACCATGTAGATAAACAGTGTTACCTTGTAACGGGTCTCGGTCTGGCCTTGCGTTTTCTTTTCCTGCCTTCCCTCTCCGGGTCTCGGGGCAGCTGGCGCCTATGTCCAGCTACCACTGTGTGAGAGGGGGACACCCTGGACAGGTCGAGCGTCCATCACTCACACATAACAATTTAGTTACCAATAAACATGCAGGTTTTTGGTTTGTGGGAGGAAACTGGAGTACCTGGAGAAAACCCGCACATTCACAGGGAGAACGTGTAACCTCCACCTTGAAAGGTCCCCAGGCTGGGAGGTGATCCGGTGACCTTTTCACGTAAAGGCGACAGCTCTAACCGCTGTGCCGCCTGTCGTGGTTTTATCCTCGAGAACGTTTTGATACATTTTGTTTTGTTCCCAGTGAGAGCTGTTCGTGCCTCCTGAGTGCAGAACTGACGCTCACTGTTTGTGCAGTCTGTTGTCAGGAGGGCTTCACGGGACGGAACAAGGAGAGCTGGGGACGCAGGAGGTTTATGCGCGCAGCCAATAAATGATGATCAGCAATGCAGAAACCCTGCTGGTCTGCACTCCGAGACAGACGTGGGTGTCCAGCTGTGAGCCATCGGTCAGATGTGTCCGATCGCAGCAGAACGACTGCACCCCGATCACAGCCGCTCTGTCCTGATAACACGCATGCCTGTCGACTTCCTGTCAACGCTTCCTCTGATCTTACTTTCACCAGTTGTCTGGTTTCATCTCAGCATGTCTGAAAGCATCAGCAGCAGCAGGCGTATTGACATCCAACAGCAGGAGTTGTGTCGTCTCGTCTTGATGCTCATGCCGCTGAGATTCCTCCAGACTGGACAATGCTTCCGTGTTTGCTCGAACCAAATCCTCAGACGCAGACCCAGGTTCTCATGTTGTCGCTACAGATGGCTCTATCGGCCAAATCTTCCTCTAAAGAACTTTATAAACCTCCATCACTGCAGAATCACGAGTCCAAGCCAGGAATAAAACAAGAACTGTGACATAAAGGTCGTTAATGTTTGGTGTTTTCACTGACCTTCACCTTCTTTGTTTAAATGTCTCCGTGCACAACAGCTCACCAGTTTCATCTGGGCTTGTCTTTTCATACCTGCCATCAGGAACAGCTCTTGACGTGCGAAGAATTATTTTCAAGTCGGTGTCTTTTTATTTTTTTCCCTTCAGGGCCGTTAAAACTCATTTGGACGCTTGTCCGTGGATGCTGCCAAGACTTTTGAGTAATTAATCAAGCGATTATCTTTGACATTCACTTTGAGGAATTACCTTAAACAGGGTGTGCCAACTGTGGTAGAGCTGAATATTGCTGAAATGTATTTTTATATCACAAATAGTCGCATTTTTGGATAAGCAAGTATCTTTTCATGGTTTTCCGTTAGTTTAAATACTTAAAAAGAAAATAAAGATTTTTTTTTTTAACCTGTGGAGTGTTTAGCAACATAATTTATTCTTCTAGTAACTAATAATTCTCATTGCATAAAAGAGACTTATCGTTGCTGTTTAGGCTCAGCCAGCAGGCCCTTCATGCTTACTTGCTTATTTCCTTCAAACAGTTTTTACTGTTGCAAACCTTCCACTTATTGAACTTGTAATTTAAGAGTGAAATATTACAGCAGCATAAATGTGCCATCTGCACATGTAGTCTTCAGCTTCCCTTGTATGTTTTTCCTCAGATGCAGTGTGGCAGTGAGCGATGCCACGTTTGCCAACTGCACTTTTTTAATCAAATCACTACTTTCTCCTTTTCATCTGTGCTGCAGTGTAAAAGCTGCTCGGCCCTCCTCCTCATTATGTGCCAATATCTGAAGGACAGAGGGAAACGGTTGAGCGTCGGTGTTAAAGCTACATGATGGTGTGCGTAAACACGAGCCGTGCCAGGCCGTACCCACTGGCCTGGATCTGAACACGACAGAGCTACATCAGGGTCAGAGCAGCCATGCTCCTCTTGTAGCAAAGAGAAAATGGCTCCTGTTTAATGGCTGCAGCGTGAAGCACCAGAGCGCCCTCTGCTGGTGAGGTGTTCAAATGTAGTTGGATTTTCAGACATTTGTTGTGTGAGCAGCAGCAGGCAGATCTCCAGTTTGGGAGACTTCAGCTGCTGATGGACAAATAATGGCTGCTGCTAAGAGCAAGTATGTGTTTTATTTCCCTCTCTGTTGAGCAAACATTCATACCACTACAGTGTCCTGTGTAACTATGTGTTCTCCTCTAATGCTCCCACCCTACCTCTCTAAACGCCCCCAAACCACCCCCTCCACCACTAGCACACTGGCTCTTGGTCAGTCCAGTCAGGGGATTTCTGCTCTGTTAAAACCCACAGAATAGACCAGTGCCGGTTCAGACCACTGTGACTGATGTGGGACATCCTGTATTTCTGTATAAATGTATATTGACTGTAACCTTGTGAATGATGTAACAATTTCATTATTTGTAATATTGTCATGGTTTTATTTTCTAAAATTGAAAAGCCCAACTTGACTCTCCTCAATAAAAAAAAAAGATCTGTTATAAAAACGGTGATGTGTAGTTTTATTATTATTATTATTATCATTATTATATTTAAATATAAGTTTGTATCATGTTGAATGGGAAAACTGCAAACAAGGCCCAAATAAATGAACATAAATTAATAAATGAATAAATAA
>NC_056504.1:45345532-45346461 GCF_014905685.2 Nematolebias whitei
ATATATATATATATATATATACATACACACGTTTCCCAAAAAATTACCAGGTTGAATATTTGGGTGGTATTGTATTAATTTGCAGTATAGGACAAAACCGAAATGATTAAATAAAATTAAAAATTGTTTCGACAGCACTTATTAATATTTAAATCAAATATGCTAATATGCTTTGGATCTTTATTGAAAATTATTAAGTAAATGTGGACAACAGCAACATTTTTTCTTTGAACTTTTAAAACAAGCTGACATTTTTTTCTTTTCATTTTGCAAATTGTTAAAACAAATACCTAAATGTTCTTCTTTATACACGAGAGTTTTGCACTGCAGGTGTTTGAATTAGTTTGAAAGTCAACTGAAGGGTGGCTGTGAATACATCGTGGTGCTGCAGATCTGCAGTCAGGCACACAAACAGGCTGTGGTTCAGGACGGCTTCCCATCACAGACCTCCTGCTGTCTCCAGTCGCCTCACCGACCCTCAAATCGTTCACGGCTGCTTTTCTGCCACAAAACCGCAGCACAATGAAGCTGGAGGTGCTGCAGCTGTTCTCCTAAACGCTGGAACAGTCCTTCTACAGAGACATGCCTGCTCTAAATTTACTCAATATGAAAAGTATCTTGTTTTTTTCCAACATCTAGTGGACAAAGTTGTTTATGTACATATTTGTGTAGGTTTACAGTAAATACATGTGGACGTACAGTTAAAAATGTTTTTTTTATTTTTATACCTGTATGGCACATTTTATTACGAGTTTTTCACAATTACATTCATGTAAATAAAGTTTAAAATTTATTATCTATTTCTTGTTTTGAACTTATAGCGTTTTATTTATATATTGTGTTTTATATATTTTTTGAGTTACTTAAATTCTTCAATATTTAAATTTTGATAGAATCAATATCAATCCTTGAAATGTATATATATATAT
>NC_056504.1:45346561-45347304 GCF_014905685.2 Nematolebias whitei
ATTATTGATATTTATATTACTAAATAGATTGATATATATATATATATATATATGATTAATCATGTACAGTTTTATATATAATGCATTCTAATGTTTTTGTCTGTATTTATGCATCAATCGTAGTATAGTAATATATTGTTCTTTTTTTTTCTTATGTGTTTTTTTATGAAGGACATTTGTTGCCTTTATTTTAAAATATTTCTCAAAAACAATTTAATTTAAAACTGTACATGATTAATCACTTTAGTCTTTAAAATAAATCTATACTGCTTTTAAGTCATACTTCACTTGAAACTCTTTAACAGATACAAAATATAAGTGTTATAAATGTGTTCATTTTTACCCTTTTTGATCTGCAGATGACATTCTCTGGAATAAAAGACAAAGAAACAATTACAATAATAAGATTACAAATTAAGATTTTTTTTTTTATTTGTATTTAGATGCAACAGCAATGAAAATAGTAGACAACGTTTATTTACTTCAGCTGTGAAATGTTTTATTTATTTATTTATTTATTGTGCTGCAGATTTCTGTCTGTAAACCCACAATGGAGTCAAGCTTGACTTATAATTTATTGTTAGTAAATGAAAAATTCCTATAAAATGAAAATTTCAACAAATTGTAATATATTTAAAAAATATATTTAACAATGGCAATTAAGCAATTTAAATTCAAGACATTGACTGATTTATCCAACAAATATCTGTAAATATGTAAAATGTGCCTCTACTATAAACATT
>NC_056504.1:45347404-45350566 GCF_014905685.2 Nematolebias whitei
TATTTGTCTATTGTTGTCGCTGTTGTCCATTGTTGTCATCATTCTTTGTTGAAATCAGGTCTCTCTTGTAAATTAGTCTTCAAGTCTCAATGGGATTAACCTGTCTAAATAAAGGTTGAATGAATGAATCTCAGGGCACTGCACAAAAACATTCACATACCTAAAAAGTCGGTAAAATTATTTATTGTTAAAATACAGCAAATAGGTATTTGCTTAGATTTTTAGCTGTAGCTTGCCACACCAACCAAATGGCCAAACTTCATGTCATTTCACCATATGCTCTAGACCAGGGCTATTCATCTAAATTGCTCAGGGGGCCACAGTTACTGAAAGTCAAGAGCTCAGGGGCTGGACATCCAGCAGTTATTGTGATTAAATACGTTTGTTTTATGGTTTAAAATCTAGTTTTTATTTAAAAATGAATCAATCGGTGGGCCGAACTGAGCTCACCTGTGGGCCTGATTTGGCCCCCAGGCCACCAGTTGAATAGCCCTGGCCTAGACTTTTTGCGCAACAGCGAAATATGTAAAATGATATATATATTTTCATTTGATCTCAGTGCTTACAGCAATATATTATTGTTCTGAAAATTCTGAAATTGAGATTTGTACTGTTCATTGGCTGTTCTCTTCACTCTTCTCACACATTTTTAGGGTGGGTGTGTCCTATTTCTTTTCCACTCTTCTTCTTTTGTTTGCCCCTCACCGACACACAAATGCACGAACATGTCCATGAACACACTTAAGTTCAGCACCTGCAGTGCTGGGCTGTCTGGCTCTTTTGGAATTATGGCATTAGTTTAGAGCTTGAAGGCTTGAAGCTGGATTAGACTCTGGGAGGTGTGAACACAAGGTTAGAGCAAAGATGGCCTTTCAGCTAATCTTTTGTAGTTAGAACTTCACTCCTTTATGATTTTCAGACATAAAATATGCAGCCACAAAAATATCAAATCCATCCCTTACTACTTCTTTTCAATACATGCTTTTCATGAACGAGAATTTGAGAATAGTTTGATGCAACACAGACCAGATGATCTCTGACTTGAAACTAATTCTGATGTTTCAAATGAAATCTGCTTCTATATGAAACTGAACGCAGTATGCAAATGACTAATAGATGTTTTAGAACCATCAGCTAGATAAATCCAACAAACCCTCTTGAAAGTACAAGAACATCTCAAACTTCAAAAGTCCAATTTTTATTATTTGTTTGCCCCTAAATACCAAACGGATTAATAAAAGAGTTCAAATTTTGAGTGTAGATATTTACACATTTAATAAAATTAACTGTTATTTGGTTGTCCAAACATACTTGTGCTATTGCACAGGCAAGAAAATATGTAGTCAACAAAAAATTGACAGACTTTATAAAGTGAGCAACTATAGTGAGGGAAATGAAAGACAGTAAACAAACAAACAACAACAAAAATCACCCAGAAAAGCTTTTTGATGCTTTTTGCTTACAAGAGAGTTTGCAAAGATGATGCGTTTGTGTATCAATATATCAATAGTTCATTGCCAAAAGCAGAAAATACAATTTTACTGCAAGTTTAAAAACACTAATTACACAAAGTAATCCCTGTGTGATTATACTCAGTCATAAACATTAATCATCTGATCATTAAAGAGTCTAATGATTTAGCTTTTAAACACACCGTTGATGGTAATTTACCGTTAGACTGACAAACAATTCAATCAAGCCCATCCACCATTATTACATTTTTTGTTACATTACTTAAAAAATATTGTTTAGTTAATTTTCTCAAATAAAATAGTAGTTTATGTATGTTTTAACCAAACCATACGTTAAAAAACCAAACGTTTACTTCAACAGAAGGAAATGCGGCTTTTCGAGGTGTTGCTTTTGAATTGTAGCACACAGAATTCACAACGCCTAATCCCCATGTGACAAAAGAAGCGTGTTAAACTCCCAACACTCCTCACACACACTCATGTTAGGTAGGTAGAGGGCACTTCTCAACAGCTCACTTTTAAAGCCTTTCAAAACAACTCATTTGTAGCCATCTTTATCTCCTTTGTCCTGTCTAAAGACTGTGCTTCTACCCCAAAAAAAAAAAAATCCACTTGCTTGTTTTTTTTTGACCAGGCACCACCTCTCATCCCAGTGCTAATGTTAAACGTTAACGGGAACCTGAATAGAAACATACATCTTTGTAGAAGTACATTACCTGTCACCCTGTCTCTGGATGAGGATTTTTCTGCTGCCGAATGATTTGAGGGCTTTTTGCTAGGTTGTCAGAAGACACATGATTGTGCCTGTGGCCATAAAGAAGCATATGTTTGTTTTTTTAAAGCTGTCAGGCAATTGGCACCAGATGTGTGTTCTGAATGGTGTTTTTTTCCTTCATATGAGTGTGTCTGACATTGTGTACAGCTGCGTGAAGGAAGAGTTAAGACCCTCTCGTGTGGAGTGAGGAGGAGGTGAGAAGCAGCAGGTCTAATTGAAGAGCTCAATGGGCTGTCTGAAACCATCATTCTACTAGACATTGCATATGGAGGAGCTCATCATCACTGAATTGAATCTGATTTAACAGCTTTTACACAAAGACAGGATGTTGGCCAAGACAGGAGGTTTTTAAATATGTAAACATTGCTTGATGAAGATTGCCATACATTAGTCTTTCAAAGCAAATTTTAAAATTGGAGGAGGAAGACGTTTATTTTGTCTGTCTCTGAAAATCTTTTGACTGTTGATCATGCGGCTTTTTTTAAAATTAACAAGCCGTTCACCATACCATAGTTGTTGCTCCCACTGCAGCTCATTTGCTTTCTTTATCAGAATTATTATTTTTTTAATTTAAACTCCTTGTCTGCATTTCTGGGCCCATGCAGACCCAGAATATATGGCAGCACGGTGGCGCAACTGGTAGAGCTGCTGCCTCTCAGCGAACAGGTCCCTGGTTCAAACCCCGGTCCAGGGGCCTTCTGGGTGGAGTTTGCATGTTCTCTCCGTGCATGCGTGGGTTTTCTCCGGGTACTCCGGTTTCCTCCCACAGATCAAAAACATGCATGTTAGGCTGATTGGTAACTCTAAATTGTCCCTAGGTGAGAGTGAGAGAGTGAATGGTTGTTTGTCTCATTTGTCTCTATGTGGTCCTGTGATGGACTTGCGACCCGTCCAGGGTGTACCCCGCCCCTCGCA
>NC_056504.1:45350666-45360550 GCF_014905685.2 Nematolebias whitei
CGAATCAATTTATCTAAATATAGTCACGAATCAATTTATCTAAATATTGTCACGAATCAATTTATCTAAATATTGTCGCGAATCAATTTATCTAAATATTGTCACGAATCAATTTATCTAAATATTGTCACGAATCAATTTAGTAAAAGTGTTCGCAAACTGTCTTGTTGGTGCAAGTATCACTGTGTGCAACAATGTTTGATCAAATCTGTGCGTTAAAAATCAAATACTTTGACATATTTTCAAAATGACAATAAATATCAAGTTTAGCATTTTCCCAACAAAGAAAAAAGTTGAACTGGTCAAAATATAATTTAACTTTATTTCAAAAAACAAATAGCACCAAGCTGATCTAATAGTTATTATGGTGTTCTGTAAAAACACAGAAAGAAGGGGGTAAAAAAAATATTGTTGTGAATAAGAATAGGAGGGCTTTTAACAGCAAAATAAAAAAAAGTTTTGATCTTGGTTATCAATATTCCCTGAAGGGAATTGATCCTTGGATGAATGATCAAATGATGACGTTTTAGGCATCTGTGAGTCTATAGTTGTTTTTGTCTTATTGTGCCTGATGTGCAAGTGGGTGGTCATGGGTGTGTATGCACTTCTGCTATGGACGGAGCAGATACATGTGTGCACACATAGGCCATGCATGAGTGAACCTGTATGCAGAGTTAGTGCATGTGTTCGAGAGTTAAGTTGTGCTCATGTGCGTGCACCTCAATAGACTTGCACGTGTGCTGCCACAACACAAAAGCACAAGTGCAGAGTGGCTTATCATGCGTTTGTACGCAAGAAAAAGAAATGTAGGCCCGGGACAGGGGGGAGGCTGAAGGGCGATGGGGATGAGGCGGTAAGGGGGTGTTGGCTCCAAAGCCCCACTGGCTTCATCTATGACTGGTGAGGTCATGTGACCATTAGTTCTCACAGTGGCAGTAAGCAGTCAGAAACACGAGGGCAACGTGTTAGGGCCACATGCCTGTTTCATTGTTAGCGCAGTGTGGCTCACTGCTGAATGCGACAAATCAATCCTGAAACATCAGCATCATTCGGCCAACTGGACTAGACGAGGGCACACAGAGGCAGCTCTGTGCCGACTTGGGAACTGGTTCAATGAGGAGGAGGAGGAGTAATCCCCCCCCCATCATTCTGTCTGTGCCTCAAGTGCATCAGAGTTGTTGTTTGTTTCCGTTTGGTTCCTAATGGCAGTGAAAGAAAATGCTACATTTTTGTATTTACGCAGAATGACAACATCTTGATTGCCTTACATAGTGTAGACAAACGCATTATGAATGTTAGGGAAACATTTTCCTTTATTTAACATTTGCTAAACTCAAAATTCCACATGAATAAATTAGTAACAGCACAATCAAGACCATGCAGATATGTACAGTAATTGTTTGTTTTTTTACCTATACTGTTCGCAAGTTGCTTACAACAAAATGCAACTAATAACACAAATGTTCTTATTGTCGAAGGTGGTGTAGTCCACATTATTTTTACGATAACCCTTTCCCTTTGTATGCCTGTACAGCTTTGTGTTCCAATGTAAAAATGTGAAGAGTCGCATTGAAAAACTAAGCGCTGATTTCTGCAAAACTAACGGTCTGGCCAACACCAGCTGTGCTGGTTCTGACAAAGAGGGAAAAAAGTATGAGTGCGGTAATTTTTTTGTTTTATTTTACTGAAATAAAAACCTTTTGCTAAGTGTTAAATGTGAAAGTAAGTAGGAAAGTTAAAGACTAAAAGGCAGGCGAGCAGTTAGGGAGAGGAAGTATGAGCCACAAGACATGCAACTCATCTGGAGACGGTGGATCAGCGTTGCAGTTAGGTTGTAGATGTGAAGCCACAAAGTAAACATGGAACTATATTTAAGATAAGCTGAAAGTGAAAGCATGGGCTTACATTTTAGAGCCATTTCTAAAGCACTTTGATACCATAAACTGGTATTTCCCTAAAGTAACACACTCACACAGGCCAATGGTTAACTGCAGCACAACCATACTGCTCATGCAACAGGTTGTGTGTGTTTTTTTTATTAAAGTTACAGAAACCATTCAATAATTTGAAAGTTTTGCTGTGGGACCCAGTCAGCTAGCCAAACCAGTTCAAGCACAGATTTTAACTAATGTCCTACAGTCGCTCCGGTTTTATCCAGACAGTTATCAAGTTGTGTAGAAAACCCAAAGTCAGCTTTAACCTCAAGCTAAATAAAACTAAATAAATAAGAACATATTGGCTGGTCCCGTTGGAATGGCATCCTGTCCAGGGCGTATCCTGACTCTCTCACCCAATGACCGCTGGAGATGGGTACCAGCTCCCCATGACCATGATCAAACAGGCATAGGAGTTGGACAGATGGACAAATGGATTTTGGCATTTTTAAAAAGGCCAACGTGGCTATTAGAAAGCTACAAGACAAAAAAAAGTTGTTTTGATTTCAAAATCAGATCTATGATTCCCAAGGGTGGAATCTGAGACTGGTGAAGACAATGTGCAGTCCTCACACTGGTGGTGGTGAGGGAGTAGGAAGGTGGGGGATTAGAGACCTTGACAAGGGACTAACATCCTGTCTTTAGTTTCCCTGGTGACCTGAGAAAGTGTTTGGGCCTTTGCAGAATAACTAGCCCCATCCAACGCATTCAGACAAGGGCTAAAAGGTTAATTGAAGCTCTGTGCTGTGCCTTCCTCTGTGTAAATTACTGTAATTAATGCTCGGAGGTTATAGTCAGACTAATGTACTAATTGTCCAAAGTGCTATGTAATTAACCGCATCTGTAAAAATGTGTCTGAAATTAAATGAAAAGAATAGTACTTTCTATAAAAAAATGACTACATAAACATAAACACTTATCTCCATCAATAAAACAACAAAACCTCAGGCAAAATCAGTGGTGACTCCTGAGCAAATGGGGAAAACATTATCCTGAAGCACTAACTACACAACTTTTAATAATTACGGTACATTTTCAGTGAGGGGGAAAAAAAAAAAAAAGATATGTCAGTAAATTTTTTATTTTATTGTTGCGTTTCGTTTTGTGCACATATTCGTCGCCTTGTTTCTCCCTCCTGCATGTCGAGGTTGTGCGTCATGAAAAACAGTCCAGTTTAATAAATCAAAGAAACAGACGCCTCCCACACCCACCTGAAACTGGAGTATATTTAATTTTATCTGTGTAAAATAAAGCAAAACATTTTTCTTTTCTCGTTTGATTTGAAGAAATAATCCTTTCGATTAACAGTTAAAATGGGAGAAAAAAAAAAAGTAGGGATGCACGATATTGGATTTTTGGCCGATATGTTAAAACTTATTTGACCAATAACCGATAGTTTATATACTTTCCTTTGTCAGAACATAACGGTCTTATTTAGGCTCATTTGCTGCAAAAATTGAGTAACAGCTGAAAGAGCTGGTGACATAGTCAGTAACACCCATAAGATATACATAGCACTTTAACTTATATTAAATGAAAAGTGTTAAATGTTATTTATTAGCATTAGTCACTTGTGATGTTTCACTTGTGGAGACTTGTTCCAGGTTCCTATAGCTGCAGTGTGGGATCCTCTGCACTCTTGTGCATGAAGGACAGACTTTTTAAGTTCAAAGTTTTTGTCTATCCATTGTGCCCTAAGACTAATCATGCTAACAGGGCTAACATGACGTCCAAATGTCTGTGGTAAAACTCACCCAAGTGCTATCAGCTATTAGCTTCTCAATGACGTCAGAAATGACATCCTCATCAACGAAAAAAATAAAAATAAAACTTCCACGCTGCTGACATTTTGTATTTTCCTCTCCGCCATGAGAGCAGGTGGATGACGTCATCACGTCGTGCTGCCGCTGCAGGCATCCTTGTCACTGGATTGTCATACAAAAAAACAGCGCCTTTTATATTGGTGAGTTATTGATGTAAGAATGGCCAACTTTAAATGCTAATGTCAGCCAATACCATGCCAATAATATTGAAAAAAAGTGAAGTAGCTCTAATATATATATATATATATATATATAAAGTGAACAAGCAATGTTAGAATGTATCATCACCGGTTTAAATGAATGTTCAAAGCGGGGATCAAACCCACAGACTGCTGAATACAAGAGCACTGATTTAACCTTTGACATATTACAGCCAAACGCACACTCACACCCATTCACCACAGAACTGGTTAAATAAGATCCTACTGTGGAAGCAGAATTTCCTGGGTTTTGTCTTTTTTCTGCCCTCCTCAGTTCGAGTCCCCTCTGCTCCAAATGGATTTACAGAATATCTCCACTGGTGGACACAGCAGGTTTCACTGCAGCTCTGTGCTCGGAGGAGGAAACTTTGATGCTGCAAACAAGACTTTGTTACGGATGGCTGTTTGGATCAATGGCAACTAGGAATGCGCAATATAAACGGTATACGGTAGAAACTATAGAAATTTAGCCTACGATAGAGATCGGTCTTCTACCGGCTAACCGCAGTAATGCTGTGTCTGAAGTAAAATCAGAGTTGTCAGTTTAATCGTTACTTTTTGAGCTGAAAACTGTGCGCAAGTGGCGTTAAAGTCTTTTCTTCGAGAGCTAAGTAGTGAAGCTACAAGCTAACTACAGCCGGCTTGCCGTAGAGTTGCCGTATTCCGACGCGTGCACAAAACGCTGTGTTCCGTCGAAAGTTTTTGTTTTTTTTCCTCCATCGAAAAGTTAAAGTAAGCGTTGGTCAGCTTTAGAGAAACCTGCTCTCTGATAAGAACGCTGTGTTGTGTGATTTTTACTGCAAGACACTCTGGTCAAAGCCACAGACTCATTTTGTGTCAGCTCTCCATTAAAGCAGAAGGAGTCGCCCACTAGAGGTTTGGAGGGTGAAGTGTTTCAGTGTAAAATGCTGCTCTGTTGCTGTTCATTTATTAAGTGAGAAGACTGGAAACTGTTGAGTTAACAACATATTTTTTGTTTAAAATATATGGCTAAAACTACATTTGATATCTTTTGCACTATAAGAATGAAGCCTAATACTTGATTTGTTTATTATTTAAAAACGCTCTGGACCTAGTAGTGGAATTTTCTTAATTCAAAATATATGATGGCAAAAGAACACCCTATGCTTTTTATATTAGCAAGTTTTATACCAAAAACATATCGCGATATATATCGTTATCGACACCCTTCACAATACATATCGTGATATGAATTTTATGCCATATTGCACCTTCCTACTGGCAACATGGTACATAAGTAAAAAACTGAGAATGAATGGCTAAATATCACTTTAAATCTCATTTAAAATTTGACATAATAGTTTAAAAAATACACAGAACAAAGCAAGCAGCCAACAACACAGTAAGCTCAGTAAATAAGTAATTTACATTATTAGGAGGGACTTTGTGGAGCACATACATTTTTACTGACTGCCACTGAGCAATATACAGTTGGTCAAAGACAGTTTCTTTCTAAAAACATTACTGCACTGACATAAAATGCATTTCATATTAAAGAACAATTAAAAAGGAAAGTTTGTCGTGTGTTTCTGCCTATCCAGCAGACACTTTTCTAGATTTTCGTTTCATTTTTACAACCCGTTTGGTTTAGTTTTCTGTGACCATGTCAATTATTTTTAAACACGTTTTACCAAACAGCTTGCATATGAAAACGATAAAACTTGCTAAAATAAGTGAGATTTTATATCGTTTAGCTCTGTTTGTCTCACAAAATAAATTTGTGTGCTCATTAAGTTAATGCAAAGATTTATTTGGGATTGGCATCTACAAAATAATGACAATGAATGCTAAAACCAAATGCCATAGGTTAAAAGCTCCTACGCTTGTGTATGTTTTTGGCCTTTTAATAGTCTTTTTGATGATGTGGCCAAATTCCCCTGATGACGTGCTGCCACAGCTTATCTTTGGGAAAGAGTGTGTGTGTGTGTGCATTAATTTTTCTCTGTATTCTCTCTGCTGGGGTGTGTGTCTGCATACATTGAGCACATTCTGCCAGCCCTGAGCCGAGACCTCATGTTTGTGTGTGTCTGCGTGTACACCCAGTGTCTATTCTCTTGCTATTTCCTTATAATGGTCGTATATTTGTTTTAATCTTGGATTATTTAGCCAATTCAGTTGGAGGGCTTTCAGTCAGCCCGGTGAATTTCAAACAAGTATGATAATGTGTGATAAAAATAAAAACTTACTGAATGCTTTCTTCATATTTTAGTCCTTACAAGTTCAATGGCAACAAGATAAAATTAAATAAATTAGAGGCAAATAAAACAATTCCCGTTGTATACAGATTATTTTTTTACAGTTGCTTCATTATTGCATTTTATTAAAAATCTCCAATAAACAACGCTTTTCACGCTTTATAGGCATGCATTTTAGAAATAATTACAACAAAATCAAGCTTGATGGATATTAATTGTTATTTATGAGGGTAAAATTAATTCCCTGAAAGTTGTAAGCTTTGTTGAAATCTATGCCGACCTTGGCAATAGGACATAATACATTAATGCATTCACACTGTTGGCAAAATTTATGCAAACGGATGGCAAACTGAATATTTGATCAGGTCTTTGCTCACCAAGGTTACATAGCTAAAGGTTTTCTATCCAAATTTTTTGATTGAAAATACTTTGTACAGATTCCAGACCTGCAGCTGTCAAAACACGCTGCTCCAAAAAAAAAGGTAGCAGCAAAAACGTCAAACGTGTTGAGCTGCAGAAGACAGAAGGGACTGAGGGATTGTGACTTGTAATTAATTCATTGCTAGATTACACTGGATAATGCCGGTATCGTTACAAAATTAGGTTGACAGTTGTCTCGGTGTGGATCATATGTGGCGTATGTCAACAAAGAAAAGCCCATTTCTGTGTTTGTGGCAGCCATCACAGCCCTGGAGACACCTCTGTGAAGAAAATGGTGTTTAATTACACACATGCAGACATACGCATTGGGAAACCGCCTGCATAACTTATTGAAACAAAACAGCTTGGATAAGACGCAGCACTCCTGGTGGGCATGTGTTCTGGTTCAAAAAACGAGAAGTCGAGAAAGAAATGCAAATCAAAACGCAAAAATAAATCTCATTAAGTGCTGCTTGCACTACGACAAATGATTACTGTAATCAGCTTAAATATTTTTATCTTTAAAAAGTATTTTTTGTATGAATTATTCCCTCTGTAATTTCTATGCCATGCAGATGTCTCGTTTTTTGTTCCTTTAAGGCAAGAATTGTTAAAATATAGATGAAGAAACCACTCAAAAAGATCTTCTTTGCATGAGAGAGTTCACATACCCTTGATACATGAAAGTCTGTTGCAGGCTAGGTCTTCTTATAACCATTTTTTATTATTTCACATTTATGATGTGATTTTTTTTCAAAGCTTGCATGAACAAATTGGCTTTTTTTTAATCATAACAAGCCTCTTTTTATGTCCTAGTATGA
Source organism: Nematolebias whitei (assembly GCF_014905685.2). Classification (NCBI taxonomy): domain Eukaryota; kingdom Metazoa; phylum Chordata; class Actinopteri; order Cyprinodontiformes; family Rivulidae; genus Nematolebias; species Nematolebias whitei. The sequence goes on from NC_056504.1 coordinate 45,358,081, forward strand.
AGCGTAAAAGAGATTAAAAAATAGTTTTATAAAATATATAAATGAAATGATTTTTAGTATCTGAGACAAGACCTGCTGCTCAAATATGTGAAAAAAAAAAAGTGTTTTTAAAACAAGCCCACAAAGGTTTTTTTTATGCTTCTTTCTCGTTTCCACACTTTTGCTCTCCTTTCGTTTGCTCCTCCAAAAAGGCAAACGTGGAAAAATGTTTGACCATTCTACAGGCGTTCTCTTTCGCATAACCTTTTCATTTGCTCTTTTGTGATTAATACCTTCATGTCTTTCAAACTCTTCTCCCCCCCCCCCCATCCCAAGCCATAGCCATCCCAGACAAACCTTCCTCCTCATTATGCACAGCTTCCATTCTAGTTCGCAAGATTAGGCAAATGAGCTCCCAAGCGTAGTCTATAGAAAGTAACCCAGACCATACTTTGTTTTTAGAATCCATCTACACAGTCACAAAAATCCAAGCAGCAACGAGTAAGTACCGTTTGCTTTGCTAACACTATTGACAGGGAATGCTAAGCAATAATGAAAGTTTGTTTCTCAAAATTAGGCCTGTCGCGATAAACAAAAAAAACAATCGCATGCTAAATTTAAATCATCAGCTTTATTGTTTCTTCGTGTCTCTCTCTTTCTACTGAAGACACTGGATGAAAAAAGGCTCAACTCCGGTGCTCTTCACTGACCCCTCCCTTTCTCTTTGAAATCCATTTAAACCGTTCAAAATCGCTTTTTTTTTTTTGCATCGTTTAAAAAAAGCAGCCAAGCAAAGAAGCTACGAGCTAAGCTAACAGGCCGACCTCAAGAAAAAACCTCCATCTTGTTGAAGCTCCAAAATTCACGGTTGAAACCCGTGACTTCGTCTAAGAAGTTTCTCTACAAAAAGAAGCTGAGAACGTGTTCACTGTTTTTTTATTAAAAGCTTTGTGTGAAAAATGCTATGCTAAAAAAAGAGCTCAAACCACACAGAGCGGCCGCCATTTTGAGAACTGTAGAGAGACAGCCCATGTCATGTCAAGGGGCCTCCTTCCTATTTTTCCTTAAAGAGACACGCTGCTCGCTCTCTCACTAACCATCCTTCGGTTCAAACTGTCTTATACTGCCATCCGGTGGTCGACAAAAATAGTCCTACATGCAAAACAAATTAACCAACATTTCTTCTTAAATTTGACAATAATTACTAATAAATTTCAAACATTATCGTTTATCACGATAACTTCTGAGACAATTAATCACCCAGCAAAATTATTTATCATGACAGGCCTAATCAAAATGTGAATGTTGTCTTTTACAAACTTGTGGTTTCTTTCAGAATGAGCATTCCTATTAATGACAATATCACATTCTTCAGCAGTGGAGCAAATCCTCTGTCCGAGCCCAACTGACGGCTCAACAAGCATCAGCTGAATCACTTCCTGTCATTTCTAAAGCAGCATGCAGTGATAACTTCAGTTTGCTTATTCTTCAATGAGCTGCAGTCCCTACTCTGAGAAAGCGTTTCAGTTTGAGAGATTACAAAGAGGAGCAAAACCTTTTATTTTATTCATTTTTAACTTTAGTCATATTAACAATTCTGTATGAAGAAATAGCTTGTTCTTGGTGTAATTCATGAAAAAAGTCAAACTATTGCAAAAAAAAAAAAAAAAAAAAAAAGTTAACGACAACAAAAACAGGAATGTAATTCAATACTTTTAATCGTTTTAAGAAATTTTATTTTTCTAATTACATTTTTTCCCCTTATTGTGAGGTTTGGCTTGTGAGACTTTTGCCCACACATTTAGGCTACATAAGACTGTTTCGGATTATAGCAGTGGTCTGAAACTGTCAAAAGGAACAAGATATGATGTGACTGCCAGAACTGCAAACAGCCAGTTCGTTCATGATGGGCTACATTGTAGCATTCAATTTTCCAGTTTGCTCCATGAGCACAACAAATACCTTTGCTGCAAGAGTCCAATATTTCTCCTATCAGATAATGAAATCTCATATTTGGAAGTCTCTTATCCAAACCTGGACTATATCCAAGCTATGCATTTTTAGTCTAGCTACAATAAAACACAGTTATACAAGGACAAGGTATAGTATTGAGCCTTAGAGGGATGTTTGGGTAAATATAGCGTCCAACTCCCAAAGCCTCTAGGGTCACCAAATAATTTAAATCTCACAAACACCTTTCATTCCCTTCATCTATGTAAAGCAACTATGCAGTTAAGAGAGGAAAAAAGCCAGGAACCAACAAAAATTGCAGCACGGGATGAAAATCTAAAGTAATTCTTTGGAGAATCTGTTCACCTTACAAGCAATAGTTTCCTTTCACCCTCAGTTATTTTAGTGGAGTTTAGAAAGCATGTGCTGAAAACACTGTGCACTTTACAGATGCACTTGTTTTTTTAACCGACATCCAATTAAATGAGTAAAATTCACTCACTGATTTAAAGAGCATTGCTAATTAACAAATGAACCCCAG
>NC_056504.1:45360650-45364831 GCF_014905685.2 Nematolebias whitei
GATAGATAGATAGATAGATAGATAGATAGATAGATAGATAGATAGATAGACAGACAGATATACTTCTCTGACAAAAGGTAAATACTTTATGATGGCAATCAAATACAGCTAGCAAGGGACAGGCAAACTCAAACAACCCAAATAAAATTAAATCTCAAAACTAAACATTTCAAAAAATAAATAAATACAAGAAAGAAAGGCTGTGCAGCCTTTTCTTGCACATAATATTAGTTTTGCTGAGTAAATCTACACTTGAAGGCTGGCTTGTGCTTGAATGTAAAAAGTTTTAAATATCCCAATCATAGCTGCCAAGTAAAGTGGTGGCCTGTGCAAATTTGTAGTGAGTGAAGAAAATTGACTAATTAGCCTTTATGTAATTGATTTGTCCAAAACAAAACAAAAAAAAAATTCTGAACTATTCCTACATTTTTAACGCCTTTCTTCTCTCTACGACTACATCCTAAACCCTCAAAAAGGAGGGGCATGAAAGGTTGATCTCATACATTTGTCCTAATCAATAGGGGCTATTCAGGGCATACCCCTCAGGTCAATGAAATTAAGCGCCCAGCTCACACAGAAAGGAATGGGGCTGATACTGGGATAGATGTGGGGAGCTGCAAGATGTCCCCAATATACTTCCCCATTCCAGCTATTTGTTAGGCTGGTTTGACCCACAATGGCTACTATCTAAAAATAGTACCATAGTAAAACTCATCTATAGCAAAATATGGTACATCTGTTTTGTGTTTACATACACACATAGAAGTTTGGAGGCAGTACACTGACACAACATAACCAAACACAGACTGTGATTCCCAACAGAGGCATACACAGCACAAATACATAATGAGACATAGGTTATTCCATACTACTGCGGTTCACTGTTTCAAATTGTATATACAAGTAAAATAGTTTTGGTTTTAATCGTTTGTGGTATTTTTAATGAATGGCAGTACAAATGGAGGAACCACCTTTAGTGCAGCTAGGTTAACACAGCATCTGTGTTTTAATATGAAATGTTTGCCAAATAGCTACTGTATTTACTAATTTGGACTTTACCTACTGTTCTTGGGTGTGTTTTTTTTTAAATATATTTGGATATTGTTTGTATTAATGTAACAGAAACATTCACATCAGTTATAGACAGCTCACATATCTTAACTGAATCTCTTTTGTTTGCTTTTTCAAATCAACTTTGGCTTTTAACCTTTGTAAATTCAAACTGTTTCATCAAGAACACACCCTTTCACAGAGTGATTGTAATGAGTGAGATGTTCTGCTACATAGACTTTCCAGTCATAGACACCTTCCATCATTCTTTAGATACAGAAAATTAAAATAAAAAATTATTGCTTTCTACAGTAAAATTTGTTTTTACACTCAAATTTGTGTGTGTGTCTTTACATGTTCACAAAATATCAGGGTTTTCAGAAACAGTGCAGTAGCAGACTAGTTTGTGCATTTACACAAACACTTTGCACCCTACGACACAAAACAATAAAACACTTTAAACTTTTTGTTCCTATGTTTGTTTTTATCTTATCCTGATCATGTCCTAATTAAACATTCATCATCCGCTGACATGGTTAATGGTATAAAAATACAATTGTTAGTTTTTTCTCTAGCCTGTTCTGTTTTTAACACATTGTTGATGTTCTTGTAACCTATGGTGTGGCATGGGATTTCAACATTTATGTTGTAATTCAATAGAAAAAAAATACAGCAAAAACTGAAAATGTATAGATATTTGTTTCAATAACTAGAGAAATGAAAGAGTAGTGTAAAAAGTGCCTTAGCATGCAATAAAAGTTGTTTTGCTGGCCACCATTCTTTTGATGGGTTTTATAGCTAAACCCATTCTGTTTCCAGATATGAGTCATTCTTGGTTAGAGAGGATTAGTCATGTGACAATAAACTGAACACGTTTCATACAACTCTTTTACAATTGCAACATTTCAACTCTAATGCAGCCCACAAGCCTAAAGGCATAGTTTTCTCATTTGACATTGCTCAGCTCATTCCAGTAGCAGATATCTGACATATCTACACAGGACAGCCACAAATCATTGTTGACATTGATGCTGAGGTGCTGAAAAGGGTATTATAAAAATATAATGGTTGAGTGGATGCGTCTATGTCATGGCAGAAAGCTACTGTCATAAACTGACAGTCGTACGAGTCATTAAATTATAGTTTACACTATAGATGTTTAAATTGTGATAGTGGAGAGAAAAAAAAAATCACTATAAACAATGATATGTGCTGAAAACACACCAATTCAAAATCAAGTTCTGAGGCTATGATGAGGCAGCTTCAAATGAACAAGGTCTGCAAAAAAAAAAAAGACTGACAGATTAGCTTTTGGTTCCTGGAGGCAGCGGGATTATCCCAGAGAGGCTAGTGGGGAATCATGTCAGCTGCACTCTGACTAAAATCTCATGCACAGCACACATATGAAACGCCATGTGCAAACAATCTTTGCATGTCCTGGTCTAGCAGAAACACCAGGTAAGGGCAGTTGTAAACAAAAGGCCAGAAGAGGATGAACAACATTTGTGTAAAGTGTGTCTCTGTAATCCAGGTTTCTAAGAGCGGAATCACATGTTCTCAACAAACACTAACAATTGGGATAAATTACATGCAAAAATGGTTCATTATATATTTCAGCCAAGAACTCTGCCAAATACAAAAATAAAACAAAGGTGGGAGACACAGTTCATCTGAGAAGGCCAGAGGGTGTATCTGTCTATTGGTAAGTGTAGATCTTTCTCTTGAAAATAAAAATAAAAAACTTTATACATACAAGAGGAGGGCCATACCAGGTTTTATTAATAGGCTCCCTCTTTGGACTATAAAATTAAATACACACACGCATGTGTGATATATATATCTATATCTCTAGATCTCTATAGAGATCTCTATAGAGATCTCTATAGAGATCTATAGAGATCTAGAGATATATAGATATATATCACACATCGATCGATCGATAGATTCATATGTATATATAGCTGTATTCAATATAGCTGTATTCAGTTTAATGTTAATGTGTCATTTTTTTTTCAGTAAAAAGACAATATGAGGTATGTTTGTGTTTTTGGCATAGGTTTTTTTTTTTTTTTAGAATTTCTTTAGAAATATATAAAAAAAAAACTCACAGTAAAAAGAAAGAATGTGACCCATATTACAATAAAAACAAATTTTTTTTTAAAAAGCAACTCCAGAAGCCTCTGAAGAATTAAACTACCTTCTTATCAGCACACTAACAGGTTTTGGTCCATCAAGCTCAATTAGCTAGCACTTGGTGCAGTGTATTAGAGGACCATGCTCTCAGCACGAGACCTGCATCAACAGAACCAGGGAGATGACAGACAAGCCGGGCCCACAAAGACCTGATTGTGGAGAGACTGTGAATGGCTAAAGAAGAAGGAAGACTTATGTTCTCAGGGGTTTTGAGATGTGGAAGATAACAATCTCACAGCTGAATGAGAATGCTAGCAAGTCCCCTGAATGAATAACTTTCATTGAGACCAAAATAGTGAAATGAGCAAAACAGAAAAAAAAAGTCTATAAATTAGTTTTAAATGACTTATTATTCTAATGAAGTTGAGAGTGCACCATAACTAATATGTTGCTTCCTTTTGCATCTCCTAAGATTAACAGACAAGAGCAGACAGCTTGCAGCTTGCTTTTGACAGAGCTGCTGTTTTGCTTGGAAGGGAGAAAAGATAAATAAGAAGTGTTTAGGCATGTTTTGATAAAACGGTTTGAGTATTCCTGGATTGTAGGGGTTTTGAATAGCATAGCAGTGGTTTTGGAGATGCTCCACCTCTTGTAACTTTATGGACATACAAGACATGTCAGTACTGAGACTTCAGTGATAGTCAATCATTCAGTGATGGGAAGAATGCCTGCTGGCATGGTGTAGTGTACTCACAGATGGAATTAACACAATCTTTTGCCAACCTTATGTTGGACCTATTCCCTTCTGTCACACCTAAATATCAGTGAGATGCAATACTGTGAATGTTCCAAATTTAATCATGCTTATTTGTCCAGTTGAGATTTATAGTAGTCCCTCGTTTATGGCGGGAGATCCATACCCTGAAGCCCCATGATAAGTGAAAAACTGTGAAGTAGGGATAGAAGTACAAGTAGTAGTTTATTTTAGTGTGTGTGTA
>NC_056504.1:45364931-45375948 GCF_014905685.2 Nematolebias whitei
GTGGTTTTTCATTTATCGCGGATCTTCAGGGTATGATCCCCAGGATAAACGAGGGAATACTGTATATAAATTCAGCAAAGTTCTAAGTAAAGTACTAGAAGTAATGTTACCAAAGTGTGGACTTGAGAAACTGGAGGACATGCTGGAAAGACCACTTTATATTTGTTTATTTATAAGTATGGAATGCATCATTGCATAATGAGTTATCAGAGATAAGTTTCTGAACAATAAGCACTTTTTTTAAATCAAATTGTTGCTGTAAGTTGATTTGACTGTAATCAACATTATTATAACGGAACTGTGAAAAACATACTCGCAATATTATTGAAAAATATTGTATCATTAATACAGTTATACAGTTCACAAAGTAAGAAATATGCAGCTCAGTTACTGCTTTGTAACTCAATTCTACATAATTAAACAAATCACACTAACTTAATGCCTCGATCAGTATTTGTTCGTTTTTCCATAAGTTCTATGTGAAAGTCAAATATATTTGAAGAGGTTACCCGTGTAGAAATTATATTAAATCTTGTTTTTGTGTGTGTCCTTCAACAGTGGGAGGAGGTGAGCGGTTATGATGAAAACATGAACACCATCAGGACGTACCAGGTCTGTAATGTTTTCGACAGCAATCAGAACAACTGGGTACGGACAAAATACATCCGGCGTCGTGGAGCGCAGAGGATCCACGTAGAAATGAAATTCTCTGTGAGGGACTGCAGTAGCATTCCCAATGTCCCAGGCTCCTGTAAAGAAACTTTTAACCTATACTACTATGAGTCAGATTCTGACACAGCCACCAGAACCTCTCCACCATGGATGGAAAACCCATGGATTAAGGTTGACACCATTGCAGCAGATGAGAGCTTCTCCCAGGTGGACCTTGGGGGCAGAGTGATGAAGATCAACACGGAAGTGCGAAGCTTTGGCCCCGTGTCAAAAAACGGCTTCTACTTGGCCTTTCAGGACTATGGTGGCTGCATGTCTCTCATCGCAGTTCGGGTCTTCTACCGGAAGTGTCCTCGAATCATCACTAATGGGGCGTTGTTCCAGGAGACGCTATCAGGAGCAGAGAGCACTTCGCTGGTAGCTGCAAGGGGTGTTTGCATTCCCAACGCTGAGGAGGTGGATGTGCCTATTAAGCTTTACTGCAATGGGGACGGAGAATGGATGGTACCCATCGGACGCTGCATGTGCAAAGCTGGGAACGAGGCTGTGGAAAATGGAACTGTTTGTCGAGGTATGTGTGGTGTTATTATGGTTTTATCATACTGTCAGCCTGATGAATCCGTCTGCTCTCTCATTATAAAAGATTAATCCAACCACTAAAATATTCTGCGCATGGATATTTTCAGTAAGTTGACGTTCCACACCAGCTGTTCCAAGAACCTATTCAACCTCGTTCAATTGTGATATAAAGTCTTGGATCAAAATATGATAGAAGGTATTAGTTCAGTGCATGGAATATTTAATTTATACTCATCATATTTCATGCCGTAAACCCATGCTTTGTTGTTTTCCATTGCAAATACTGTGAACTATGGCATGTTGGTTAACGATCTCCACATGTGTTTGTCTAAAAATCCACAAATGATGTTGGTAAACATAGAACTGCTGGCTAGGTCAAGTTTTTCTGAGCTACATTTCTTATCAATGTTGTAAAGTCTTCAACTACCACTTGTCATGCACCACACTGTGATTTTAATTATCTAGAACTTATAAATAACCCACCCTCTTTATTTACTTGATGAAAAAACATTGTAATATTTTTATTTTGAAGCACAGAATGTCTAGGCTAATTGTCTAAATATAAGTATTTGAAAATGGAGTGATTCAAATGATCTAGCTTTTATCTCCAAAGAAATGTAATCATATTCAAACAAAAAAACATCAATTTCAAACCATTAAAATGCAGACTTTGTGCCTTTTTTAATGTGATACTTGCACCCATGCAGCAGAACAAAAAGGGTATTTTTCAAAATTGTCAACATTTTTCTGGCAATTGGAATTACACGCAGGGATATCGATTAGGCTTTTCAAAACATTGATGCTCCCAACATTTACCTGCGTCATGCCCCATCAACTCTCTAGCAGGTGGTATTTGGTCATTGTGGTTAGAAGTCTTGATCACTTGAAGCAGCATGACAGCATACAGCCTGCAGACCGGAGTCATGCTGCTCCAGCCCAGTACAGCAAACCACCCACCTGCGTTTTGGATCAGTTTTTTTTGCTGCCTCTCTGATGAGCGGCTGTAATTACAGCACATCACCCAGTGTCTGTACGTTGGGAGGGAAACATGACGGGTGCTGCCTCACAAACACTGCTGGGTACGTTCAGTGACTACTAATGAGGCGAGGGACGAGGCACACCAGAAGAATCCCAGGCTAGTTTGAGGTACCTGAAGTAACTAACCTCCAATTCTACATCCTTGTTCAGTATTTTTTGACCTACATGTAAATAATTGCATGCAGTGGATTTGAAGATAATAAGAGAGTCCTCAGTCTTGATGTTGTTTTATAAGCTAAACAGGATTATAATATAAGATTTCAGGAGAAGCATCCTTGAAGCTTGACTAAAATATAAGAATTAATAAATTATTTTCATCACATTTTCTTCTCCATCTGCAACACTTCAACAACAAAAGTAGTATATTTCCTTGTTTTACCATAAATATTTAGGCAAAAACAAATACAGTAGTCCCTCGTTTATTGCGGGGGATCCATACCCTGAAGACCCATGAAAAACCGTGATGTAGTACAAGTAGTAAGCAGTAGTTTATTTTAGTGTGTGTGTAACCCTTCCCACACTCTTGCAATATTCTAAACAATGTTTCTAAACACTCCAAAAGAGCACAACATGTCATGATTTCAACTCGCTGCCTCCAACGCTCTCAGCCACCTGCAAGCGCTCTTGGCCACTCCCACTTTTATGCTCTGCACGGAGAACAGCTGATCAGCTGCAGCAGGAAGTTTATCCTGCAGTATGGGCTGCACAAAGGTGCAGCAGGTGCTAAATAATTTAAAATAATTTATTTTAAATAAAAATCCCATGCCTATCATGTGGCTCATCCATCAATCAGCCAATCGTGTGTCATGTCCAATCTAATTTTGAAAAACCGCGATAGAGTGAGTCCGCGATAAACGAACCGCGAAGTAGCAAGGGACTACTGTACATAAAAAAAAAAAACATTTTATAACCTTCAGTCCAATCTTCACAACAATAATGAATATTGAAACTTTAGTTCATAATATTTTAAGTACCATTCATGATTTTGTCCTGTAGATTGTATTTTTGGTCAATCTAACAAAACCTCACTGTCCTTGATACCTAAACATAGTTTAGATCAAAGTGATGACAGGACGGAGTAAATAGTGAGAAAAGTGGGTTTATCACGATTGTTATTGCAATATTAAGCAACAGTTTTTCACATCACAAGATTATTGTGTAGTATTGTGCAGTCCCAAGTTACTTTCTATATAGAATTGTTATTAAACTCAGAAGAAACGATTTTGAAGTGGATTTTATACAAAGAACAAAAATAAAAAAATTGAAATCAATAGTTAAAACTGATATTACTCTGGTGGTTTTCCCTTTGTTGAAAATCCCCATTTTTTGATGGAAGGCACAATTCACCCACTTTGCAGTCGTCTTTCTAAACACTGAAAGTTGATATCAGCACTTGAAGCTGTGGTCAGCCACTGCCTTTCAGCTGCAAGAGGCTGCATAATGAATTGATCTGTGAAAGATGTGCTTTGTCTGCCGATATTATGGGGTAATGAACTGATTTATGTGAAGTGCCACCAAAGAGATTGTAAGATATCCTCTTTCAAAGCTAAATTATGATACCATAATGCCACATAAACCAGTCAAGATGCAAGACACTTTCTGTGCTGTACTGGTAATAATAATACCAAAGCTCTGTTCCAGTGTCTCCTCAACTAAACATGTAATTATGCATGTAACAATTAAACCCTTGGCGGGGATTGTTGCAAATAATTACGCTGTCACAAAATCTGTCAAAATATTGACAACAGAAAGGGGTGCTTACATTAAATTGCTGAGCTCTTTTTCACTGCAGTTGTCTTACAAGTGGGATTAGGTTTCCTCTCTAAGACGTCCTATGAATGCAAGAAACCATACAAGGGCCTTTTAGCAGAGATGGTCTTAAAAAGAGAGATCTAATTTCCCTTCAGAGCCTTGAGGAGATGGTGCACCACAGAGACACATCAGGTCCTGTTTGCCCTTACCGTTCATTCCAAAGTGGAAAGTATTTTCTTTAGTGGGGCACAGTGAGAGCCATGTTCATGGGAGGAATTGCAAACTCCCTTAACAATGCCCATGTGTGTGTTTCAGTGTAATCTGATCATCTAACCCCATGCTATTGTGAGTTCAAGGGTCCCGACTGTGGGAGCACGGCTCATGTTATTGAGCAGTGAAAGTTTGGATAGAGACAATCAGTCACAGCAATAACAACAACTTGATTTACTTCTTGTGAATGTTGTTAGTGTTGGTTGCTGTGTTTAGGGAAATTTAAAAAAGCATTATAAAAACACAGTTTGTGTGGCCTTGTAGTAATATTTGGTGGGAAAGAACGATACAATGGTGTCTGACAAGTGAACGAACAGCATAAATTGGATTTTAAAGGTAAAACCAATTAGGCTATTTGCAAAAGAGTAACATTGTTAAATTGCATGCAAGTACATTTGTTTTTAGGGATTGTTTAGTTTCTTCATCAAGCTTTACATTTACAGTTTCACATTAGACTCGGTTTCGATGCACATTTCTCTTATGGCCCATTTCCATTAGTAACGGTACAGCAAGGTTCAGCTCGACTCTGCACGGTTCCAAGGCTATTCCACTAGCAATGATTCGTGGAACCGGTCCCTTTTTCAGTCCCTTTTTCAGTCCCTTTTTCTCTGGGGTTCCAACCGTGCCACACTGGCCCTAAAACGTGATATCAGAACACTGTCAGTCACTGATAAGTCACGGGGTGGAGTCACTGCTGGTTGTTTGAGAAACTTTCACAACCCGGTCCACCATTTGCAATAACTTGAACTCGAGGAGCGTCTGGACCTATTTTTAAGATTTTAAAACAATAATGACAACACCGTGGTTTAATGCTGAAGTGCAGGCGTTTTTTGTGCTTGGTGGGTGGCTGACGACAACATTCAGAACGAGCTAGATGGAGATCTGCCGGTCCCCCCCGGTCCCCTCCACCAGAGCCCCTTCAGGTCGGCAAGGGTGGAAGATCTTCCGTGCTCCTGCGGGCTCTGAGCTGAACCTGCCCACTAGAACCATTACTGAAAGTATAATGGAAACACGACTCATACCATGCCGAGCTGAGTCAAACCATGCTGTACCGGTACTAATGGTACTAATGGAACTAATGGAAAAGAGGCATCACACTTGTTTCCAGGATCATCAGGAGCCAAATAGTCATTCCTTCAAATAAACACAGCAAATTTGGCTAAGTGTAAACAACAGGCTTCTTACTTGTCTGTTAGTCACATGTTGGAATTCTATTTTTAGGTCAAAGTGGGGAGAATTTAGAACAAGACATTGGGTCTCTAATATCAGTGTTGTGGTGTGCACCAGTGGTTGTAAATAAGGTTTCTCCTGTTGCACCAGAGCAATTAGATTAAAAGGAAAGAGCTTTAATAATTCTTCGACCAAACATGGCTTTAGATAAAAGGAATTAAGGAGATAGAGTGCAAAAAATAGGTGCTGGGCAGACATGATTAGATGGACATGATTGCATGGAAATGCTGGGGGGAAGGGAGTGAAAGCAGGAAATGAGTCCCCATAACACACTGTCAGAATCCCAATTATTGCCGTCTCTTCATCTGGAGAGGATTTAAGGATGGAAATCAGCGTAGCACAGACAAATCCACAGTGCTGCTTTTATTTCCCTTGCCACCACTGTCTTTAATAGCAGCTCTAATTGACTAACAGTGCAAGTGGGGGAAAGCCTCGCAGATGACTGGATGTCTCTCCTCCATGCTGGTACAAGACACAAAGAAAAAACTAAACAAACACTGCCCTCAAACCTTTCACTGCACTGTGCGTTGTGCAAAGAGAGCTGAAAGATGGGTTGTATTGGGTTTCAGGAGAAAATGAGAAAAAGAGTAAAAAAGCAAACACAACTTACACAATGGGCATTGAGGCAACATTATATAAAATTAAATACCTGACTTAAACTTGCTGATTGACAGTTGCCTCAACTACTGTTGGAAGACATGTAGTTAAGCTGAAGGAATACAAATTAGTGCCCGAGCAGATGTTCATTCATTACAGCAACGTTTGCCTGTTAAATGGCATCACAGCCAACATGACGGTTTATCTGCATCACAAGCAGCATCCTTTGATTTCCACTACTAATGTTTTCATTTAGATCCACTGGAATGCTTGTGATATTTGTTTGAGAGCGCCAGTCCCTTTAGTCCGTAAGCAGTGTTGCATATTGTAGCAGCATGAGGCGAATAGTTCACTAAGCCCTCAGGGAGACTTTATTCACTCTTCCCCACTGTGATGGGGTTTTCGTTTGGAGCTTTTTCCTGTCAACTGTTCTTCTATTTTTCTGTTTCCTCCATGAAAAGGGTGACATCCCTGGACTTGTGACATGCCCAGGGTGTACCCTTCCTCTCGCACAGTGACTACTGGATATAGTCAACAGTGAGCCCCGCCACCCAGAAAGGAAGATGTATAAAGATGTATGAATCGATTGCTGGATAAGGAAAATAAACATATTAAAATGATCAAATAATTTTAGATATTTAATATAAAAAAAACATTAAACACATACATTTATTGCACATTTTCTTCTTCTATACAATTCAAATCAACATAATTAAAGGCAACATCTGAACGCCTACTCCACCACCAGAGATAAGAAGGCTCTAAGAATAATGCCAATGAACTGTATCCTAAACTGAACCGGGAGCCAATGTAAGTCTAAAACACAAGAAAATGTGTTAAAATTATATTGAAATAAGAGAAAATAGTATCCAGTCAGTTTACAGTTTGAAGCAGGTAGCAAAAGGCAGGACAGGACGTCTTAGATAATGTGTTCCTAAATATGCACACATAGTAAACATGTTTTTCAATGCAACCCATTTTATATTATCACACGCATTAATTATCTACTGTAAAGGGAGTGCACGGAGTATACTGATTCACACATTTTAATGTGCACTGTGTATTATTTGTTGACGTGATCTGACATGCAATTCCTTTGACTCTCATTGAACTCTGAGATCACGGCCTTTAAGCTTGTAAATGTTTTCCACATGTTTTTTTTGCACATGTCGGGCTCTGCTCCACATGCTCCTGTGTCACACTCCTCATTATCCCACATCATCTTTTGCACCTCAAATTCTGGCAGTTTGACCTCCTATAATCCTTGTCTCTCCTCCCACATTATTGGTCATCTTGCAGCGTCTTCCTGCCGGTCTGGTTCTTTTTCGTAACACCTACACATGTCTCACTCCAAACCAAAGATGTTTCAGACAGTTGTCTGGTGTTTCTCCACAAAAGCGTAGCATCTTGACGACTCTGAGAACTTATGGTTGTGTTTATGATCAATTCGCCTTGGATGGGCTCTCTGGAAATGAGAAGTGTGTAATATACAAATCCATCCATTTTGGCTTAACGTTTCTCAGCGGGGACAAGGCCGAGTCTTTTTCCAAGACATTGCTGTGCGCTCTATCAAATGTCCTTCTCTCGTCCTGTTGGAGGAATCGAGTTGCCTTCTCGGCTGAAGAGAGACTGATGAATCAAGCATCTGCCTGGATAAAAGATGAAAAACAATCAAGCAGACTAGTAAAGACAGGAATCCCTAGAGGATCAGTGACCTTGTTTTTCAAAGAAATCGGTCAACACCAAGGGAAATTTATGGTGTCTTAGGCTGTGTTTATTTGACTTGCATTAGATTTATTCTAAAAGTAAGTTACATGCGCTATATGCATCTTTGACAGCCATAAATTTAAGAGATGAACTCACATGCCACAATAGGAGTCGGTATTAGTCCATAAGAAGCTGAAAGCTGTTCACCTATATTCTGCTTCATGCAAGTAGCATAGGAAAGTGAAAATTGGGAGCTGGGGGAAGGGGTGCAGAAAAAAGCAGATTCTTTCTCCTCTTTTCCGGTAACATTAAATGCCTGTCAGCACAATGCAGACAGCCCTAGAGATCATCTTCTTATCTAAGCCCAAAAATGATGCCAACAAATCAAGGTTTTTATTGCTATAAACTTCCTTGCACCAGTATTCTAGGCTCCTGCTGTTTTCATTTCAGATAAGGAATTACTTGGCCGTCTGCACTGAGATGTCCTGATACTGCTCCTTTCAAATCAGATTATATAATTTCAAAAAGAAAAGAAACAAAGTTAAAAAAAAAAAAAAGCTGAAGTCTTTGGTTTTTAAAATGCAAAGATATAAAACGATTCCTTTCAAGATTTTGACAGTAGTTATATTGTTTTCCTGCTTGTTAAATATATTTATGTACCATATATTTTAGAAAACCACGATACTTATTCTAACTTGGTGCTATTTTCATAAGTTAAATGTAAAAGTATTTACATCACTGAAGATTGTTGCTATGATATTTGGGTTTTTGTAACTTTAATATTTTTCAAAATAGATAACTTTATTTACAGCTGTTTATCCCATAGAAAAAACACAGAGAACACATAAGACTCTACAAAAAGTCTTAATGACATTCTGTAACTTTTGTTTCAGTGCTAGTCTTTGTTTTTTTTAGCTTGTGTAGTGAACCAGATGACCTCAAATCTACCAGATGGACAGAGACTGTTATTTTCATTGATCTGAATAAGTCTGGGCCATCTGATGTCTTTCTTTCTTGAATTAATCAAGCAGAAAAGACAATTCTTTATAATCATTACTGTCTTACAAATGTTTTGATAATCAATTGTGTTAGTTTCACTCAATTCTTACAGGTTGAAAAGAACTACTCATTTTTATTTTACATAAACAGTAAGTAATGATTTTTATTCCTCATTCCAAGAAGAAATCACCTGAATAAGCATTCCTTGATTTTCTGTCTGAAATGAGCAAGCTGTCGTAAGTGTGTGAAAGTTGAGGCTTCGGTCAGCTAAATGTTTACTGAAGAAGAAATGTCATGTTTAAACTTTTTCAGAAGATTACCAAGAGTAGACTCCAAAAAGTCTGCTGCTTCTGCAATAATCTTTTCTGTATGTTAAACAAGTTTCATTCTCTGACCTCGACTGTTGATAAACACCTTACGTCAAAACCACTCCTCTTTCTGGTCCTTCCACGAATCAGAAAGCTCTAAATTGAACAGGAAGTCGACCCAAATAAAATGTGGCAACTCCCCAGTTCATGTCAGATTTTCAGAATTCCAAGAGAATGAGAGTTCTGAGAGATGTTAGATTGAGAGTTCTGGAGAACGTGAGAGTTCCAAGATTGAGAGTGCAGTCGGTTCTGAAAGCTTCAGAGCAATGAAGAATCCAGAGGTTTTTTGGGGATTATAATTCTGTTTTGAGCTAACCACGCACGACTCTCTGAAGGTTTGGTAGCTCTCGACGGAGACGCTGAAACGAGTCAGAAAGGAACTACTCCAAGGCTGATTCATCATCAACAGGTAGATGGTTCTATTTTGACCAAGTGTACCGTGAGAAGCTGAGATCGGACGGAGCGTGCAACTTCTGGTCAAACAGATTAAATTCCCTCACATATTTCCTCTGTAAGATAAATCTCAATTTAATCTTAAACTCTTCTCTCTCATAAATCAGTACAGATATTTTTAGAAATGTCTGAAGCAAAGTCCTCAAATCACCGCCGAGTGATTTGAAGTTCATTTTCTGTGAAACTGTCTGTTATTATTTTCATATTTTGCCAAATTAATGTAAATGTTTGATGTTAAACTTTGATTCTGAAAATAAATGATTCCATTCATTTGATGGGTCAAAGATAAACAACGTCTCTCGTTACATTTCTGTTAAATTCAATGCACGACATTACAGTCAGAAAAATGAAGAACTCGTGAAAAGTATGCATAAATATATACACATATATTTGTCATACAACAAGTGACACGTACCTCACGTGACTCACTACACTTGTTTATACACTTAGCAAGCCGTTTTACATGATTAATTTTTAGCTAGCAGTTTGCTCTTTTTAGCTCTTAGCTGTTGTTTTGTTTCTTTGAACATTTAGCTGATGTTCTGCTCAAATTAGCTTTAACAACTCAATTTCAGCTTCTTCAGCAAATTTCAACAAAGCCATTCAGCATTTAACTGCACTTAACATTCAGGCTCCATTTTCACAGAAAATGATATTTCTGTAAATATTCAGTGATTTATTTGTTTGATAGTTCAGAACTTGTTTGTGTGAAGCACATTAGATCTTTTTTTTTTTTTAAAGGGCATTAGCCATATTATTGTGTGTTCTTTTAACAATTATTTCCAAATGTGCATCTTAAAAATATAACTATAAACTCAGCTAATTATAATTTAGTAACGTAAATTAATTTATTGCTTGACTCTGAGGTCTTTGCCTTGTATCACATGTTGTCTTTTACTTTTTATGTGTTTTGCGATTATAGCTCTCTTCACACTTTTATGAATATACATTTTTGTGCATTTAATTATCTTGCAATGAAAATAATTTAAATTCACTGAGTGCACCCTGCTGTTCTCAAAGGAAGAGGAAAATACTGATTTTAATTAATAAGTAATTCAATGACAGGAGACCAAATAGGAAAAAACAACAAATAAAGGAGTGTCCTTGGATTCAAGGGCAACGTTTCTGTTAACCTTAGTGAAACCCCATGAGGTGAGAGAGTCCGAACAAGCTTTCCACAGTCAGGGAGAAAACTGGTGAATAATACCATGTTCAACATATATATTGCTTATTTCATTTAGTTGTTTTTTTTTAAGTGCCAAGGCCAAAGAAATATCATCAAATAAGAACAATGAACCTACAAAGTACTACTACTACTACTACTACTACTACTACTACTACTACTACTACTA
>NC_056504.1:45376048-45381255 GCF_014905685.2 Nematolebias whitei
TAGTAGTAGTAGTAGTAGTAGTAGTAGTAGTAGTAGTAGTAGTAGTAATACTAAAGTACATGAATAAGCCTTAGGATGCAATGCAGTAAATAAATAAAATATCTGCAGGGATGAGCATCGTTGCTGATTTCTTATAAATGAAAATTAGAGGTAGATGATTTAACAGAAATATCCTATCAGGTTTTTGAACTGTAAAATCAAAATCACTTTTTTATTTTTTATATGTAAAATAAAATACATGTACTGGCACATTTAGAACATTTAAAATCAGTGCTAACGTTTTTTTTTTTTGCACTATAAATAGATTTTAACCTTGTATGAGATCAGTTTTTTCCACAACATTATTTATGATGATATTTATATTTAGGTTATAGAATGACATTTTAATTAAATCACAATTATTAAAAATAAACTTGTAATGCATATGTATGGCATCTAAAACACCATTAACAGGTTGATGACCGTTAACAACTAAATGACTGCTTGGAGTAACAAGTAGAAATTGCTTCGAACAGCTCTATACAGCGGTAGTTTTTAATTTTTAACAAAATTAACTCCTTCTTTTTCATTTTTAAAAAAAGACATTAATAAAACTAATGTTGACTGCAAAAATCAGGCATGAGCAGTTCATCCAACAGTCTGATTATGCTGAGGAAAAAACTTCACCACCACAGAATAGTAGAAGAACAACAGATAGCATGCGCCCTATAGATGACCTTATGATCCATCTTCTTTGGCAGATAATCAACATCTTAAGCTTCACGATCTAATATCATCGTATTGCTCAACCCTAATAACGATGCCCATCTGAATAAATCACTATCATGATATTTAACAGCCTCCAACACAAACATGAGGATAAATTTAAAACCAAGCTGAAGATATTGAGATTAATGTTATGTTTGCCAGCATGTGGGTTGATCTAAACTTAAAAATTAGATGGAAACTGTGCTTCCATCAGCCGCTGCTTTTGTTTCCTCATCTCCATATATCTCACTGTAAACACAACAGCAGCTCTTTTTTTTTAACCAGTATAATCAATTAAATCTAATTGTTCAGGATGAGCACTTGATGCTGGGCAGAAAAACAATCTTGGACCAGTTTATCGTTGAAGCCTGGCTGAGGGTAAGGATGTGTTTTCATCACTTGGGAGGGCAGCTCATCTTTGTAGAATAAACTACTTACAGAATTTTACGGATGTTAAAACTTTTTTCATTCCCTTGGGCAGCCGCTAAGCAAATAATTTACTCAATATAATGAGCTGTTTCACTGTCTTTCAGCTTTAAAAGGTGCTGTTGGACACATTTTTTTTTCATGTTCTTAAAGTCTTGTAAAGAACTGGGTTCATCCAAAGGGTACAGATTTGTTTTCCAAGCCGTGCCTCAAAAGATGAAAGGCACAGTGCGAGCTGCCAGACTAATCCTTATCTAGTCCGTTAAAATATTCTTACCAGCACATCACTGGTATCAGTGGTTTATGGGTTAGAAAATTCTCGACACTTTTCACCTCCTCCGCCTTCTTCTTTCTTTCTTTATCACTTTGACGTCTTTGTCTTATCTGTGCTATTTTTGCACAATTTTTTTTTTTGTAAAACTGTTAAGAAATCTATTTTTATACAATGATAGGAAACGAAATGATACTATGGCAAAAAGCTAATAAGAAAATTATTTAGTTTTTTGTTTTTCAGTGTGATTTTTTTTTATTTTAAATTTTGTTTCATTACATCTCACAACTCAGGTTATTACAATGTTTCTGATAATATAATATTATGGGTTATTTTTGTTGAAAATTTTTATAATGTATTTTTTCTTGTATACCAAATGAAACTGTAGTAATTATTAAAATTATTTAATCAGCAAGTCCATCCATCCATCCATCCATTTTCTTTACCCGCTTATTCCATTTTGGGTCACGGGGGTCGCTGGTGCCCATGTCCAGCAATCACTGTGCGAGGGGCGGGGTACACCCTGGACGGGTCGCAAGTCCATCACAGGGACACAGAGACAAACGAGACAAACAACCATTCACTCTCTCACTCACACCTAGGGACAATTTAGAGTTACCAATCAGCCTAACATGCATGTTTTTGGACTGTGGGAGGAAACCGGAGTACCCGCAGAAAACCCACGCATACACGGAGAGAACATGCAAACTCCACCCAGAAAGGCCCCTGGACCGGGGTTTGAACCAGGGACCTGCTCGCTGAGAGGCAGCAGCTCTACCAGTTGCGCCACCGTGCTGCCTTAATCAGCAAGTCATTGTTTATAATTTTCTTTCATTATAAATTAACAATAAATTATATATACATATATATGTATGTATATATATATATATATATATATATATATATATATATATATACATTCACATACATGAAAAAGCCATTTAGTAAAGTTCTCTATCTACAGAGGCCAGCAGACAAGTTGAATCTTGGCTTCGTTGCAGTCTTCCATCTTGAGCAAGCACAGTAGGAACAGTGGAAAGGAAAAACTCCCTTTTAAAAGGAAGAAACCTCCAGCAGAACCAGGCTCAGGACAAGCGACCATCTGCTTTGACCGGCTGGTTGGAGAGGACAGGAAGGAGAGACAAACGAACACAGAATGGTTGGTCCAGATGTAGGTGCAGGTGTACTTGAAAGACAAAACAATTAAAAAATACATGTTAGGATAGAAAAAATAATTACAAATACAAAACAGGTTGAGCAGAGTAAGTAAAGACTGTAGCAGAGTAAAAAGGTGTTGTCAGTTTGTCCTCCAGCAGTCTAAGCCTTTAGCAGCATAACTAAGGGACTAAGGGTTATTATTTTTTGACAATTCAGAGAGCTCAACAGGACAAAAACAGTCCAAACACAAATCGGTCTATAGTGAAATTTTTAAAGTTGTCTCATTTGACAGGGGACTAGAGATAGTAGAAGGAAGGATGGTTTGAATTTTCTCTCCAATTGAAATAATTTTATTTATAAAGAAACTCATGAAGTCATCACTACTTGTAGTTGTAGAGATACATGGTTAAACAGAAAGGGGATTTTTAATTAGTCTAGCCCTAGATTTCTGTTTAATACTATTGTATTAAACAGAAATCTAGGGTTATTTTTATTCTCATCTATTAAAGATGAGTAATATCAAGTTCTAGCTTTACGGAGAGCTTTCTTATGTTAGCAGACTATCTTTCCAAGTTAAATAAAATTCTTCAACATTAGTAGAGCGCCATTTTCTCTCCTGGTTTCTAGATGCCTGCTTTAAAGTACGTAACTCAGAATTGAACCAAGGAGACAGTTTCATTTGACTGAGCAATTTTATCAGTTCAAGTTTGCAATGAAGCTGTAAAATGATCAACTAGATGATCTAAGTCACTGTTCTCTGATGCATTACTCTGCAACACAAAGGAAAACATTAATGGGAGAGATTGTTTAAATTTGGTTACAGCGTTTTCTGATAAGCACCTGCTGAGATTAAATTTATTCTCAGTGACTGTGTAGTCAATTAATGTAAACTCAAAGGGTTATTAAAAAATGGTCAGACAGAACAGGATTTTGAGGAATTATTACTATGTCCTTAATCTCTATGCAAAGGGTGTGATGATAAGAATTAGTAGATGTGCGGATGTTTTGGGTAAAACCAAACGACTCTATTAAATTATTAAATGCTATGCTTAAGCTATCACTTTCAACATCTACATGTATATTGAAATCACCCAGTTTTATGACTTCAGGTTTAAAGAAGCAAAATCGAACAGTTTTTGTGTTATTTACATGCTTTTTTCCATTCGCTAAACTATTGCATACCTTCATTTGCTTCAGATCAACAAGTCTTTGATTCAAAGCGGGAAACAGTTTGGAACACAACAAGCACTAAAGTAGAGATGTAGAGAATGGACCAATCGGAGGAATCACATATCCACCTTCCCTGGTTTGACATTAACCACCCGCCAGTGTTTACTACAAAGCCCGGCTTGGCCTCGCAGCGTATTGATGCCTGGGAAATGCTTACTTCGTGCTGGGACCAGTGTTCTGGTTTATTGTGGTCATCTTAAGACTGTGTGGTCTCGACAGGGTTATGCTTACTTTTTAGGTGGGTGGTGGTAGGGGTGGGGGTATTCATTCATGTTCATGTGCAGAGTACTTTCATTACACCCCACCAACATACTTTGTATGACACAAGTCTCAACACGCACTATAGGGCTACTGCTTCCTCCCCTGGCAGTATGGATGTCTTTCTTCTCTGAAGTAACAGGCTTAAAGAACTGTCTGGAATAGATTAGTCACAGCTAATACTAAAGGGTATTTTGATTCTGCCCCCCATTGTTTTTGCCTTTTATTTTTCCCCGACGTGCAAAGTCATGACGATGGTGAGGATTCGGCTGAAAGTAAAAACAGACCTTGCCATCTCAAAGGGTTACAATGAAACAGTGAATTAGTGAAACAATGTAAAGAAAGAGTGAAGCATGATACTGTATACCAAATCTACAGTATGCCCTATTTTCCTATGCAATAGACTGGAATTTAAGATTTTGGGGAAAAAAAACATTAATCACTTTAGTTAGAGGTGTTAGTAGCATGGAACAGTTACAATATTCACCTCATCATGGATACATAAATCATCTGCTACTATTTCACTGCAGCTAATGTAGAAAACAAAAACGTTTGAGTGCATTTTTTTTTTTTTTTTTATGGTTCTGAACAGTTAAAATGTAAAGTACTTTCTGTGGGCTTTTTGGGTTTTGTCCTGTCTTTTCTGTTTCCTCATGTTTCATTCATCCCTCAGTGTTCCTCCTCCTTGTGTTCATCTCCTGTCTCACCTGTGTCTAATCCCAACAACCACAGGTGTTTGTCTTTTTCTTCCTCATGAGTGTCTCTATTTATTCAGCTTCCTTGCGTCTTGTCATTTGTCTGTGGATTGTCCTTCCAATGGCTGTTGTGTTCTCCTTAAAGTAAGTTAGCTGTCCTGCCAGCGTTTTGTTTTGTTTATTTAAAGTAAACTTTAATTACTTATTTCACCTGGAGTCTCCTGTTGCCTTCCTGCACATGGGTTCTACACATTCAAGGCAAATCATATTTTCCTGTAAATTTCTTAAATTTTTTTTAAAATCTTTATTAGTGTAACAAGTAAACATAACCCTGCATATATTTTTTTGTTAGTGTGTATATATATATATATATATATATAAGTATATATGTATATAAAGATATAAATATTCCCATGGAGAAA
>NC_056504.1:45381355-45382463 GCF_014905685.2 Nematolebias whitei
TATATATATATATATATATATATATATATATATACTTTAATGAATCCCCTAAGCACTCCACTGATTCATTGCTGTCTGATTCCTTGTACAGAGCTTTGTTAACTCCTCCTCATGACCTTCTTACTAAATATAGAAATCCATGTATTGATTTAGGGATGTGACAAATTCACAGCATGCCTCTGCAATAATGACCTATTTTAGCAGATTGCTTGTAGATAAGTAGTTGTTTTTTTTCCCCCTTTGTGTTGAGTCTCCAATTGGAAAAAGCATCGTCTGAGTGTAACTCGACACAGCATGGCTTATATTGCATCGGTGCGTGTAGCTATTGCATGCCACCAAAGCAAAAGTGTCATAATGTTTTTGCCTGTGTCTGCATGTGTGTCTGTCTATATGTGGTGTTATCAAAATATCTGTTAAACTACTGAATGGATTAGATAAAAACTCTAGGAAATTAAATTATTGAATATACGTCTATAACTGATTAACTTTTGGCTTAAACTCCATTCAAGATGGCTGCCACAACTAATCAACCTTAGTAAACGCATACATGAATATAATATACATACAGTAGTCCCTCATTACTTCATGGTTAGTTTTTCACAGACTCGCTCTATCATGGTTTTTCAAAATAAGATTGGACATGACCCACACTTGGTTGATTGATGGATGAACTGCACGATTGGCATGGAAACTTTATTTAAAATAAATTATTTTAAATTATTTAGCACCTGCTGCACATTTGTGCAGCCCAGAGCTGCAGAAAATGCATCCTCCTGCACCTTTGTGCAGCCCACATTGCAGGATAAACTTCCTGCTGCAGCTGATCAGCTGTTCTCCATGCAGAGCGGAGAAGTGGGCGTGGTCAAGAACGCTTGAAGGTGGCAAAGAGCAGAGGAGGCAAAGAGCTGAAATCTTGACATTCTGTGCTCTTTTAGAGTGTTTAGAGTTCATAAACATTGTTTAGAATACAGGAGTCCCTCGCTACTTGGCAGTTCGTTTATTGTGGGTTCACTATATCACAGATTTTCAAAGTTTGATTATATATATATATATATATATATATATATATATATATATATATATATATACATATATACATATATATATA
>NC_056504.1:45382563-45384585 GCF_014905685.2 Nematolebias whitei
CTCTTCCCATCTGATTCTTCAAATCTACGTGCAATATATATATATATATATATATATATACAGTAGTCGCTACTTCACGGTTCGACTTTTGTGGACTCGATCTTTCGTGATTTTTCAAAGTATAGTACTGTAAGATAGTACACACACAAACAATGCTCTGCCATTTTGCAGTTTTCTCTCAATATTCATACACTGTTTTCTCAGTCAAACGAACTACATTACCCAGAAGCAATCAGTTCATTTCCCAGAAGTCAACACTGTTTCCTGCCGCCGCTTGCTGCAAATGGAGGGAAAGTTTTGCAACGCAGCATCAGAAGTTCTGTAATGATAAGCTCACAGGAGTGGCAGGAACGTTATAAATGATCCTGAAGCTGAACTCATCCTTCAAGTTGTATCTTCACTGCTGAGGCTGCAGCTGACTTGGTCTCAGTTTTACCCGGTTCCTAGGGGCTACAGGAGACAGATGGTGGCGGGGTTTGGCCTAATTCAGCCTGGTTTGGCCTGGTGCTGGTTACAGGGTGCTGGTTCGGACCAGGCTGAAGTGGTGGACTAAATCCTGAGCAGCCTTGCCTTGAATGTCCTTCCTGGAGCAGCAGCACAACAACCTGGACGGAGCGGCGGACTTCGTCATTCTGCAGGGTAGCCGAACAGAACCAAGCTTCTGCAGAGCTGGTGAGAACCCTTTGTGGCACACATGTGGGTTGTAGTAGACTGATGGTTGGTAGCCGGCCAGGAAAGGCATCTGGCGTCAAACAATTGCCAAATCCCCATGCGTTTGCACACTGTGCTGACCCCTATGGGGCGTTAAAAGTGACCGCCGGTCACTCTTTCAGGGATGAACACGTGCACATTCTTGATAGAGAGGAATGTTGGTTTGAGAAAGGAGTGAAGGAAGCCATCTTTGTGAAGAGAACTCGTACATCCACGTTCAACTGTCACCTTCTTACAATGCTGTTATTGCCAGTATCATCAGCCCTCTGTGAATAGCGAGTGGCACTAACTATCAGAGCACTAACGATCGGTCATTAGTCTGATGGTCCTTCATGTTAACAGCTAGTTTTGAATGTCACCATCAAACTGCTTGATCCACTATGAGAAGGGGCTATTTATAAGACTGAGTTTATTGCAGCTCCTCAGACTAACAAAGTCTTTTGGATTAAAGATGAAACGTTTCAACAAGTTTTTATTTTTATTTTTTTGAATCCGTCCAGAGGAACTGACTTAACTTTTAGATTTTTCTACCTGGATTACTGAGCATGCATCAGGATATTATCTGTATAATCATTACTTTTATATTCATTGGCCAAAAGAAGAAGTCACAGAATGTTGTCTTCTAAAATCTTGCTACTGGAAAAAAAAAAAGCAAAAAAAAAGCCATTTTGTCTCATAAAATAAAACATGAAGATTATGTGAAGAAAACAAACAGCAGGAAGGAGCAGTTGTTCACCTCTGTTTGTTGCAGAACTTGTGTAGTTGACAGGTTTTTAAAATTACATCCAATCACCACAGCTTCTGATTTCAGTGATAACACATCAATTTAAAATCAACTTCTGGGAAGAAGAACGGCTCCTGGGCATCAGTGCTGGTGGGATTATGGTGCTTAGGAAGAAAGAAAATGTAATCAACAAAAAGGCTCAGGTACAGCTTTGATTTAATCCATTGTTGCCGACTATGTGATACATTGTGCAATTGAATGTTTTTAAAGAGAGGTGACAATACTTGTGGAGCAAAACGAATCAAGAAAGAGGATAAAATGGCACCTGGCATTCTCTGTTAAAATTGCCACTTGTTCGATTTTAAACATGGCTCTAACAACAAAACTAGATTATAGTTTGATGCATAAACGGGTTTGTCAAAGTTTGTCAACAAAGCCTGTGATGGACTGGAGACCTGTCCAGGGTGTCCCCCACTTCTCGCTCAGTGACGGCTGGATATGGGCACCAATGACCCCCGTGACCAGAAAAGGAAGAAGCGGGTAAAGATAATGGATGGATGGATGGATGGATGGATGGATGGATGGAT
>NC_056504.1:45384685-45389106 GCF_014905685.2 Nematolebias whitei
ATCCATCCATCCATCCATCCATCCATCCATCCATCCATTATCTTTACTAGCTTCTTCCTTTTCGGGTCAAAAAAGGTACTACACACCAAACAAATCAACATTTCTTCTAAAATTTGACAATTAATTATTGTTTAAATTCAAACAATATTATCATTTATCGAAATAATTTCTGGGACAATTAATCGCCCAGCAAAATTTGCTATCGTGACAGGCCTACTCCTGCACTTGAGGCAGAACCTCACCCTCGACGTCAAAAGTGCAATCCGCACTTTTCCAACCAAGGACCACGGCCTCAGATTTGGAGGTGCTGATTCTCATCCCAGCCGCTTCACACTCGGCTGCGAACCGCTCCAGTGAGCGCCGAAGATCACGGCACGATGACGCCAACAGGACCACATCATCTGCAAAAAGCAGAGACGGAATCCTGAGGCCACTGAACGGGACTCCCTCACACCCCCTGGCTGCACCGAGAAAATCTGTCCATGAAAGTTATGAACAGAATCGGTGACAGCATGCAGCCCTGGTGGAGTCCAACTCCCACTATGAAGGGGTCCAACTTACTGCCAGCAGTGCGAACCAAACTCTCGCACCGCTTGTATAGGGACCGAATAGCCCATAGCAATGGACACCCAATCCCATACTCACTGAGCACCCCCCACAGTGTACCCCGAGGAACACAGACTTCTCCAAACATAAATAAATAAGAAATGCAAAGGAATACATAGGACATACAACTAACTTGAAACCACTTAAAACCCTAAAATTCAAAGCATGAAAAGCTCAAAGAGACTTTTCTATTAAAAACAAGTAGCACAAATATGATACGGAGCCAGAGAGAGGTTTCATAATCACCGTCACTCACCTTAGAGCAATTTTACACTTTCAAAACAAACAAACAAACGTGCTAACAAAGTTCATGCTAACATACCATGTTATTATTATTAATGCTTAATGCATATCAGACAGGATTGAGGAGTGTGTACTCAATGCTTTAATGTTGAGCGATGGGAATTAATATTATGTAGCTATAAATGAATGAAACAACATAAAACTGTGTTCATTTTTTATATCACCTTTTAATTTTTGGAAACTTTAAATATAATAGTTACGTTCTTCAAGCAGAATCCTTTGTCATTGTTGCTGAGAAGCTTCCAGCTGCTCAAATATGTCCACTGTCTGATCATCCACTTCATGATGCGCCATAAATTCATCAGACAGAACGGATCTGGACTGCAGGCAGGCCAGTCGAATACGCGCTCTGAATATGTGAGCTCCTTCTCTTATTATTGGTGTAAAACGTGGTCTGGCATGGACCTGCAGAACTCATTTACCATCCTGGAAGGAACATGAAGTTCCCTGATGGTCACACATGTTTGTGATTCCAGTCTCTGCTTCTGTAATACCCCACCATATCATTCAGTCTCCCACACGTTCCTGATATTAAACCATAAAACACATGAACATAAATGTAGATCTTCAGAAACGTTTGCAATGCTGCACAAAGTTTTTCTTCTCACAAATGAGGAACTATCGTCCAAAAGATGACTAAATATGTAGATTAAGGCGGGATGATAATTGCTCCTTTACGAAGGCTCAGTCGTCTCGTGCATTCAGCAGTAAAATCCAGCCTTGACCTTGATGCACAGATTTCTACCAACTTCCAGATTTATTTTTGTATTTTTTTAAATCTTACCTTCTTCAAATAGATTTACATTGTTTACAGTTTTGCAATGATATTTTTTTAAACTAACCCTTTGGTGAATAATCTTTTAAACTGAAGCCTGTTTTCATCTGTCACCATTCAGTAATATACAGGAAACATTTTTTTGTCTTTGTGTGCCATCCATCCATCCATCCATCCGTCCGTCCATCCATCCATCCATCCATCCATCCGTCCGTCCATCCCCATGTTGTTCCTATGTTTGCATGGAATTGGCACCTTGGTCAAATCCCTTAATCTACATTTTTGGTTGTTGGTAGAAAACTGGTCTACCTAGAGGAAAAAAAAAACATGCACGCAGAGAATATGCAATGTTCACATGGCAAGCACCATCCGCATGTCAAATCTCTGACTTTCCTGCTGCAAAGCAACAGAGCTAACCATCTTCACCACTGTGAAACCGTCTTTACTTTCCTTCAAACCTTCGTTGATTGTTTCGCTTCAGGCGTGTCTAAATTTTCCAAATACTAGATATTTGTTCATAAAATCACTGTAAATCAAATAACCTGCAACTGTATCTGTTCGGTAAAGATTGGCAGCTAAATTAGGCCTGTCCGATAAACAATAAATCAATTAATCGCATGATAAATGAAAATTATCAGCCTCATTTTCAATTATTGGCTTTATCGTTTCTTCGTGTCTCTGTTTCTACTGAAGACACTGGATGACAAAAAGCTCAACTCCGGTGCTCTTCACTGACCCCTCCCTTTCTCTTTTCTCATTAAAATCTGTTTTAACCGTCAAAAAATCACGTTTTTATATCGTTAAAAGCAGCTAAGCTGAGAAACTAAGCTACAAGCTAAGCTAACAGGCTGACCTCGGGAAAAAAAAAAACTCAGTCTTGTCGAAGATTCACGGTTGAAACCCGTGACTTCATGTAAAAAGTTGTTTTTCTCTGCTCAAAGAAGCTGAGAACTTGTTTACTGATTTTTTTATTAAAAGCTTTGTGTGAAAAATGCTATAGGAGCTCAAACCACACCGAGCATCCGCCATTTGGAGAACTGAAAAAAAGGAAGAGACAGCCCATGTTGAGTCAAAGGGCCTCCCTCCCATTTTTCTTAAAAAAAGACATGCTGCTCGCTCCCTCACTATCCATCCTTCGATTTAAACAGTCTTATACTTCCATTTGGTGGTTGAAAAAAGGTACTACATGCAAAACAAATTAACTAGCATTTCTTCTTAAATTTGACAATAATTACTAGTTATTGCCAAATTCTAACAATATTATCGTTTATCGTAATAATTTCTGAGATAATAATCACCCAGCAAAATTTGTTATTGTGACAGGCCTAAACTAAATACAAATTTAAATTTGGTTGCTTTTAAGCACATTTCAGTCTTTTCTGTAAGTGTTCGAATGCGTACGTGCACCACATGACAAAAATCGTTCACCTGAGCTGGTCGAAAAACAACAAGAACCTACAACAACAGACGTGAACATAAAATCAACGTGCATTGAAAAGCCTCCACAGCTTCATAGAAACAGTTTGCTTAGACATCAAGAGACATTCGTGTGCAACCACAAATTTCAGTGCAGTCACATTTTGAATTGTTCGGCACCCATCATCAACTGGATCCCCACAACTTTAGTCCACATCTTTATGAAATAGATCAAAAAAGGTAGAAGTTTAACACGAGTGGTTTGTGGTTTTGAACATTGCTCCTTTTTTCACGTACTTACATAAAGAAAAAACAATAAAGGCTTGCTGGACTTTTTGGTCCACACTTGCCAGCGTAATGTAAAACACAGATTTATCTATCCTGCAGCCTTTATGAATAAAAATCTTTGACGTTGTGAACATTCCTTGTAGAAACCATGAGAGAGATCAAGTCTCTTGTGGCTGACCGTTTGGTTTGATTACCATTCAAAAAATAAAACACTAGGTAAGCCGCTGCCAATGATACAATTTTTTAAAGCAGACGCACAAAATCCATCAGGCTTGAAAGATAAATTATCTGTTGGATGATTCTGACCAAAAGCACACAGGCTCTAAGTGAAAACAGTGCAATGGTTGACTTTTTAAAAATGATTCCTATGGGTGGACAAAGTGGGATGTATTTTTCTGCTCAAAACAAACAATGACTGCTGGATAAAATAAATGCCCTTTCATTATCTACAAAAAGAGTCCCACATGAAGACAGGAGAAGATTCTATCCGATTTACTTGCAAGGGTCAACAGTCACGAGGAAGCGTTCACAGATGTACAAAAACAACGTGCTTTGAGCCTCGTCAGAGAGAATCTGCACCGGACAGTGAGGCAGGAAGTGTTTTATAATATACGCTTATCAGACAGAGGCGAGGTCAAGATGACCTCGGCTTTCCAGCCTACACACTCGGAGTTTTATCAGGTGTGCCTCCGTGCACCTGCAGGCTCCTCTCTGAGGAGACAAAACAACCCTCTAACTCACAAACATCAGTTTAACATTAGTTACTGATACACATCAATAACCTTTACCTACATTTCCTTTGAAAATGACCTGCTTTTGTTATTTCTTGGACATTTATGCAGCTGAGCAAAACAACACACTTGTATTCAATCTGTGGGACACTGGAAGTGTGCAAGAAGCCAAGAAAACCAGGCTGATGTTAACAAGGGATAAAAAAAACACTTATTGAACATAAATCTTTTTATTGGTATCGTTCAGCCTTTAAAAGCATCCATCCATCCATCCATCCATCCATCCATCCATCCATCCATTA
>NC_056504.1:45389206-45396109 GCF_014905685.2 Nematolebias whitei
GATAGATAGAAAGTATAAAAAGAAAC
This sequence comes from Nematolebias whitei, assembly GCF_014905685.2. Taxonomy (NCBI): domain Eukaryota; kingdom Metazoa; phylum Chordata; class Actinopteri; order Cyprinodontiformes; family Rivulidae; genus Nematolebias; species Nematolebias whitei. The sequence goes on from NC_056504.1 coordinate 45,389,233, forward strand.
AGCATACAAGGATCTAAGATAATGTTAAACACTAATAATGTAAAATAATATGATGTATTAAATAGCAGCCCGATCATAGTGAGTAGATGGATATTCATACAGCCGTATAATAGCAAGAGATCATCAGCATGGATAAGTCACATGTCACTGATTATAGTGGCATATATATATATATATATATATATATATATATATATATCTTTTATACTTTTCCAGTGAAAAACACAAAAGACCCAGACCAACACATTAGCCTCCCTCATAAAAATTCCTTTCCATGGCATTTAATAGAAATCAAATTTTCCAGAGGACATTTTAATAACTATAAATCCTCTGGGACCCCTCATTTGTGTCATAAATGGCTGACAACTAAGGTGAGGATATTGAGTGTGATGGACTTTATTAGGTAAAATTCATAGGGGAAGTCTTGCCAGAGCCTCTGGAGCTCTGTCTGTCTTTAAGCCTTTATAGTACCACTGCTGATGTCTGGGTCTCTGCCAGCTGCTCTGAGCTCACTCAACTCTCAGTCTGAATGGGAAAAGTCCAGTGACGCAAGAGCGGTGCAGCCGCTTAGAATTAAGAGTCAGATGAAAAGGACTTCATTTCTTAGTGGCATTGACCCAGACTTGGTTACTTTTCCACACAGGCCCCAGTGACACAAACTGCACAATAGAAACAGACTGTGATTCTTCACACATTGCTGGTTTTAACTTTTACAGTTTTAAAATAAGTTTCTCTCTCTGTGTGGTGGAAATTGATTTAATTGTTGTTGCCAAAGTTTTTTTTATTTTTTTTTTTGCTGTGGTTTCATTCAAGCAGAAAAAAAAAAAAAACAGGCAATGTAGAGGTTCATCTGAGCATTTAGAGGTTGAGTCATGAGCAGCTTCTCTGATCTCTAATCAGAAGTCATTACAACACTCTCAGCACTGATCTGCAGACAAGGTAACATTAGCTGTTTGTTTTATTCCAGTTCTCATTTTATCACCTGCTGCTGAAGGCAAAGCCCAAGTAATAATATTTTTGCACACGTTGGACTGTGTGTGTGTGTGTTTGGTGGTGGTGGTGTGGGGAGGGTTAATACATGCACATGTTAATTTGTTTGTCATTAGCAAAATATCTTATGAACCTCTGAATGGCATTGTTTGATTATGATCATTGGGCTGACTTCTACAACTGATTAAAGTCTGTAGTCAAACAGACTCAAGATGGCCGCCACAGCAACACATGAATGGGTGTAACCCAGCCAATGTTGCAGGCACTGAGCAAAGTTTATGTGTAGAAGCTGTGCATTGTCCTCGACACAAAGCACAGAGCACTGTGCAACATCTCTTTTTCAATCCAGGCATTACTGGATGAAGTCAACCCTGATTGTCTGTTAGCAGAATATCTTACGATATGATGCTGCATCTGATACAGTTGATCACAATATTTCACTACAGAGGCTCGAATATGACAGATTACAGGAACGGCTCTAAAATGGTTTACATCATATTTATCTGATAGATTCCAGTTTGTAAATAAAAATAATAAATTGTCTTCATACACCAAAGTTAGTCATGGAGTTCCTCAGGGCTCAGTGCTTGAACCAATACTCTTTACTTTATATATGCTTCCATTAGGTAAAGTTATGGGATGGGATACATTTTCATTGTTATGCTGATTATACATATATTATATATTATTTGTCCATTAAACCCAATGAATCCAATCAGCTACTTTTTCTTAAAGACATAAAAACTTGGATGACCCTTAATTTTCTGCTTTTGAATATAGACAAGACTGAGGTTTTGGTTTTTGGACCTGAGCATCTTAAGAATACATTTTTCAGTATTTTGTCCTCCTTAGATGACATTAGTCTGTCCTCCAGCTCCCATTTTCAAAATCTTGGTGTTATTTTTGATCAGGACATGTTTTTTCTCCACCACATTAAAAACATTACTAGAACCATCTTCTTCCACCTGTGTAATATCATTAAAATTAGAATCATCTTATCTAAAAATGATGCAGAAAAACTGGTCCATGCATTTGTCACATCTAGACTGGACTGTTGCAATGGTTTATTATCCGAGTGTCCAAATACTTCTTTAAAACGTCTTCCGTTGATCCAAAATGCTGCTGCCAGAGTCTTAACTGGAGTTTCCAAAAACAGAATGGGAGGCAGATCTTTCAGTTATCAGGCTCCTCTCTTGCGGAACCAACTTCCAATCTCTGTCCGTGAGGCTGACACATTGTCCAGTTTTAAGACTGGGCTCAAGACTTTTCTTTTTCATAAATCCTATAATTAGAGTTGGCTTGGGTTTCCCGAGCTGTCCCTTAGTTATGCTGCTATAGGCTTAGACTGCTGGAGGACAAAATGACGACATTTTTTCACTCTGCTACTGTCTTTACTTACTCTGCTCAACTTGTTTTCTATTTGTAATAATTTTTTCTATCCTTGACATGTGTTTTTGTCTTTCAAGTACCTGCACCTACATCTGGACCTGCAATTCTGTTTGTTTGTCTCTCCTTCCTGTCCTCTCAAACCAGCAGGTCAAAGCAGATGGCCGCTTGTCCTGAGCCTGGTTCTGCTGGAGGTTTCTTCCTTTTAAATGGGAGTTTTTCCTTTCCACTGTTGCCACTGTGCTTGCTCATGATGGGAGACTGCGACGAAGTGAAGATTCACCATGTCTGCTGGCTTCCTTGACACACGAGCCGATCTGAGCTGATCCGAACTGACCCGATCTGTACCGTAACAGTGGAAAAGGGGCATAGAGAACTTTATTAATTGGCCTTTTCTATGTATATGAACGTTTTTGTAAAGCGCCCTGAGACAACTTTGTTTTGAACTGGTGCTATATAAATAAACTGAATTGAATTGAATGAACCACTTGGCGGGCAGCACGGTGGCGCAACTGGTAGAGCTGCTGCCTCTTAGCAAACAGGTCCCCGGCTCAAATCCCAGTCCAAAGACACTTCTGGGTGGAGTTTATATGTTCTCTCCGTGCATGCGTGGGTTTTCTATGGGTACTCTGGTTTCCTCCCACAGACCAAAAACATGCATGTTAGACTGATTGGTAACTCTAAATTGTCTCTAGGTGTGAGTGAGAGAGTGGATGGTTGTTTGTCTCGTTTGTCTCTATGTGTCCCTGTGATGGACTGGAGACCTGTCCAGGGTGTACCCCGCCCCTCGCACAGTGATCGCCGGACATGGGCACCAGCGACCCCCGTGACCCAAAATGGAAGAAGCGGGTAAAAGATAATGGATGGATGATTTCAATGAAACTCTCAGAAAGTAATCATTGATTGTACGCCTGTACCTGACTAACTTTTGAAGTCAACTCAACTCAAGATGGCTGCAACGAACACTCCAAACTTTAGTTAAATATCTGTTAAACTGGCAGTATTGTATGCATTTTTTTTTCTATCAAGCCAATGAATAACAATAACGTTTTAAAAGCATACCTTGCTCAATCAGTCAGTGGTTAGAGAACATGCTGGATGCCTCACGGATACTAACACAACAAATGTGAGCTTCAGTATCTGTAAACTGGACAAAGTCAGTGGCCATTTTGAATTGGATTGACTTCAAAAGGTGAAAAAAAAGCTGTACATGTTAATCTGATGGGTTTTTTTTTTTTTTTTTTTTTTTTTGAGGGATTCATTGAAGTCTGTCCTCTGGATTATGAGATGAAGTGCAAACACACACACACACAGGTAAAACCATAATCGCTCGGCCTTTGGTGGTGGAAAATAATTAGTAACTTTTAGCACGCCAAGCTTAAATAAGGAATGTGTGTAAAGAAGAATAAACATTCAGAAAACAAATCTGAAAGGCCTTTCCTAAGAGAAGTAAAGAGTTAGGTGAATGTGTAAAAGTCGGCTGCAGGGGTGTTGGGGAGGAAGGGACGACGAGAAGCAGGAAGAGGCGGTGGGGAGTGATCCTTCTCTGGAAAATGTATTGGTCTGGTTGGAAAAACAGGCTGCAAAAAAAAAAAATGAAGGAAAAAAAAAAATAGAAGAGCAGGAAAATTTAGGGGTGAGGGGATCCGGAGCTGTGGCCTGCAGATGAACCCATCGGGGACTTTGCTTGATGGGGTCATTCCAAGTTCAGGTCTTTCCCTTGCTGACTCTGCGAGAGCGGAGGAGCTGTCCATGGCTGAAGGGGCCTGCTCTTGACGGCCTCCAGTCCCTGCTGCGAGCCCCCCAGGGGCCCTGTAACACAAACCTACTTCCAGCAGGAGTTCTGCGGGGTGTGTGGGTAACGGGGGCATGCCCTAGGTAAACAGAGGTCATTCTGAGGATAGCAGGGTGAAAAGAGGCACCTTTCCCTATAAATATTTTTCTGACAGTAAGATGAAGGTTTGTTTGTGAAGCTCTGATCCCTCAGTGCGTCTGTAAAGGCTTGAGTTACAGTTCTCCTCACTAGACAAAGAAACAGTTCTGCAATTTAGGAAAAAAAACAAGTAAAGCAGTCACAGGTAATACTGTACCGTAAAAAAAAAATCAAGTCAGATTATGGGAAAGTGTAAAAATAATCCCTGCAGCTCATTCATCTCGCCCTGAATCAAACTCACTGGATTTCAAACAACACATGTGGACGTGCTGTCTGTGAAGATGGAGTGGAAAGGTTTTTTGAAAAAGACAAATGAGGGACAATCTATCACACACCAAACAGCAAGTCAGGGGTGGCCAACTAATCAGGCAGTTTGCACAGGCAGCACAGCATGGGCCCTTTGAGTGGATAAGTGGTCCCTCCCATAAAGTCAAGAGTAAAGCTTGTAGCAGAGGTTAGGGAGAGGTTGGCAGGGAGTTAATGAGATGACTGGTGTGGTGATCAACAAAGAGTGGTTTGAAGATCTATGACACGGCACAAGACACAGATTGATAAATATGGAACGTGCTCTAGATTTATGAAGTCACATTAAATGACCAGAAAGATGTAAGTTTGTTCACCAGCATTGTATTGTTCTTTAATTTCTTTTGTTAAATGAAGATGAAATGCAGCTTAATAAAATCTGATGGTTATCACAGTTAAGGGGAAAAAACACCCACGAGGTTTCATCAGTACACTTATTTATCTGCATCTTTTACCGATACCCAAAGAATACTTTTTACTGCAAATAAAAAAAATACACTGACATTCCTTAGATGTCAGGACTGAATTAATATGTATTTTAAAATAAATACTTAAAAGCATTTTATATATTTAAAAAAATATATTTTGAATGTTTCCAAATTGTGCAATATTTGAGTTTATTACAGTAATTATAATAATTCTGCCTTGATTATATTTAATCATAAGAAAAGAACATTGTTTCTTAATTCAAAACTTTGAGGACAAGTTTTTAATTCAGAATACCCCAGAACAAAGAGTTTAAAAAAAGAAGAGTGTATTGAACAAATATAATTAAAATTTAAAGACTAGCGTTTTCTGAAGGGATGCATATTGTAGCCTTTCATGTCAGAGTTTTTACATAAAATAATCTCATATTGAGAAGTGACAACAAACAAACAAGGTTAGCTCCAACAGTTAATGCTAAAGGTTTAAGCTATGAGTTGAATTTAGAACGTGCAGCCACAACATCAAATTCAATATTTATTGTTGAATAAAATCGATTAGCTGTGATGGTCATCTTGATTTGTGTTTACTCCAAAAGTGGATCAGTTATAGATTTACATCCTAGGATTGATTTAAAAAAGTTTAGTTAAAATCTGATCAGTGGTTCACGCTAACAGACAAACAGGGTTTGACTCCAACAGTTATCGCTAAAGTTTCAAGCAAAGATTTTGCACAATGAGAAGAACTCAGAATACATTTTTGTAATTGACACTCAGCTACTACTGCATCAAACTTCAGCACAACGACTGTAAAAATGACCACATTTGAACAATTGTTAAGTTAAATAAGGTCCAACAAAGTTCTGTCAGGTCATCGGGACGATTTCTTTTTTTGTTGTTGAGACGTTTCGTCCTTCATCCAAAGGACTTGATCAATTCAGGGATCCACAAATAAACTCTTAGTTGACCATAGTTGAGGGTAGACCCACCGGTAAACAGAGAGCTTCACCTTACAGCTCAGCTCTCTCTTCACCACAACAGACCGGCACAGAGTACACAATACTGCAGATGTTGCACTAATCCGTCTGTCAATCTCACGCTCCATTCTTCCCTCCCTCATGAACAAACCCCAAATATACTTGAACTCCTTCACTTGAGGCCGAACCTCACCCTCGACCCGAAGAGAGCAATCCACACTTTTCTGACTGATGACCATAAACAAATAAAAATTCACAATTTCACAGTTTTTGTGCACGCACTCTCAAAACAAGTAGATTAATCCCAAACAGGCCCATAAACAAATTAATCTATTAATTAATGTTAGCTTTTTGGAGTCTTTAAGGTTCGGTCTAGTTTTGGAGACACAATGACAAAAAAATTTAAAATACAGTTGTCCCTCGCTTCTTTGTGGTTTATCGTAGACTCACTCTATCGTGGTTTTTCAAAATAAGATTGGACATGACACACAACTGACTGATTGATGGATGAGCCACATGATCGGCATGGATTTTTTATTTAAAATGAATTAGTTAAAATTATTTAGCAGCTGTTGCACCTTTGTGCAGCCCATGCTGCGGGATAAGCCTCCTGCTGCAGCTGATCAGCTGTTCTCCGTGCAGAGGGGATAAGTGGGCGTGGCCAAGAATGCTTGCAGGTGGCTGAGAGCAGAGGAGGAAGGAAGCTGAAATCATGACATTTTGTGCTCTTTTAGATTGTTTAGTTTAGAAACATTTTTTTAGAATATTGCAAGAGCATGGGAAGGGTTTAAAATGCCATCATACATTATATATACATATACATATATATATATATATATATATATATATATATATATATATATATA
>NC_056504.1:45396209-45420699 GCF_014905685.2 Nematolebias whitei
TCCATCCATCCATCCATCCATCCATCCATCCATCCATCCATCCATCCATCCATCCATCCATCCATCCATCCATCCATTCATCCATCCATCCATCCATTATCTTTACCAGCTTCTTCCTTTTCGGGTTGTGGGGCCGTTAAAAGCATGTCACCTGAATAATTTACGTTTAGAGTACACATAAACAAATCTCCCAAAAATGTAAGAAGATGTAAGAAAATTTCAAAATCTTTAAGTATTATAAAAAAGCTTAAACTCTATTTAAAAACAAGTACTTTATTAACTTTATACAGCAGTTTAATTTATCCCCATATTTCTTATTGCAATTTAATTTGGGCTAGTACCTATCCTTCTTACTTACAGTCAATCCATAAACTTTAAAAACCTTTTGTAAGAATTGTCATGAACTTTCCACATTTAGCTCCATCCAGACCTCAGTTTAAAAAAAAATTAGAAATTCTTACAATTTATGATGTTTACGTTTTAAAACAGGAATCCCGATGTATAAAGTTATATGTATTCCATTATCTTTACCTAAATATTTTCATAATTTCTTTGAGTTTAATTCTTATTGTAATTCACAGTCTACAACAACGTAGTCTACGTCTCCTTCTGTAGAACCAGTTACTGAATTTTCATTCATGCATCAACGTGTTGCGCTGTGGAACAGTTTAAAACAACTAAGTGAATCTTGTACAACAATAGATGTGTTTAAAAGAAAGTTGAAACAAAGTTTATAGATTTTTTAACACTTTTTAAATTATTTAATTATTATTTTAATATTTTTCGACGAGTTAAATTTATTATTAACTATTATCTATTGCTTTGGTGTGTATTTATGTGTGTTTAAAGTAAGATGTAAGCTTATGTATAAAGCTTTATGATATTTTTCTTTATTTTTTTTAGTAAAGTTTGCTTGTAAGCCCACTTTGGATTTTTATGACCTCTCCTGCACATTTAGTTTTTTTTATTTTTTCCTTTACGTGTGTTGTTTCTTTTTTGTGCAAACAATAAAAAAGTGAAAAAAATATTCATAAATACAGTAATAGTAATAACAATAATAATATAATAATAAAGTTTAAAGAAGGATAATTTAATTTAGCAACTTTGTTAAGGCTGACTCTTCAGCAGCAGTTTGCAGATTGAATCACCAGGGGGCAGTGTTTGACAGTTTGCCACTTTGTATAACATTCTAGAGGACACCCCCCCCCCCCCCCCCCCCCCCCACACACACACACACACACACGCACACACAAACCCCTCTTCTTCCCTGCCTGTCTAGACAACGTGCAATTTTCCTCTATTTCGTGAGCGTACGCAGAGAAAGAGCAAACATTTCTACCTGAACAGTTTTATAAAGAGACATTTCGTCCGTCCACCGTTGTTTTGTCTAAGCTGATGAAATTTGTCAACAAACAAAATGGAACTGAAATTGGGCCTCAAGGAGAAACAAGAGGCAAACACGGGACATCAGTCAAAGCACGGCCATGAACGTCAGCTGCTGTGTGGTAATATCGTCTCTGCTGATCTCTGGTCAGGTGGAGACAGTGACAGAATATTTTAAGATGCAGTGGAGTGTGTCCTCCAGTCTCACCAGATTACTGGCTCGCTGTGTAATCCTCAGAAGGTCATAGCTCACCTTTAATCTTCTTCCATGTGTCATTATATGAGCAGTTAGTACTGCTCTTCCCCACATGACTGATTGGGAGACAATATTAGCACGACAGTCACACCATCCCATCTGTTCATGGCTGCAGATGTGTGATGGCGGCCTTGGCTAGTGTGTAATAAAATTTGCACATACTAGACACAAATGCAGTGAAAACGTGCATGAAAGGCAGTTTTTGATAAAGAAGAAGCTGTCAGTTCACTAAGTAATAAATATAACCCACAATATATGATTCCTGTGTCAACCTGTGGATATATCAGGTTGGGCGACACGGTGGCTCAATTGGTAGAGCTGCTGCCTCTCAGCAAGGAAGTCACTGGATTAAATCCCAGTTAGAGACCTTTCTGGGTGGAGTTTGCATGTTCTCTCCGTGCATGTGTGGGAGGAAACTGGAGCACCTGGAGAAAACCCAAAGACATGCACGTTAGGCTGATTGGTAACTCTAAATTGTCTCTAGGTGTGAGTGAGAGAGTGAATGGTTGTTCGTCTCTATGTCTCAGTGTCTCTGCGATGGACTGGAGACCTGTCCAGGGTGTCCCCCCGCCACTGGCACAGTGACTGCTGGAGCACCAGTGACCCCCGTGATGGGAAAAGCAAAAACTGGGTAAAGATAATGGATCAGTGAATATATCATGTTATTCACCGAGTTCACAAAAGATGAAATTGTGTCTGATATTACATTTTAATTTGAATTTGCGTTACAAGTTTATGTTTTGTGTTTCAAAGCTTTGACTTGAACTAAAAATAATAACAGATAAAAAAAAAAGCAATAAAAACAGACAGAAGGACAACTTGTATGATTAGATATTACTTTTAAAAACAGTCACACCAAAAACAAGATGCTTTTTATATCAGATTTTAGGAACTTTTGTTAAAAGATTTGGCAGAACTTATTACAAGCTAACTTAAATCTGAAAGTTAAACCCAATATTTATTGTTTTAAGTGTGAAACGTAAAATGTATATATAAAAAAAAACATTCTTGCATTGAGGTGTGAGAGGTACGAGAAATCAATCGCTGTCACCTTCCATTAAATATCCCTAAAAATAAATATAAAAATGTATTAATGAACACACAAGTAAATATGTCTTTCTATTATATCATGTAGTTTGTTTTTTTTCCAAATTTAATAACTTATTAAGTTGGAACCAAATTTGTATTTTTATGAATTCTGCCTGTATCATTTCTAACATCCGTTCAATATCTTCACCAGAACAAAAAAAAAAAAAAAGTAACATCTGCAAATAAAACACATTTCAAAAGTCCTGACACATCAACCAGATCATTCACATACAAATTAAACAACTGGTTGTTTACCTACATAAACACTTGATCCAGTAACTATTTTAGAGTTAATATAACTGTATATGTTATTTTACTTGTAAAAAGTAATTTGATGAATGCTCTTTTTTGTTCTAAACTCCACCTGTGAGGTACTTCAAGGATTAAACCGAACGACTGCGCTTCTCCATTGGATTGGAGTGAACATGTAGTGGAGCCTATCCGTCACGTTGTTTGTGGGGAGACTGACAGCTGAGTTGAAGGAATGAGGAGTGAAGAGGAGCATGATAGATCCAACTGCTTTGACTAATACAGGCAAAGGGAGATGTTTCACAGTAGCTGTCCTCTCGAACCTCACTGTCTCGCTTCCTCCTTATCATTGATTCAATCCTTGTCACTTTGAGACGTCTCAATGCCCCTTACCCTATAACACCAGCACTCATCATGCATAACACACGCGTGCTGCAGAGTCAGGTAAGTAGCATGCTGACATTTGCCAGGCAGAAAGGTGTTTTGAATGATAAGGGTGGCAGACATGAGTGATTGCAGCCCGGCTTGCTGTGGCTCCCTCTGAGACAGCCATTAGATTGGAAGAAAACTGATGGAGACATTTGTCTTTCTCAACTGTGTTTTTTTTTTTTTCCTGTTGAAGTTTGAATCAGTGGGACTTTTAGAGGAGAAAGCAGCAGGGGTTAGACATTTCACCTCCTGTTAGGTTAGTCTCACCTGCTGTACAGATGACGTGTCTCTTAATGAGGCTCTCTGCTGTGATCCTTCCTGCTCCGTGTCCTTTGTTTTCTGTCTTGTGGAGGTAAAGTTCGTCCTGACCTTTTCTTTCTCACGGTGTGTTGATTTTATGCGCTGTTAACAATTAAGAGCAACAGTTTTACTTTTATTTGTCATGTAAATGAATAATTTGCAGTCCCTTTAGTTAATTTATTTCAAAATTACCACACCTTTTTTTTTTAAAAAGAATAAAAATATTGGTAAAACTAAGCGTACACATGTTGTGCTCACAGTTGTTAACATGTTGTTTACTGGGCATGATTACAACTTTACAGTGGTTTTGTTTTTTGTAAAGAATTTGCAGCAATGGTGTACGTCATCTGAGTGTCACACTGACCTTCTTTACAAGTAAGGGGGCGGGGGGGGGGGGGGGGGGGGACACAAAAAGGGGTGTCACTGTGAGCCACTAATGGAAACACAAGGTCAACATCAAAACCTCTGGAGAGGTAATGATCATGGCTGCATCTTCTAAAAACACACGTTGACACAAATTCTGAGAAAAAAAGGTATTTGGGATTTGATGGATGTGGTTACAAAGAAACAATTATTACTCTCCAGGTTTTAGAATATAAAAAGATTTGAGTCTTATACAAGAGAGGCAGTTTTTCCTTAATGGGTATAAAAGGAAAAATACAACATTTCCAACTGGATTACTATGATACAATGACATCAAAACTACTTGTCAGTATTTATAAGGATCTATTTTAGGGTTTATTAAAGACATTATCTTTACCCGCTTCTTATTCCTTTTTGGGTCGGGGGGGTCACTGGTGCCCATGTCCAGCTATCACTGTACGTGAAGCAAAGAAACCCTGGACAGGTCTCCAGTCCATCACAGGGACAAAAAAAAAACGTTCACTCTCGGGACAATTTAGACCAATCAGCCTAACATGCATGTTTTTGTGCTGTGGGAGGAAACCAGAGTACCTGGAGAAAACCCACACACGCACAGAGAGAAGATGCAAACTCCACCTAGAAAGGCCCCCGGACGGGATTTGAACCTGCAACCTTCTTGCTGAGAGGCAACAGCTCTACCAACTGAGCCATGATGCCGCCCACAGATTGAGTTACATTTGGAGAACTAAACTACAGAGTTTACCAAAACATTAAAATAACAATAAAACCATTACAACTCACAACAAAACAATTTTCCCCCCAATAAACAAAAATAAACCTAGATGACAATTATCTGCATTGATTAGTTTGAATAAGACCTATAAAAAATCAATATTCACTAGATCAAGGCTGCACAGAAGACTGTTGGAATCAGCCTCCCCACCATCACAGACATCTACACCTCCAGATGCAGGAAAAGGGACACCTGCATCATGAAGGACCTCACTCACCCAGCACACACACTTTTTGTCCCGCTCCCCTCAGGCAGGAGGTTGAGGAGCATTAAATATAGAACGACCAGACTGAGGAACAGCTTCTACCCTGAAGCTGTTACACTCATAAATCCCTAACTAGAAAATTCACTGTGTAATGCCACTTTAACTGGTGATATGTCACTTTATCCATGCTGCTGATTATCCATGCTGCTGATTATCTATGCTGCTGATTTATTACCTTAAGCTGCTATATTCATACCCATCTGCTCACAACAGACTCATGTTCAGGCTGCTGTTTATTATTGTTTAGCATATATCTTAGATCTTTGTATACTGCTTCCTTTATATATACTTTATATGTTTGCTTTTGGTGGATGTATCTGGGACCTTGGGTACACAATTTCGTTCCACCTCATGTACCACATGTGACGCAAACGACAATAAAGAACCTTGAACCTTGAAAGTATTCCAATTATGTGCATTGTTTATTTTGTGTAAAACCTACAAAAAACATTTACTAGTTCAAGTTCAATAATCTTTATTATCCTCAACAGGTAATTTGTTTCAAAGTCAGTAGACATAAAAAATACATTCATACATGAGACAGTATCATAAAATAACAGTACTAAAATCACAACTGCTCATTAAGAAGCCTGACTGCTGCAGGGATAAATGCATTTTTCTTCCGCACGGCAACAGATACCTACCTCCGAACAAACGCAACCTAAACTCATCGTGGAGTGGGTGATGAGGATCTGCCAGGACCAGTCTGGCCTTTCTCACTGACCTCTGCTAGTGATGCTGCACATCCTGACAATCCACAAGAGGTTGTTCCTGTTCTTCCACGTTAATAATGAGCACAACGTTCTCATAAAAGCAAGATTGCTTTTTATAAATTACAGTAAATTTGATATTTAGACTGACCTTTCAGTAACTGTGTATCCATGGGAGGTTATGGTCAGATAAGTTTGTGCCCTGCCTTATGTAACTGGGCAGCTCGGAGCAGCGGGGGAGGACATGCACATATTCATGTATGCATGCGCTTCTGCGTGTGTTCAGTTCAAATGCACATGCAGACGTGTAACACTTTTTCTATTGAAGTGGTGTCAGTTAATTCCGTTCAGAATCTATTTATCCTTTCAGATGTGAGGTTTTCACTGATGATTTAGGGGAAGAGTTGAATGCCACACAAAGCTCATGCCATCCATCTTTTCCAGTGTGTTTGCACACGTGTGTGCGTGTCTGCACACATTTAGATTGGCATGTGCTGACAGAACATCCTTGCACTTGCTGACTAGTTGAGGACAGGAGGGAGATGTGCCAGTCAGAAATATTTTCCTCCACTCATCACACGTGGAGTCATGACTTTGACAGTGATCTTGGAAATATGAAAACAGGCAAGGCCCCCCACCCACGTATCCTTGGTGACGAAGGGGTAGCAGCGGTGGTGTGTGCTGGAGCATTATGTCTGACGTAGCAGGAATGAAGGACAGACATACTCACAGGAGAGAAGATGAGGGAGGAATTGTAAATAAAAAAAAAATAAAAAAAAACACACACACACAGTGACGCACACGTGTCACACCTCTAACTCACAGGACTCGTTTCCGTGGCAACTATCTCCACCCGCTTCAACTTGCACCAATCAAAACTGTCTATGTTTTCATCGCTTTCATTAGCTTCCTCAAAGTTAATGTGCCTTTGAATGAAATTACTGATTCTGTCTGAGTGCGCCTGCACACGATGTCCCGTTTCATTTCATCCTCTGTCGGATGGACGTGGAACAGAAGCACGTATTTTATGACTCTGTCAGCACAAACATTGTTAACCTTGGGTTTCAACACCGGTCTCAGACACAGTGGTATTTATATTTAGTGAGATTTGTGTCCACTGTCAGACTTCACAATACAGCCAAGTTCAAGATGGAAAATGTGAGATGTTCCCTCTGACCATCAGGACATGGCTAAAATTGCCCTCCTGTCATTTTTGTTGTTCTACCTCACAACAACGCCTGGAAACTCTGACTGAAATCACATTGTCAAGTGGCAGTGAGTTAACAATAGAGCCATTTTAATCCATCTTCCAGCTGAGCCTCTGGAGCCCTCTCTTTGAGTCAAAAACAAAATGATATGTGGTGCTCATTTGGGAAGATGCCAAAACAGATTTATGCTAGAACCCTTGACAGTTCTTAAATGAAGACAAATAACATTCAAGAAGATGTCATGATTGGCATTTGAACTGGTGGAAAATATAGCTGGCATATAAAAGAACAATCTATGGTGATGAGGTTCAAGCAAAAACAGAAACACTCAAAGACCTCAATCTCAATCCTCTGAGTGAAAGATTCCCTGACACATTTATTAAAACATGATGTATGGTTAAAAAAGGACAGACCACTTTGACTTCGGACGTAAACAATCTGAGTAAGTGGAGCCGACCTCTGGGGTACATAACAACTGGAATAACCTTGGACTGTCAGTACACAAAGGATATTGTTATCCTGTAATCTAAGTGGTATACAAGCACACACACACACCTTTGGGAGTGTCCTCTAATCTCTGGCTCAAATGAGGAGGTTTTCTGAGAAATCTCTCATTTCAAAAGATTTATTTTTTTACCTTCAGAGAAAAAGAGTCCCTGCAATCAATTTGTTTCTGTCAGCACTGGAGAGTGTGGAGACTCAGACTCTAGAGCCAAGTGGATCAGAGAGAACTAAAACTTTTAATAATTCAAGACGAGCATTTCTTGACGGTATGCATATCACCCACTGCTTTCCATGACCGAGTTTTATTCCAAGAGTCCCATCACATTAAAGGGCCCTGCATACTCCATCCGTAGTGACAAAATTGTCTCTCATTGACGTAGTTGCGTGACAAAAATTGCGTCATTTTGTTATCATAGAAGCTTCGCCTGCCCCTTCTCAACACAAGGCCCAGACCAAACTTTTTCTCACAGGCGTATGCACCATGTGTCACCAGTGTGTCACCAGTGGTCCGATGTTTATGGGCGTGTTAGTTGGACATTTAACTTTACGTCTCTTCAAACACACTAAATTAGTCAAATGGTCAAAACCTCCTGGATGGAGATCGTGCAGACTTTGTGTTTGTCTGCTGAAAAGTGCGGTGCTCTCTTCATGATAGATTTGGGGACAAACAGCAGATGCAGGGATGGAGTGAAGACTCTGGTGGGAAGAACCCCCCAGTGCTGACGTATACTCCAGCAGGAGGGGTGTCCCAGGAGCTCTGCATCTGTGTCTCGTGGACTATGAAGTGTTCATTCTGTTCAGCTTCAGACGGAGTAGGCAGGGGGCTTGAGTCTTCTCATGGATGATAAGTTTGTGCTTTAGATATATGTTTAGGATGACATAAACTTTATTTCAATAAATTTAATTTGAACTTTTTTTTTCCCATGAAATTACCAGTACTCCCATTGATTTTACTGTTAAGTACTTTAGTAACAGCTGCTGTTTTAAATGTGCTTTATAAATAAATTTGACTTGACTAGAGTAAGTTTGAGCCTTTTATATGATGATGAATGTAGCTTAGCTGTTGCAACTATTTTAATTTGGGTTTGACTCCAATTTTAGTCGCTTGTAGATGTAAAGGTATAGGTTTCTTTAAAATACGTCCAATGGTTCATGGGATAATTTGCTAATGGTTTTATTTGACTGCAACAGTTAATGTCAACATTTTAAGCAACAATGTTTTGCAGTGTGTCTTTCTGTGTGTTGAGGACAACTTTCACCTACTACTACATCAAATTTAACTCAAAATCAGTAAAATTGTTTAGCTATAGCCTTTTTTATTGACTAATGTTGATTAGCTGTGGTAGCCATCTTGAAACGGGTTGACTTTAAAAATCAGTTGTAGATGTATGTCCATTTGCTCAACTTGACTGTGATGTTTTGAACCAGTTTGGCATGACTGTCGACGAGGGAGATGGCGGGCACTGGAGGAGAGGCCGTGCCCCAGAGGTCATACTAACACCAACACCAACCAACTGGTTTTCCCACTTTGGAGTAGGCTGCTGGTGGAGAATCAGTTTTGTTTGGTGTTTCTCAGACTGATGAAACTCTTCGGATGGAGGACGAAACATCTCAGCACAAAATAGAAACCGTTCAGATGACCTGTCTGAACGTTGTTGGATTTTATACCTGGATTATTGAGCATGGACTTTGGTGTCCATTTGCTCCGTTTCATTAAAATCAATCCATTGAACCACCACAAAATATTTTGCTGACAAGAAAACAGGGTTGATGTCAACATGTTTAAATGTAAAACAACAGTTTTAGGTAAACTTCTTGCACAATGTGTTGGGAAAAACCTCTCTGCCACGGCTTTTTGTCTGCGCGGCTGATTTTGAGCAACTTTGTGATTTCTCAAGCCAGTTGTCTGCAGTGGATTGTTCTTGTACACAAAATATTTGTTTTCAATTCCATTAAATTCATTCAGCTCTTTCATGACATATTTTGCTAATGGACAGATTTGACTTAAAAAAAATGCTAAGTCTTAAAAAAATGTGTTTAGGTTGGTCGTTGGGGATTGGTCTCGGCTACAGAAACAACATTTGAATTCAATATTTGTAAAACTGTCTGAGTCCTATAGTTATTCTATGGTCACTTAGCTGTGGTGGCCATCTGGAATGGAATAAATAATTTAAAAATGGTGAAAACAAATGAACACACAAAAATATAATCACTCTATCTTCACCTAAGGATGATAACAATAAAAACACTGACAAGGCAGCAAAACTAAAAAACTAATTCATGAGTAGAGAGTTCATCGAGCAGGGAAACATAAATATAGGAACCATTAAAAACAAAGTATAGAACTAACAAACACCAGGAGCTAAACAGGCTTTTTAACAGGAAGTGGTGATTATGGAGGCTCTCTGTGACTTCGTCGATATCAAAATTAATTTTTCATTTTAAATTACATCCTATAAACCACAAACGTTCTAAATGATACTAACCTCAGTATTTTTTTTTACATTTCCTTTAATGAATGTATCTCATTGACAGTTTCATATTAATAGATGACTTTTTACAGAAATGTGTAAAAGCTGAGCGCTCAGAAAACATTCCTGGTTGGCTCTTGGCCTGCCAGTCAAAGCAGATCTATTTTTGCATGTGCCTGAACCTTGGGGACGACTGCCAGCTCAGTGAATCTGTGACATCTTCACAAAAGGGCTCTCTGTGGTGTTTGCTGAAAAATTCACAGAGGATTTTAGACCCAGTTTTCCACAGACTCTCAGTTCAGCTGGGAGGAAAAAGATGAACCTTGTCTTATAGCCTTCTCTGCCCACTTAAAAGGTTACTGCAATATGCATTTACAGATAAACATTGCTTTGAACCAGTGAACTGTTCTTAAAATGTGTGCCAGCCTTGGAAAGAGTTGACTTTTAGCTATTTCGTACTGCAACAAATGCAAATCCTCCATAGCACTTAGATGGAATTGCAACACAACTTACCACTGGGTGCTGATTTTAATCTTTCATTAACACTGTTTCATAATGTTATAGACTTGGGCCCAGTTTACACAACATCCTTTCTGCTGTGGTTCACATCTTTGTGTATACGGCAGCAGTGCTCATTCGCTCTTAAACTGAGTGTTTCAGAGTCCAGGTCTCAGAGAGCAGATTTTTGGGGGACCAAATTGAAATCTTAAAACCTCCCCCACTTCGAGAAAGCGCAACCCCAGTCAGCACATCTGTGAAAAATCTGTAACATATTTTTGTTAAATGCTGTATAATGTATTTATTTATTTTGTAAATCTATTTTACATATTTCACCTATTACACATACCTGCAGTATCGCGGACTCTGTACCGGTCCTTTGTGGTGAAGCGAGAGCTGAGCTGAAGGCAAAGCTCTCTGTTTACCGGTTGGCCAACGTTCCTACCCTCACCTATGATCACGAGCTCTGGGTAGTGACTGAAAGAATAAGATCGTGGATACAGCCGGTTGAAATGAGTTTCCTCCGCAGGGTAGCTGGACTCTCCCTTAAAATGAGAAGTTCAGTCATCCAGGTGAGACTCGGAGTAGAACCGCTGCTCCTCCAGGTCGAGAGGAGCCAGTTGAGGTGGTTCAGGCATCTGGTAAGGATGCTCCCTGGGTACATCCCTAAGGTGCGCTGCACATGTCCGACTGGGAGGAGACCTCGGGGAAGACCCCGGAAACGCTAGAGAAACCGTGTCTCTCTGTTGTCCTGGGAATGTCTTGGAATCTTCCCAGAAGAGCTGGAAGAGGTGGCTGTGGAAAGAGATGTCTGGGCCTCCCTGCTCAAGCTGCTGCCCCCGGGACCCAACTTTAGAATAAGCAGAAGATAATGGATGGATGGACATATGTAAATTATGCAAACTGACCACCCCTATCAATTGATGAAACTATCCTTAGTTTTTATATTGCATAAAATCATAGTTCCCTCAAATGATTGGGGTGACTGAAGTTTAATCTATGGTGGCCAAGTCCACCACTGGCCACCCCATAGCTCCGCCATTGAACCTGGAGGATAAAATTGCTTCCTCCACTTGCCAGGGTCCATCACTCTACGCTGTGTCAGACAAGCAAAACAACAACAACAAACAAAACAAAAAAACAAACAACGCCTCTATGTTTACACACAGTGTAACTCTTCCCCATTTATATATTTTGAACCAAAAAAACGGAGGTTTACTTGCATTCCCGGTTCAATTCCAGTCTGAAAAACATTCATCTATCTTGAAGACTACGAACATCAGATTACTGCTAACAGCAAAGCATTACAGCTTTGCTGTTAAATATAAAATATGATTTCTTGCTGTAATAAACAAAGCCTTCTCTATAAACCATTGCACCTATAGAAGCACATGCTGCTTCAAGATTTTAATGTAGCAATAATTTTTATTTCACAAATGTGCCAATCACCCACTTCATTTGTCGTAATTCATCTTTACCTTATCACATGTGCTGAGTTTTGAGTGCTGATGACAGGATGAATGATTTCTCGCTATTTTAGTCCAGAGAATGAAGTGTCTGATTTCCAAAAAGAACTTCCAATCTTGATTGATCACCTCATGATACAGTTATCTGTTTCCCCTTGGTGTTAAATTAACTTGTGCCCAGAAAGGACTGCAAAGGAAAACAATCTTTTTTCTTTTCTTTTCTTTCATTTAGGAAAAGATGCACGGTCATTTTTCATCTCATCTTCAGGAAAAAGATAAAAAGAAAATCTATTCGCACCCACACAGACACGCACACACACCCCTGCATGCATGCACACACACACACTAGCCAAACAAATAAATAAATAAATATATTTTCCAAGGCCTATCATATTTACAGATTGTTGCTACTGATTGACATTTAACTCAGTATTCAGCTTTTAGGTCAATTTTGCTATATATCTATTTCACTGACAACAAATTTAAGCTTAAAATGAACTAAATTTGTTAATTAAACAGGTATTGTTGTACAAATACTTCACTTCATTTATTGGACATGAATACATTTATATTAGTTTTTATGTCCTCATCTGATTGAATGACTTATGTAATCTTTTCTGAGCAAACTGAATTATGTAACTTGTTTTGATTAAATTATAATCAACCTGGAGCCTAAAGACAAAAATGTTCTGCAGCTTTGAAAGTAACTAGTCCATTAAAATAAAAACACCTTATTATTAGACGTTTGGTAGTACTGAGATAAGCTTTTTGGGTCAATTCTGATATTAAAAAAAATGTACCTCCAATATATCCATGTGCACTCCACTTCCTACACAGTGAATGCAGCAAGTAGGCACTAACCCCCGCCTCTGAAGAGGGTAGGATATAAAGAATGGATGGAGAACTGTTGTAGTGCAACATATGTGACTGTCAGACCACTTAGATGATCACAATATTTTATTGATATAGAGCATTTATCACGGCACGGTAGATCAGATGGTAGAGCAGCCGCCTCTCAGTGAGAAGGTCGTTGGATCGAATCCTGGCCGGAGACCTTTCTGGGTGCATGTTCTCTCTGTGCATGTGTGGGTTTTCTCCAGGTACTCGTTTCCTCCCACAGACCAAAAACATGCATGTTAGGCTGATTGGTAACTCTAAATTGTCTCTAGGTGTGAGTGAGAGAGTGAATGGTTGTTTGTCTCGTTTGTCTCTATGTGTTGGACTGGAGACATGTCCAGGGTGTCCCCCGCCTCTCGTAGTGATGGGTGGACCCATCCGTGACCCATCCATCCATCCATCCATAATCTTTACCCGCTTATTCCATTTTGGGTCACGGGGGTCGCCGGTGCCCATGTCCAGCAATCACTGTGCGAGGGGCGGGGTACACCCTGGACGGGTCGGAAGTCCATCACAGGGCCACATAGAGACAAACGAGACAAACAACCATTCACGCTCTCACTCACACCTAGGGACAATTTAGAGTTACCAATCAGCCTAACATGCATGTTTTTGGTCTGTGGGAGGAAACCGGAGTACCCGGAGAAAATCCACGCATGCACGGAGAGAACATGCAAACTCCACCCAGAAGGCCCCTGGACCGGGATTTGAACCAAGGACCTGCTCGCTGAGAGGCAGCAGCTCTACCAGTTGCGCCACCGTGCTGCCCACCCGTGACCCCTGTCACCCAAAAAGGAAAAAGCTGATAAAAGATAATGGGTGGTTGGATGGAGAGCATTTATCATTTGTGGTTAGTTAAGTTGGAAAGTCTGACTTCCATGGGTGTAATTTCACCAGGGATTGACCGTCAGTGGAAGAGTGAGCATGAAAGCTTTGGTGCTTTGGTAAAATGCTTCACAAGTTAACTCGCTCTTTAACATTTCTGATACGTTTCATAAATAGTTTTTTTTCCTATTT
Source organism: Nematolebias whitei (assembly GCF_014905685.2). NCBI lineage: Eukaryota > Metazoa > Chordata > Actinopteri > Cyprinodontiformes > Rivulidae > Nematolebias > Nematolebias whitei. The sequence goes on from NC_056504.1 coordinate 45,410,108, forward strand.
GCCACATGCATTTGTTGGAGATCCTTGTTAGAATATTAATTGTTTCGTCTGTAGCTTCAGCATTACAGGAGAAACAGATGCCGTCTTCAGCTCAGCCTCGTGGGTTGATCCATCTGCGTGTCCCGAAACGTTCCATGCTGTCGGGAGCAGAACTAAAAAATAAAGCATCTTCATCACAGGAGCCAGACTGAGGGCAAAGACAGACACTTCCCTGCAAAAGCCAGTCACATTGCCCTTTTCACTCACTCTGCTCTGCAGAACCCGAGGACTGCTGGGAGTTGGAGGCTGTCCTTGGGTTGTGCACTTTTTACGATTTCATTGTGTTGTATCTCTATTAGAGTGTTTGCAGAGGATACAGAGAGATGATGAATGACTGGTGATGATGTCACACTTGACCTCTCAGCTTTTGCTCAGAAATTAAATTGACTGAACCAGTGACAGACACAGAAAGAGATGAGGGATTAAATGAGTTTGAGGAAGGATCATGTGTGGGTGGACGGAACTGAACACAGATACTGATCACATTTTGCTAAATGTAATGAGCTGAGAGATATTTTCCACCATTTGTTTAGGAGTGATCATAGTGTTGACAAAGTGTTTGCTGGGAATTTGAATTTGATTTTAGTTATTTTGGGGCATTTTTTTTTAAATTGGTCATATAATATAGTATAGTATATTTAGTTGATGTTTTTCTTAGTTCATATCTTAGATGTTATTACTGTTTTTCTTATACATTTTATTGTCGGATGTAACTGGGACCCCGTGTACATAATTTCGCTCCACCACATGTACCACATGAGGTGCGAATGACAATAAAGAAACTCTGACTCTCTGACTGACTCTGATAATGATTAAATCTGTGTCAGCAGGCTCCGGCACACATAAAACCATGTCCTAAATCAAACTTGTTGTTTTATTTATTCTTTTTTTTTTTTACTTTTCTGCTGCGTTCATTCATTTTCATGATTTGACACTTAGGTCAACTTGGCAAAATGATTTATGTTTTCATATTGCACAAGAACTGCAACCTTACATAACAGATGAACCCAGGGCAGCAAACACTTACATGTATTATCTGTTTGATAAAAAGGAGTCAACTATACATCCATCCATTATCTTTTACCCACTTCTTCCAATTTGGGTCACGGGGGTCGCCAGTGCCCATGTCCAGCAGTCACTGTGTGAGAGGCAGGGGACACCCTGGACAGGTCTCCAGTCCATCACAGGGACACATGACAAACGAGACAAACAACCATTCACTCTCTCACTCACACCTAGGGACAATTTAGAGTTACCAATCAGCCTAACATGCATGTTTTTGGTCTGTGGGAGGAAACTGGAGTATCCGGAGAAAACCCACACATGCACGGAGAGAACATGCAAATTCCACCCAGAAAGGGGTTTGAACTGGTGTAACCTGCTCGCTGAGAGGCAGCAGCTGTACCAGTTGTGCCACCGTGCTGCCCCAGGAGTCAACTAGCTAGAGTAAATAACACAGTCAATATATTAGACAGGTCTTTTTAACAAACATTAAATCACAAAGAAAAGTCTTAAAATGAAACACTATAAAAATTATACCATATTTTCTGGACTATCTGTCTTTTATTCTGGTCTGATCTGTTGTCAGTTCAGAACTAAATGCTTGTCAGTGCATACAGCCCTTCAGTTTTATATTTAAAACGGTTCACAGTGCTAACCTTGTGACTTTTTATGTTTTAAAACAGATTCTGTTCCTTTGATCAACCCAGGGCTGAAGTGAAGCTCATTTTCACTCTGGGAGTTTTGTGCCTTAGGCCGGCACGCTGTCTGCTGCACAAAACTCCTGGGTAGAAAATGAGATCATCAGGGCCCCTCAACTGGAAGAGTGGCTCCAACAGATCACAGGAGCAACTTCTGAGATCTCTGTCCTGAAGATGACAGACCTAGGAACAGCTAAGATACTGTGCAGAACTCTCAATCTTTCAGGCCTCTGGTAAATGATCTGGCTGTGGAAGCATGTTTCTTTGCAAAGCAAAAGGGGAGTGGTGGCACAGAGGTTAGAAAGTGGGCCTCTGATCGGAAGGTCGCCAGTTCGACTCCCTGGACCATCAACATCAAAATGAGGGTGGAAAAGGTGAAACACCCACACCTGCCTCCACCCTCATTTACCCCATTCTGGGTCCTTGAGCAAGGCCGTTAACCCCCAGCATCTGATCTCAAACAGGTCGCTCTTGAAAATGAATCCTCATGACTACCTGTATAAATAAAGGTTAACTAAAATAAATAAATAAAATCGCTTGTTTGTATATCCCAGACTAGTTAATGTAAATGCTTTAACACCACAGAGTTCTTAAACTTGTTAAACTAACAATATTTTAAAGGCAGCACTGTGTTCAGTTCACTGCACCTGCTGCCATCTTGTACAGTTTACACTTTAAACTACCTTTCTCACCGTCTGCACTGTAGTGAGACAGGTCGGTTAGCTTCGTTAGCTTCGGAGCTCCACTACATGTTATAATATCTGGACTAGTTCAAGTACCTGATATTATACTTAATTTAAACGGGTTCTCTCTTTTTCGAGCTACTTGACAGATATGTGACAGAGATCAGTGACGTGAGACGTTAATTTTCTTTGACCCATCAAAATGAATGCGGTCATTTATTAACAGAATCAAAGTTTAACATCAAACATTGTACACGTGATTATTCTGATTGTACGCAATAACACAGCTTAACTAATTACAACAGACATTTCTGAAAATATCTGGATTAATTACTGGCAGATAGAAGAGTTTTAAAGATGGGAAATGAGGGAGTTTATCTGGAGAGAAAAGATGTGTGAGGGAAAATGTGTCGGTATAAGAACGGCACTCTCCATTCGAACCCAGTTTCACCTCGGTACGCTCTCTGAAGATGAATCAGCTGGTACGGAGTTCCATTTAACGCTACCATTTCCAGCGTCTCCGTAGGATGGTTGGGAAACGTCCGGAGTAGTGACGGTACTTCGTTCAACACACGTTCACCTCACGGGTGGACTCACATGAGGAGTAAGTCCGTCAGAGGTTCCACTCAGATGTGGAAGATTCCATAATTCCCACGAGACTCGGAAGAACTTCGGATCATGTCTGGAACTTCTTGTTCTCTCCAGCAACTTTTCTGTTCGGTTCTGCCCTCCAAACTGAACTGCTCTCCCACCGCACTGGTTGGAACTAGGAAGTGTCGACATTTAAAGAGTTCTGTTTCCGGTTCATTTGGGAAGTCCTGATTGGCCGAAAGAGCCAATCAGGGGTGTGTTTTTGTGACGTAAGAGGTCACTAGAAGTCAGAAAAACAGAAAAATGTTTTGGAACAGACAGAAAATGTTTTTGAAACAGACAAGAGAAATGTTTAGGCGAGATGGGAGGAAACAGGTGCCAGCTTCTCTATTTACGTCTGAGAGGATTTAAAAACATGACAGTTCGTTCCAACAAACTTGTTGGCGTTTGTCTCCGACTTTTGACCGACTTACAACCTGCTCATTTCAGACAGAAGATCAAGAAAATGAATAATTACTCTGTAACAGACATTAACTAGATTTCTACTTTGAATGAGGATTAAAAATCATTTATACTGTTTCACAGTTGATTTAAAATGAGTAGTTCACTTCAACATTTAAAAATGATTTGAACTTAACACACTTTTGATTATCAAGACATTTGTAAAATAGTAATGATAATAAAAAAGAGAGTGTTCTTTCAATTGGTCAGTGCAGGACACACTTAGAAAGTCTCTGGATGAACTTAATTTTGTGTTTCTGGACTCAAATCAATGAAGTAACATTTCTTGTCCCAGGAAGGCCCTCAGGGCCAGATTTGACCTGAGGCTTAGTTCACTACAGTACTTTCTTTCTTAAATGGGGGCTGAGGGTGGGGTGTGGGGGACATCTCAGTTTGGCTTTTTTGGCTCCATCAGTGTCAGGCGTTTCCTGCTTCTAAATCTTTTGTCCCACATGTACATTATAAAACATATCATTTTATTCATGTGTCCCTCATGTAGCTCAGTAATCAGCATGTGGCCTTACAGAACAGCCCCTCTCCTGTGTGATTGGCTGCTAATGGTCACATGACCCAACCAGCTGCACAGTGAGAATCAGATGACTGCTGAGAGCAAGATGCATGTGTCGGCAGGCCAGAATTTTCTGTTTAAATAATCAACAAGTATGAAAATAGGTTGAGTTTTATCTGGCTCATAGTCACCATGAATTATTTTGTTGCTCCTGACTGAAAACATTTGGCCTGAATCAACCTAGCCACATAGCCGATGCAGAGGGAACTGTTTTGACCTTGAGTCTGACATTTATTGAAACTCTTAACAGTGTCCTACAACTTCTCCAGCAGCCTTATAAAGATCTGCGCGGTATTTTCTGTTAACTTCTGGCACAGCCAGTGCTGGTGTATCAGGCAGTTTGAGCACTTCTCAGAAACACGAGGGGCTTTAAGAGACCTGCATTTAATGGTCGGTGATATACCGACCAGCTTTAGCTTCCATTTGTATGGTGTCACAGACTGGGTGACACCATACAAATGGAAGCTAAAGCTGTTTGTGAAAACGCTACACTGTACAAATGCAGACATGCGAGGGCACGGTTAAACCCCAATTGACACATAAACGCTTCTGTAAATATCTCGGCTGCGAGAGGAGCTTTTCAGTTGCTGCAGGGTAATTTAAACCCCCTACAAGATCAACCGACTCTCTCATTTGGCCTGGCAGTTGGCACGGCCACAGAGGTGTGTGTTGGCGGTTGACGAGTCAGGGGAGAGTTGTGGTTTGACAGGACACACTCCCAGTTCAGTCACAAACAGTATTTGTGGAAGGAAGCTCTTTCAAATTTATGTGTCTTTGGTTTTATTTTTCTATAAGTGGAAACACAGCATCATTTAGGATCACATTTTTCATGTTTATATCTGATCTTATAAAATTTTACAACTACTCTTCTGCTTTTAATGCTCTCTGTTGTTCCTGCCTGTTTTCTTGTTTTCTCACCTGCTTCTGCCCCTGCTGAGTTTTGACACAGTTAGGAAACCACAAATAATCAGAGTTCATCCTTTAAACTGGAGGATGTTTATATCATGGATTCTTCTTTTTGCATTAGTTTTATTTTTGCAATGTTACCGTCACCCTAAAAAACTCCCCTGTGCAGACAAATTATAAAATACAATATAAAATTTTGCCATGAAAAAAAAAGTTCAAGTATCTTTATTGTCATTTGCATCACATGTGGTACATGAGGTGGAATGAAATAGTGTACTCAGGGTCCCAGTTACATCCAAAAATAACAAAAATATAAAGTATTGAAAAAACAGTACAATGATCTAAGATATACACCAATGAAATGCTGAACAAAGTGTTGTTGACCCAGCTGAGGTTGTCATTCAGGTGCACACCTGACCCAGGTATTTGTAAGAGACCACTTCCACTGCAGATCCTCCTATGGTCAGGGGGAGATAGGTGAGCTCGTTCGTTCTGAAATCCACCATCTCCTTCATCTTCTTCACATTCATGTGAAGGTTGTTCTTCCTGAACCAGCTCTCCAGGTGTTCCACCTCCTGCTTGTAGCTGGATTCATCATTTGTGATGCATCCAACCACCTCTGTATCGTCTGCAAACTTTACAATATGGCAGCCTGGATAGATAGGTGTGCAGTCATATGTGAGCCGAGTGAACAGGAGGGGGCTCAACACACAGCCCTGAGGGAAGACAGTGCTGAGGGTTATGGTGGAGGAGAAGTTGTGGATCCTCACAGACTGCGGTCTGTTGGTTAAGAAATCCAGGACCCAGTTGCAGAGGGAGTTATGTGATGAAATAAAGGATTTACCTTTAAAAATGCAGTGATATCATCTTTTCATGACTTTTCACAAATAACCGATGATGCTTGAGTTGTATATAGAAGTTGTTAACATTCTGATGAAGATGTGTCATATATTTAAGGACATTAAACATGAACTTATAAAAACAGATTTTTTTAAGAATGTCGCCAAAATCTTTCAACTTCAGGTTGACATTTTATGTGCACACATTTGTGGTAATTGTGTCCTGACCTTTTGTTGCTCAAACAAGCTATAAACTATAGTTCAACTTACAGAGCCATCCTGGCGATCAAACTCACAGGTGCAAAATGGTTGGTTCATAGCTTGAGCTTGGATGCAGCAGAAGTCAAAATAAATAAACTCAAATGGTTTCACAACTGTTTTTTTTTATTATTATTTTTACAGTTGTTTCCATAAACTGGAAGTTTATTGTAATTTTTTATCAAGAAAAAGAAACTTGGAGATCCAGCCCAGCCTAAAAAAATATTGCTTTTATATTTATACATTGTTAAACACTTAAATATAAGCATAAAGCTAACCAGAATATTTACAAAAATAAAGTAATACCAAAATCCTCACACTTTTTGTCTTGCATCAGTGACTACTGTGTCCTAAAGAAAAATATATATATATATACAAATACATAAGCAAAATGTATGACATAGTTCCAAATACTGTGTGCATTTGTTTAATAATGGAAAGAGTCCAAATAAGATACGATAAAAGTTTATTTGTCACATGCACAATCATACTTGGCAGTGAAATTTGTTATTGTACCTGCATCCAAAGATCAGCAAACAAATAAGGACGTATGGGGACTTTAAGGAAAAGGACTAAATAAAGAAAAATAACCCACTCACTCCAACAGGATGTAATATATGAAATACTGTAAAGCAAATCCAGGTGGCTGCAAATAGATCAAATGTTTACTGGTGCATCAGTTTTGCAGAAGCTACATGTATGTGAATGACATTAAGTGTGGACAAACATTTCAGAATTGCATAACAACAAATCTGAAAAATATCTAGAGTAAACTCTTTTGAACAGCACCATTTATAGTTCAGAATAAAAGTTTTCATGTTAGATTTCATACTTTGCAATGCGTATACAGTATAAAATGAGGCTTTCTTTTTAAGTTTAATACTAATAAAAAAAAACAGCATAAGACATTAAAATAACATTTAGGTTTGGTTTTTTTTAGATTATTTTAGCATTCACTGATCTATGGTTTTAAAACATGTTGGTCAGAGCAAATCTATTTTATTTTAAATGAGCTTTTTCTAACATTTTAACTAGAACGGAATTGACATTTCAATTTATGGGAACGTATTTTTCATGAAAAAGCCACATGAATCTTTTCAAAAGTTACTATAATAATTTAAAAAGTAAAGATATATTCTCTAAACATGGATCCACTTAAAGCTATGTTGTCATAAAGTTAAATAATGCAGACTTTGTGACAGCAGAATTTTGAATAAACTGAATATATTTACTGCTGGGATGTGCATGAAATGTCTGTAACCAGAGTGTTTCAGCCGCTGTGGGCTTTTACTACACAAAGAGGTTTTAAAACAGCAACTATTTCTCATCTCTTCTCACCTGGATTAATAAAATTGACAAAACAAAACTTTTTCCCACCGTGATAAAAAGGTACTTTGTCTTACAACAGTCCATGGTTTGCTGTTGTTTACGTCTAAACAAACAGCTGTGTAGATGTCCTGACGCCTAGTATAATTTTAGGACATTAAATACCAGACATGACAGTGCTAAGCTGCTCCTTCCTGTGAAGTTTTAGAGCCAATACACAGCATTATGTTGCAGCATATTAGATTACTGCCTTGTGTTGTAGTGGTGAGCACTGATTGACCTGAGCCGTCCCTTCCTTAATGCCCTTGGACAAAAGATCCCCATCCTCTGTCCCAGCTCCTGTGTTGGCAAAAGGCAAGATGCCAACGATTCCAAATGTCAGAGGATGGCTTAAGAAATGACAGCTGCCGCTCCGTCTTGAATGTCCACTGTCCACTGCGCTCTGGGAGGTGTCGAAAGGGACGTAGTGACATTTGCATCTTTAGTCTCCTGTCTCTGTTTCCACCGTGCCGCTCCTTGTTTCCTGCCCTGCTGTGACCATGAATCTACGTACCGTAGGATACTAGTCTTCTTAGCAGGTCAAACATCATGCTGTGTTTGACATTCATCATTTATTGATGGACTGTTCTTTAAGTGCAGCGGGATAGACCTTAGCCGTTTTGCTCTCACACTGGGTAATCCACGGGGAAGGCCCCCCTACTGATTGCACACAAGCTGAGAGCACTACTGTTGACTTATAATGATTGTGGCATACATACACAAAAATAACCCACAGGGTTGTTGGTTGTTTTCGTTCGGCTATAATCTGCTAGCACTTTACTCTCTGCTTACATATATTCCATTCTGCGCTTAGCTGAAACCAGTTCAGTGAATAAAAGCTGAAAATAGTTAAATAGTTGCAGAGTCACGGATGGTTTATTAGAGTCAAGGCTCCAAATGTGTAACTAAGGAAGTCCAATGCATTTCATTATTAACAAAGCTTTCTTTCTCTGTTAAAGCTGACCACAATTTAAGAACAAATATGCGACCTATCACAGGTAAAGCGCCAACACAACATCCAAGCACACCTAAAATTTCAATTATACCTATAATTTTGGTGCAACATTCTATTGACAGAAGCATTTTTCTCCACTGATTTGTTTAAAACTTCATTAGCATGAAAAAAGTTCAACCATTGAGTCTATCGACACAGATCAGTGGGGTTAATTTCTGTGCTGTGAGACTGGGTTGGTTATGTAACTGTAATGAACTTTTTACAAAGTCTTGTGGAGATTAGTTTTCTGAACCCTGCCTTGGAAACCTAAACTAATCCTCACGTGGTTTGTCCTGCCACCGCAGTGCTCTTTCTTTCACTTACAACCAACCACTCATAGCACAGTCCTGCTTTAATCTGTATCTGGCATGGCATTAAAATGACTCCGTATGCATCTTGCAGTCAGTCATTTAGTTAATTTTAGCAGCAAACACCAGCTGTTCCAGGGGAAATGATCTCTGTGCATCAGATCAAATTGTAGCTGTGGAAGGCAGTTTTCAGCTGTGAATACTTTATGTGGAACTGTGACTGTGTGTTTCTGCTAATAATAGCTGAACTCTCAGTGGAACTCATCTAAGAGATAAATATATGTATTTGTATTGTATGTCGAGTACAGTAATGGAAACATGTTAGTAACCTGCAGATTAATAAAAATGAAACAATGAGGACTGAAAAAATTGTTTACAAGGCAAAACTTCATTAGGCTACAAAAATATACAAAAATAACTAAACGAATACAAACTTTCAGGATCACTCTGCTCAGCCATGTTGTGTAATCGCCATCAACGTGTGCCAAAGTGAAGTATCAGTCAAGGGTAAAGAGCTTTGGCAAAATAGGAGAACAAGCCCATAAATAAGTTTGTGGATCAAAATTTGATTTTGAGGATGGGAGAACCTTTCAAAGGGACAAGAATTATTCAGACCTCTTTCAATTAGGCCTCTCTTACAGAGTGGTCAGACAGAAGGCATTTCCAAGACTCTTTACCGAGCAGACAGTTCATTATGTATGTTTTAAACATGTTTTTTTCTTAATTTCCTGATAAGACTTTTTTTTTTCTTCAGAAGTTCAGATTATATAACCTGATGAATAATTTGACGACGTGTAAAATAAGTAAATATGGATTGATATTCTGCCACAGATAAGGTCACCTAGCCTTCAAGCCCTGGGCTGTTGGTCTGCCATGTTACATGTACATTTCTTTAAAAACCTCGATTAAAAGTAATTGCTTCAAAGACTGGAAAATCAATTTGTGCAAGCAGCTGTAGGAAAAGTCAAGGTCTGCTCATTCCTCATGTGGAAACAAGTTATTTCCTTCAAGCTTTGAAAACAAAAATAAAAAAGTTGACAAAAACAGACTTATTAGCAATCAGACGCGAAGTCAGGAGCAACACATTTCTTATGAAATATAGATTATACAGATCAATGACATTAGTCCTTGTTTTTAATGCAGGGTAGATTATCCCCGTGCTGCAGGTCTGCACATGCAAGCATGGTTTATTTTAAATATATACTTTTCATTATTATATTTTTTAACAGTTTTCTGTTTGCTTTCAAAATAAATCTTGGGCCCATGAAAGATAAGAGGTCTGAATAAATAAATTTAAAAACATCAGAATAATTATTATACTACTAACTGAATGATGAACTTTGGACAAAGACTTACAGGTAGATTTATTAAAATAGTTTTAAACAGTGTTGCAGTTTTGTCATTACCCAAAGGGAGACACTAACTGTTGTGCAACCTAGAAATTTAAAACTAAGGTATTGGTTACACATTTAGGTCATGTCAAGTTAAATCACCTTTCTAGGAGAAATAGACAGTCAACCATTCTTTACAAAAACAAGATCTTTCTTCCAGCCTGCAGAAATGAAAATAAATTAATTAATACACCCCCCCCACACACACACATCTATCTATCTATCTATCTATCTATCTATCTATCTATCTATCTATCTATCTATCTATCTATCTATCTATCTATCTATCTATCTATCTATCTATCTATCTATCTATCTATCTATCTATCTATCTATCTATCTATCTATCTATCTATCTATCTATCTATCTATCTATCTATCTATCTATCTATCTATCTATCTATCTATCTATCTATCTATCTATCTATCTATCTATCTATCTATCTATC
>NC_056504.1:45421099-45443633 GCF_014905685.2 Nematolebias whitei
ATATGTGTGTGTGTGGTGATGGTGATGGTGGTGGTGGGGGGGTATGTATTAGAGGTAGTTTTAGCTTTATTTCCAATTTCTATACAGCATATTTATCTCCTCAAATTTTATATATATAAAAAACTAAATACTATTTCTTTTATTTATAAAATGTTTCTTCCTGAGTTTGTTTCCTTGCAGCTGTGAGGTTACAGTATATTGCAACAATAGAATAAAGACCCACTACAACTGGATGACTAATACAAGTTCAAGCATTAGTCATTAGCACAGACTACAATGATAAGACATGAGCAGATGAGTGTGGCGGCACCACGTACCCTGGATGGCAACAGCTGTGTTTATTATGTCATTCAGAAGTGGCTCATTTTTACATGTTAGAAACATTTACTTCTTCGGGTTAGAGACATTAGGAGGGTGAAGCTGCAAACAAGTTTGCCAGGCTGAAGGAGAAAACATTAAAACCTGTCAAAATCATTCAAATAAACCTACTTTGAAAATTTATTTTTATATACAGTATATGTAGACTTTTAGTTGATGTTTCTCAGTACACAAAGATGGGTTGTGTTAGGCATTGGTAAGTTGTTTTTTTAAATTTTATTTAGTATTTGACAATAAAAGTAAACTGCTTTCATTTCAAAAAGCAATCATTGGGTTGACATCTGTGGGGGGTGCTCCATGAGTATGGGATTGATGGCTTTTGTTACGGACTGTTCGGTCCCTATACAAGCGGTGTGAGAGTTTGGTTTGCATTGCTGGTAAGTCAGACCCCTTCAGCGTGGGAGCTGGACTCAGCCAGAGCTGCCCGTTGTCACCGATTCGGTTCATAGTTTTCATGGACAGAATTTCTCGGTGCAGCCAGGGGTCAGAGGGATTCCATTTTGGTGGCCTCAGGATTCCATCACTGCTCTTTGCAGATGATGTGGTCCTGTTGGCATCATCTTCCATGATCTTCAGCTCTCACTGGAGCAGTTCGCAGCCGAGTGTGAAGTGGCTAGGATGAGAATCAGCACCTCCAAATTTGAGGCCATGGTCCTCAACCGGAAAAGAGTGGATTGCTCTCTTCAGGTCGAGGATTAGGTTCTGCCTCAAGTGGAGGAGTTCTAGTATCTCTGGGTTTTGTTCATGAGTGAGGGAAGAACAGAGCATGAGATTGACAGATGGATTGGTGTAGCGTCTGCAGTATTGCGGTCTCTGTACCGGACCATTGTGGTGAAGAGAGAGCTGTAAGGCAAAACTCTCTGTTTGCCGGTCAGTCTTTGTTCCTACCCTCACCTATGGTCACGAGCTCTGGGTAGTGACTGAAAGAATGAGATTGTGGATACAGGCGGTTGAATTGAGTTTCCTCCGCAGGGTAGCTGGACTCTCCCTTAGAGATATTGTGAGAAGTTCAGTTATCCGGGAGAGACTCGGAGTAAAACCGCTGCTCCTCCACATTGAGAGGAACCGTTGACATGGTTCGTGCATCTGGTAAGGATGCTCCCTGGGTGCCTCCATGCTTCGGGCATGTCCAACAGGTAGGAGACCCTGGGGAACACCCAAGACACCCTGGAGAGCCAGTGTCTCTCGGTTGGCCTGGGAATGCCTTGGAATCCTCCTAGAAGTGATGTCTGGGCCTCCGTGCTCAAGCTGCTGTACCCATGACTCGACTTCGGAAGAAGCGGAAGATAATGGATGGATGGGTTGACCTCTACAACTGTACTTTGAGGGCAACACATCGCATGATGTCTTTGCCTAAAACATTTGCATTAACTGTAGCTCTGTGTTTATCTTTGCAAAATATAGTTGAATATCAAAAACCACTGGAAAGGTTTTAGTGAAACTCTCAAAATGTTATTACATCTACAACTGATTAAGTTCTGGAGTCATTTCAGTTCAAGTAAGCCTCCACAGCTGAATGACATTAGCCTACACAAAATGGTTAATCGTCAGTGTACATTACAGCTGGCTTAGCATTAGTATGGTAGTCACTGAGAGTCATTTACAAGATAACTGGCTGTGATTATCATACCCACCACTGCACCCTGTATTCGCTGGTTGGCTGGACATTGTTAACTTCAAGCAGACTCTTCCACTGGTATATATTCATCTTTAAATCACTTCTTGGTCTGCTGCCTTCATACATCTCCTCTTACATGTCTCTGTGTGAGTGCAGCTACAGCGTGCACTCTCAGGACATTATTACCTGCAGTGTTCCCTCAGTGCAGACTGAACTTGGCAAAAGGGCCTTCTCCTACTCCGCTCATGTTTCCTGGAATATCTTGCAAAAAGATCTGAAGCTCTCAATGTTGACCTCTCTAAGTGGCTTTAAGAATCTGTTGAACCCCTGGCAAGGACCAATGCAGACATGTTCCTGTTTTTAGTTTTCTACATTCGCCATACGATCTAGCTGTTTATTGCTAGTTTTGCCATCTTATTTTAATTTGTTAAAAAAAATCTGTATGCCTCTGTTATGATTGTCAATTGTTGTCATCATTCTTTCTTGAAATCAGGTCTCTCTTGTAAATGAGTCCTAGAGACTCACTGGGATTAACCTGTCTAAATAAAAGTTGAATGAATGAAAATATTCCCAAGATGCAAATAGATCGTGCAAGATCATGTGATACATCACAACATGACATGCTCTATGATGGTTATAAACAATGTTTGACCAAAATGTTTACAGCATGTTCATTTCTCATCGTGGAAACTCTGGCATAAAAAAAAAACGTTGGAAGCTATTCCATCAGATTATGTAATGCACGACTAGAAAACATTATTTATCAAATATCATTTGTCATCACAATCAGTTTTAGATTACAAGTTTCTCAAGATTGTGATTTAACAGTCTGTTCTGATGTTTTGCAATGCCTAAAGTCATCATTTGTAATGTCTAATTAGCCATATGAGGGATATAGTGAGCTGTTTGATCCAGTTGTCTTGTTATTTTGAGGTTCAGTTGTGTGCACGCTCAGTTTCAACCACAACATGAGCTTTGGAATCCATGTTGAATGCCTGCAGAGAATATGATTTCATTTTGGTACCTGGAAACCGTCACACATGACTGCACTACTTTCACAGAAATGCCACACTACCCTCCTCTCCACATGTCTAATTCATCATCCACTTGCAACAGCCTTGGTCTAATTACATTTACCTGCTGGAGAAAATCACATTTGGGAAAGTCACTGCATATATTCTCAATCAATCATTTTGACTTTGTTGAGATGCAAACTCATTGCATACAGAAAAATTTACATTTTAGGTTATCTTAACAACTATTAGAATATCAAATTTCTTTTAAAAAATGTTCCAAAATATAGAACCGGAGCACCAAAGCAGCCTGTGCTTTCACAGGATTATACAACAGGTTGACGGCTGAAAAACGTGCACATGAGTGGGACTTTAAGTAATTAATTTGTACCACAATCATAAAATATTATGTTTAAGAGCACATACTGTTGCAGGTACATTAATTTAGATGTTCAGAATGATTTATGTCTCTTACAGTTTGAAATACAACCAATCATATATTTTTTTCACTATAGGAAGTGACATCACATGTTGACAGCACTGTTTCAGGCACGCCCCCTGAAAATAAGGAGAGGGGAGAGAGCATGAGATAAACTGTGGTAGATTCAGCGGCAGACATTGGATTGGCATGGCTGTGTGCAGCTCAGCACTGAAACCTACATCCACAAGGGTCCTGCCTGGACATTTGGATTCTCTCTCAAACAGCCTTAAAATGAAGCTGTGGAACACTAAGCTTTGCTCTTTTCTACAGCATGTTTTTGTGCACTGGAAGATAGAGAGGGAAAACTAAGGGGGGTGGGGGCAACATCACCACACACTTGAGCTATGCTTCGTGAGCTTCTCTCTTTCTTTTCAGACCGTCTGGCTTTTTTGCACAAAGATCTCCGACTAATGGATCGATGCAGCAATGCAACTTATTGCTTGTCATGCTTGAATCATATTTTCATATATCCTTTTTTGTCAGAGCCCTCATTGTCTTTGTCTGTCACCGCTGTCAGACGAACTGTGAGGTAGTGTGGCGAACACATCGTTCTCCTCAACCCCCCTCTCCCTTGTCTGTGTCCCCGACTTCTCTTCATCCCCGGCTCATTCGTGTTTGTTCACCTCTTCTAAGCTACACTCAGCTCTGTGTTTGGCTCAGTTTATTTCACTGCTTACTATCTTCCTCTCATTGCTCATTTAAAAACAAACTGCTATTCTATCGCAGCAGCGTGCTACTTGATCTCTTAGAAAACAGTTTTCGCTGCTATTCAGCCATCTCATAATTCTTTAATGCGGTCAGGTATCCCTGTTCATAACGCCAGGATGCTTATTGAGGAGGACTGATCCCCTTCTCCCCAATTACTCATCCCTTTCCCTCCCTTGCCCTCTGACCTTCACCTTTTTGTCCTCAAGCCCCACCCACCTTCTCCCTTTTGTCGTTAACCTAAGCCTGTTCTCCCCTAACTTCTTTCACCCTCTTGACCATGTTGCCATGTGTCTGCTGGCTTCAACCTATCCTCATCTTGCTGTCCTCTGTTTTTTGGACCCTGGGGGAAAACTGCCCAACGACTTGCCAGTGCCCAGATCCTCACACTGTGGACTGCAGCGGCCGTGGGTTGACACGTCTTCCTGAGGAGATTCCCTTGGATGTTCGAAGGCTTCTGCTAGCTGACAATTGGATACCCCGCATCCCCTCAGATTTTCTGGTTCTGTACAGTGACTTGGTCTACTTGGACCTCCGGAACAACACCCTGTCCTACATAGAACCTGGGACCCTGAGCACCTCTTCAAGACTGGTCTTCCTTGACCTGGGTAGCAACAATTTGACTGAAATCCCCAAGGGGACTTTTGGGGAAACACGCAGCTTGATCAAACTAAAACTGGGTAACAATCCATATTTGAGCATGGTGAATGAAGATGCTTTCCTGGGCCTCACTTCTTTGCGAGAACTTGAATTGGAACGTAATGCACTCTCTACCCTAAAAGTGGGGGCTTTAAATCAGTTGCCCTCCTTACGTGTGGTGAGACTAGAGGGCAACCCCTGGGTATGCAATTGCAACTTTGCCAGCCTGTTTGAATGGCTAATCGAGAACAGTCACAAGCTTCCAAATGGTAAGTAATCACATTGTAAAATAGTTTTCTGTTTGCTGTGCATGACCCAGATGAAGGTATTTGAGTGCAATGTTCAGCAGTATTATGGTAAATCCACTGCCATAACACTCCTCTGCTCTATTTATGTTTTCCCTGTAGGAGAGGAAACCCCCCTCCCTGTCCCTGGTTCTAAATTTGTCTCTTTCTTCCTCCACCCGCACAGTTTATAACGTGCGAGACTTGGTGTGTAATATGAGACAATAACACTTGTTTGAATGTGACACTCATAAAACAAGAGTTAGTTTCTAAACATGCCAACAAACTGTGCTGTTATGCACGATGTAAAGAAACATGTTACAAATTAACTTACATATATTAAAGTTAATTTTTGTAGATAAACCAAACACTGACCTGTGCTCCTAATTCAAAAGACTAATCAGGTTTTTCAGTATGGTGGATATTTCTAAAATACTTCCTTTAGTAAATGCAGCATTTATGCTACAATCTTTTTTCTACACCTTTGAGAATAAATACAGACAATGCCTTTGTGTGTATATTTCTTTTGTCCAGTTAAAACATTTATGCCCACCAAATCCAACACCACCTTTCAGCCAGAAGGGTTAGGTTATGTAACAGGATGGACATTCTAGTGATTTTGCAAAGCACACTCAGCGCATGTTTTTAGTGAACTAAGAAGATAATTGGAGAAGTATGCATAATGAGATTAGTTTGTCAGTCAAAAACTACAATTCAAATTTTTGTACATCATCTTAATTATCTACAAAAATCTTGTCTGTAGCCATTTATTTCTAGATCCGTTTTTATCTTGTGCTCGGTGAGGCCCACGTATGTTCTGCTAAAAGCAAATCAAATGTAAAACAGCACTGATGTCCATGCGGATGTATCAGACAACGGTTATCTCATGAGTGCAGGCTAGGATGTGGGAGCAGAGAAGCAAGAATAAACAGATCTGACAGCTGAGCCACACATGACTCGAGACACGTGCTGTTGTCGTTTTTTTTACTTCAGACTGTAGATATCCAACAAAAACATGGATTGGGTGTTTCTGTGAGAATCCTGAATTTGGCTCACAGATGGGATTTCCAAAGACAACACAGTTTATTAAAAACTGACAATTCTGTTCAGATCTTGGGCTGCCAAATACTAGTTTGTACAAACAGTGATCAGTTTTGGTTACCAGTGGCACAGATAATCTAACTCAAGGTGTTGTGCAATGTGCTATGTGAGCATTTTAGATGCTGGAAATTATTATATGTATAACATGTAGAGAGGATCATAAATAAATAAATGCAAAGTTTGTGTCCAGTCCAATCCTCAGTGGCAGCCTTTGTCTTTTTCTTTCTTATAACTACAATTGCATATAATTGATGATTGTGGAAAAACAAACAAACAAACAAAAAACTTCCATTTATCTTTTACCATAATTGGTTAGGAAATGTTTGGTTGTTGAAAACTGCTGACTACTCACATAATCAAACCTCCTATGAAGATTTAGGCGATGGCTTTCTTTAACATTGATTCTGGCCTCTTTTTCCTTTCATATAGTTTGTCCGCCATCAATACATTTTATAAACTGGCACAAATCTTCAGTTCCCCAGGCGAAAGGTTGCAAATGCATTAGTCACAGGTTGTAAGTGTTGTCAGCTCTAAGAATAATGAATTGCATTAGCAAGGCTGGCAAAGCAGAAGTTAACAGTAAAAATTAAGTTAAAGGTCTGCTCGAGCAGTTCTCATGGCTGCCAAACGGCACTAAACACATTCACAAAATGACTTTCTAATGAAACTTATTTCCTTATCAGTTAGTGCTTATTTTGTGGCTATGAAATCAAACCAACATATAAAGGGAGGGAAATGGAGCACTAAATATAAGAGAGAAAAGAATGTACTTACTTACTGTAATGCTAAATTTGTTTTATCGACTTTTGGGGGTGTTTGAAACTTTCTAATTTTTACTTTGCAGTGTGAATAAGACTATAAGACTAAACTTTATTTCTTCATAGTTAAATGTCCGACAAATGAAATGCTGTTGATTCTTCTTCTTCTTTCAGCTTTTCCCTCTTCAGGGGCCACCACGAGTCATCATCCTCCATCTCACTATGTCCTCTGCATCTTCTGTCCTCACTCCAACTACCTCCATGTCCTCTCTAGCTGCATCCACATATCTCCACTTTGGGGTTTTCCTCTTAATCTTTTTTCTGGCAGCTGCATTTCTAACATCCTTCTACCAATATACCCATTGTCCCTCCTCTGGACATGTCTAAACAATCTCAGTCTGGCCTCTCTAACTTTATCTCCCAGTCCTTCAACCTGTGCTTTACCTCTGATGATCTCATTCCTAATGTTATCCATCCTAGTCTCTCCTAATGAGAACTTCATCTTCATTTCCGCCACTTCCAGTTCTTTTGCCTGTCTTTTTTTCAGTACCGCTGTCTCCAGACCATACAACATAGCTGGTCTCACCAGCCACCCCACTCACCCCATCCCATCCCACCCCACTCACTCTCTCCACCCCACCAGCTGTGGGGTAGCTGTGGATGAGTGGTTAGAGCGGTTGTCCTCCAATGCAAGAGTTGGGGGTTCGATTCCACCATGCCAAAGTGTCCCTGGGCAAGACCCTGAACCCCTCATTGCCTCCAATGTGTGTCCCATCGGTGTATTAATGTGATGAAGCACTGATTATTCTTGGTTCAAAAACAGTATAGTTCTATATGAATGGGTAAATGAGGGCACAGATTGTAGTGTAAAGCACCATGAATATTTTGATAAGACAGAATGGTGCAATATAAGTACAGTCCATTTACCAGACATGCAAACTTTTCCTTTCACCTTTGCAGATACCCTTTTGCAAATCACTCCTAACACTTTTCTCCATCCACACCATCCTTCCTGGACTTTCTTTTTTACCTCTTTACCGCATTCCCTGTTTTCCTGGACAGTGGACCCCAAGTACTTGAAGTCCTGCACCTTTGTGACCTCTGTTCCTTGTAGCCTCACTGTTCCACCGGTCTCCCTGTCATTCACACACATGTACTCTGTCTTATTACGGCTGACTTTAATTCTTCTACTTTCAAGTGCATACCTCCACCTCTCCAAGTTCTCTTCTACCCGTTTCCTGCCCTCGCTCCAGATCACATCATCTGCAAACATCAAAGTCCATGGGAATTCCTGCAGAATTCTCAGTTCATCACCAGAGCAAACAAGAAGGGGCTCAGAGCAGACCCTTGATCAATCCCACCTCCACCTTGAAGCTATCTGTCACTCCTACAGCACATCTCACCACTGTCCTGCTGTCCTCATACATGTCCTCTATCAGTCTAACATACTTCTCTGCCACTCCAGATTTTCTCATGCAATACCACACCTCCTCCCTCGGCACCCTGTCATATGCTTTTTCTAAATCCACAAAGACACAACGGCGTTCTTTCTGACCCTCTCTGTACTTGTCCATCAGCATCCTCAAAGCAAAGATGGCACTTGTGGTGCTCATTAATGGCATGAAACCATACTGATGCTCACAAATAGTCACCTCTCATCTAAGTCTAGCTTCCTCAACTATCTCCCAGATCTTCATTGTTTGACTCATCAACTTAATTCCCCTGTAGTTGCTACAACTCTGTACATTACCCTTGTTCTTAAAAATTGGGCATCGGCACACTTCTTCTCCATTCCTTAGGCATTTTCTCACACTCATATATGTCATTGAATATTTGAATCAAAAACATCACTGCCATCTCTCCAAGACATTTCCAAACCTCCACTGGTATGTCATCAGGTCCCACTGCCTCCCCCTTCTTCATTATTTTCAAAGCTTTCTGGACTTCACCCTCACTTATCTTTCCCACTTCCAGGTCCACTGATTCTATGACCTCTACTCTTCTTTCTCTTTCATTCTCTTCATTCATTAGCTCCTCAAAGTACTCTTTCCATCTTCCCATCAAACACTCCTCACTTGTTAGAACATTACCATTTCTATCTTTAACAAGCCTAACCTGCTGCACATCCTTTCCAGCCTGATCCCTCTGTCTCACCAGTCGCCAATCGGTACAAGTCCATCTCACCCTATTTAGTGTCCAGCCTCTCTTACAACTCCTCATATGCCTTCTGCTTTGCCTTTGCTCCCTCCTGCTTTGTGTTACGTTCTATCTCCTTATATTATTGTCCCCTTTCTTCAGTCTTCCCACATTTATATTTCCTCTTGACCAACGTCTTTCTCTGAAAAGAGGAACTAATGTTTTACTATGAAACTACTAAAAGGAGCTATTATATCAGAATTGATTGCAAGTGTTTGTATTATAAAATTATAAAAATGCTTTAAAAGTTAATTTATTTCCATTAGAAGTGGTTTACCCCTAGTTTCAAAATAAATTTAAAAAAAGGCGTGTAAATTCTTAGTCTCACTGGGAGAAAGACATGATGTATCAGACAGGCTTACAGTGAGATGGTTCTGCAAACATGGCTGGGTCACAAATGCAGGCACTACACTGCCAGACCTAATTAACGTAATGACTAAGCTCAATTGCAGGAAAAAAAAAAAATAAATCCAATGACCTATTCTCAGAAATACTGTATTAAAAGTGGTTACGCAATAACAGATGGACATTCATTAGTAAATGAGCTTGACTTGATGAGCTTCCCAATTTGTGTCTACTCTAAACAACCATCATAAGCGTGGGTGTTTCAACTTAAAATCTCGTTGCTGAGTAAATAAATTATGTCCATTCTAGCGTTGCTTTTCTGTAATTTATTATTTATTTATTCATTTATCATTGTTGCTCCTGCAACATTTTGCCAAAATTAAGAAAAACAAACCTAATATATATTCTGTATGTGTTTTTAAAAGTTTAGAAAAAAGGAAAAGCTCAAACATTTCTAGCTTCCACAACAAGTCATTGTTTCTTATCCACACTGCATAATAATCCCAATGTAACAAGCAAAATGTCACAATAAGCACTCCGCTCGCTGTCAACTGGCTTCTGAAAGTGTTAAAAGTTATGTTTTATAGCCAGTATTTTTTATTTTTCAATTTGCTGATAAAATGAAGTCTAACGGCAGATAAGACACAAAGCGAATTATAGAAAACAGGATTTATGAGTGGTTTGTGGTTGTCCCTTTGCCAGGGTAACACAAGAACTCAACGCCCTCCATTAATCTTCTAAAATACAATATCGCATATTCAGCAAGTTTTGATGTTGAGAATCTGAGACAGATATAATACCTTTTTTAATATAATCATACAAGAAACACAAGCTGAGTGCCAGAAAATACTACATTTGAATAAAAGGTTATTGTATTATCAAAGGTTTTCCAAGAGCATGTTTGTGATTTTTACTTGACCATTATCCATTATTTGAGTTTTCTACTGAGAAGCCTAATTCTCCCCCATTATTACTCTGTTTATACTAAAGCTTGATGCTTATGGAACATTATTTGGATTTAATTTATTTTTGTTCAACATACCTCAAAGATAAAAGGAATTGTGAAAATGATGCAGAAAGCTTGTAGCTTTGTCTAAAAGTTCTAAACTAAAACAGCCACCAGAACGGTTACATGTGTTCATTTTTTGTGTAAAACTAACAGACCAGTACACTTTTCTTGACTTGTTTCTGTGCTACAAGTTTGCTTCTAAAATGTTATGAAGAGAGTTCCAGAAAACTGGCATTGATTTTACTGTTGTTAGTTAATTTACTGTTTTAATATTTAATGTCCTTTGGTCAAAATGACCCATGAGGTAACTGAGACCTAGTGGGTGATTTTCACCCAAGGGCAGCAGGATGAGCAAGATATAATTACTGCCTAAAACTGAATAATACATCTGATGATTTCATCTGCACATTTTAATTACAAACCTGTACGATTCAAACTTCCTTCTACATCTCTGCTGAACAGGACAGATGCTGTGTAGGTTGTTGTGATTTAATCTCCTGGCTATCAGCTCTCAAAAATATCCTCCGACTAACAATTCAGTGGTGAAGAACTTCATCAGTCTTACCACTGTAGATATGAATATGTCCATGTTGTTCTGTAATTTCACAGCCTTCATATGTAAGCGCTAAGACATGTTAAACACCATTCTCTGGAGGAAAGTTGAGTTTCTTTCTGCAGGTTCTGAAAATTAAAATAAAACAATCAACAACTTTGGATCCCTGATAAAATGCATATAGAGCTCACATGCTAACGCTCAGCTTTGAACCAAGTCCGTCTCATTGTTGTGTCGTTTGTATGGCTGTAAATTAGGTCAAATAAGTTGAATAGAAACAATCATTTTGTCAATCCTTCTAGTGACCGAGGACTAATAGATTACTGCAGTGTGGCTGCTGAAAGTTCTCAAAGTTCATTAATTTGTCCTTAAAGTTTGCCATGTTTTTACTAATGTGATCACAGGATCATAAACTTTATTCCAGATCTGGTTGTTGCAGAATATTAAAAGTGACAAAGCCATGGTCTTATGAGAGCATATTTATGCACTTGGTTTGTGACAAAGACATGTACTGTATGTATTTTCATTTCCTTATGTTGAGATTTATATTTAAATTCCTCACTGGGACAAATACTAAGCTTACACAGTGAGCTAAACTATTGCATTTTCATGCATTATTATTCCAGTGTCATATATTTAAACAAAATCTGACCTATGAACCAGTAAAATAATTGGAATCTTAAACAACAAAAAATAAAGCTATAGCTTTTTTTTTTTGTTGTTGTTGTTAAGTCTAACAGAGCTGTACTTTATCAAGGCTTCCAAATAAATTTATAGCCTCCTCCAGAAAGCCTGCATAATAAAACAGCTGCACTGATGTTGTAGATCCAATTCCCATTTCATTTTTCACATCCTGATTTCCCTCTTGATTTAGAGCTCACAGTGCATCACACTTTTCTGTTTGTATTACTTTCATTACTGTAAGTCAGAATAACAAGTGATGGGACGGTGCCTAAAGTTCTGGACCTCTTGAGCTAAACTGCATGAATAAATAAACAAAAGAGATTTCCTTTCACACGGCCGAGGCTTGTCTCTTATGGACAGCTTTGCAGATAAATGAAACTCTATCTGAGCTAAAGCAGATTAACCACTCCACTAGTTACATAATCTTTAAAAAGAAATTAGTGTCACCAGACACCTGAGTGTGTCCATCTTCATACATGCACTTTTAGGTTATCGTGTAAAAGGTTTTATTAGCCACCAATCAGGATCATACATATTTCAATGGAAGAATGAGTGTAAACATGATCCACTGCTGTCTCCAGTGCTCTTGGGTTAAGGATGAACAAAGGCCATGTATAATTCAGAGTGACACAGTTCGAGAGCACATGGGCCAGGGTAACTGGAGCTACAGCTGCCCACAGGGCAGAGCAGACCAGTTTCTCATGGGAGACTGGGACTGAGGCCTATGAAGGCTTAGCTATCAACACTAGTCATGACCTGAACCTTTCCCGTGTTTGTGACAGCTGGGTCAAAGTCTGAATTTTCCTTCACAGCCAAATGAGTTGCTCCTTTGAGAGCTGTTTTCACACTGCACAACCAACTCTGAAAATGTGATTTCACTGATCAGCTCTGCGTGGCACACCCATGATGCTGCACAGCTCTCTATAACATCCCTTTCTATTTTCACCCCCATGGGTATTTGTGAAAAAAAAAATCTGTTCCATTAACACAGGCTGACGGCTTGTTTTATCTTGGCCTATTTTAATGTTTATTTAAAGTTAGGATGTGAGAGAAATCGTGCTGGCAAGGGAGAGCTGAAAAGGTGGACAGGATTAGTTAAAAAATGACTGCATCAGCTACTGCACATAGAAAATTTGAAGGGGAAATCTTAGAATCATTCATTGCTGTGTCTTACTGACTTGTGTTTTCTACTTCTTGTTTACCGCAAAACAATTAAAACTAAGATTTATTGAATTAGTCTCGTTAAAATAATAGGTAATGACAGGAGAGAAAGAAAGGAACATGTTTCACTCAGGGGTGCAAATATGGGTAAAATAAATTTCAGGACTCTATGAAAATTCATTCGTTGTTACACCGTATTGTTTTACAATATTAGTGTTTAGTGTATATCTTAGATCTTTTATGTAACCATTTGGCGTTCGTTTAGCATATATCTTAGTGTATATCTTAGATCCTTATTTACTAGGGATGTACAATAGTATCGGCATGGTATCGGTATTGGCCGATATTAGCGATAATGTTAAATATCGAACATCGGCCATTCCATCAAAAAAACTCACCGATGTTAAAGGTTTCTGTTTTAAGTTACTTTTTAATTTAAGAAACTGTCAAACATATCTATTAATGCACAACTACTTATGCACTTTTCACTTGGCGCTTGTGAACAGGTTGAGTTTAGATTTGTGAAAATTTACAAATTTGCACTGTTCAAGTGTTGTCATTGTTAGAGAGAGTAAATGTCTTGAATGCATTTGACATTAAACATAATCCAAGTTAAAGTGTTGCATCATTTTCAGCTCCCTTTTTGGCATCTGCATTTGGTTGCAGGACAAACTGATAAAGACCGTGCAGAATAATGTATTATTTTAATTACACGGCAGAGAAAGCTATGTAGTCTCTGTAAATAGGTCTAGTGAAAAAAAAAATCAGTATTGGTATCGGTTATCGGCCAAATAAGTTTCATATCGGCATATCGGATATTGGCCAAAAATCCACTATCGTGCATCCCTATTATTTAATGTTTGTTTTGTACTTTATATTTTGTTATTTTGGGGTGTAACTGGGTTCCTATGTACATAATTTCGTTCCACCTCATGTACCACATGTGATGGAAATGACAATAAAATTGACTTGGACTTGGAAAAATATTATAACACTAAATACATGCAGACAAATGCACACTGACAACACATATCTGAATACAAGCTTAAAAAGCGTTGTATGCTTACAATATAAAGGGAAGTAAAAACACCACGTTTAATTGTTATAACATGTTGCAAATAAATCCTTAGCATGCTCGTTTCCATATCAGTTTTTCAAATTCCATAATATTAAACTAACATTGCAATTCAAACATACAGAACTTATGAAACTTCCATCCATCCATCCATCCATCCATCCATCCATCCATCCATCCATCCATCCATCCATCCATCCATCCATCCATCCATCCATCCATCCATTACCTTTTACCTGCTTCTTCCTAGGGCGGTGGACACCCGGGACAGGTCTCCAGTCCATCACAGGGACACATTGAGACAAACAACCATTCACTTTCTCACTCACACCTAGGGACAATTTAAAGTTACCAATCAGCCCAACGTGCATGTTTTTGGTCTGCGGGAGGAAACTGGAGTACCCAGAGAGAACCCATGCATGCACAAAGAGAACATGCAAACTCCATGCAGAAAGGTCCGGGGCCAGGATTTGAAGTGGCAACCTACTTGCTGAGAGGCAACAGCTGTACCAACTGAGCCACCATACCACCCTAATGAAACTTGGTTTTATTTTTGTATTGAATCATTTCTTAACAATATATTTGGTCATGCATGTAATCTGAAATTTATCGCATGGTGCTGCAGAGCCCTCGGCACCCCTTCTTCTCACTGCTTTGTAATTACAATATTTTGTACATGGAAAGGGATGACCAACAGTGGATTTCTTCTTTTATAGTAAATTGTTTTCATTCTGATTTGTTCCTTCTTACACCCTTCATATTGGTGCTTGTTTTGTAGATGCATTGCACACATGTCATCAACTCTATCATTTACGTGCCTCTAAAATCATATCCGATTCATTATGTGTTTTGGACGTGAGTGGCACAGTTGGTATGTTTAACTGAAAGTGCCTAGTTCTTTTTAAGAAATACATTTTGGATTTCCAACACAAGTGCACAAATGCATGACTACAGTGCATGGATCAATGTGGAAAGATAGACTAGTGTTAAGGGAGAGAGGTGAAACAAGCTGCCGATATCAGTCTGCCACAAAAGGTAGATCAATCACGACTGAGACAGGAGATACCCTATCCTGTCGACTGGCTGTAATCCTGAATGTAATCCATCAACAGTCTGTGCCAGAACTGAAACAGATCTGTGTGAGCCAACGTACCTGGGAGTGTAAGGGTGTGATTTCTGCTGCATTACTAAACAGCGGCCCGCTCTGCAACCACCGTGTTTGCTATCAGAAGAATTTTTAGGTCATGAGTGAGAAAATGTCGTTGTATCAGAACTTTAAAAAGTTTTTTTATGGTTATATTTAACTCTCGACTTCATACTCAAATCAAAATATAAAATGATTCAACATACAGCTTTCACAGCTTAAGAGTTTCAAAGGATGAAATATTTACTCCTGTATAGCATTAAAAAAAAAAATCAATGAGAAAACTAATTTTTCTTCATAACGTTAAGCAATTATGAATAACATTTAGAAAATCATTTTTATCCCTGGTGTCTTACATGGGAAGTATTAGTCTGCCTTTCCTGTGGTCATCTGTCCTCACTGAGTCGATATTGGCTGCTCTGAGGAAAGTTCAAGTTCAAGTAGGTTCATTGTCATTTCACCACATGTGGTCCATGAGGTGGAACAAAATTATGTACACACGGTCCCAGTTACATCCAACAATAGCAAAACTATAAAGTTAATTACATAACAAGATTTATTTCTGTTATCAATAAAACCGGCAGCCATAACTTCACCGTGGAGCTTATGACAAAATAGGTGGATGCATACGACAAAAGGCTTCTCAACATTCGTGCAAGTATTGTTGTTGTTATTGTTATTATGTTATTGTTGCAACTTAGTTCAGAATTATTGAGCATGCATCAGGATGTTGCTACTTTGTATTCTCTGACGGCATCAGCTGCACCCGTTTGTGCTAAATAGTCTTCGGTGTAAGTAAAGAACAAACATAAATCAGTTTGAAGCTCTATTTACAGGTCGTATAAGTCACCGAGTACAACTTTCAGTGCTTTAAGCTGTGTCTGTTTTAGATAGGAAGTTTGTTGCGCTATACATTTATATCTTCTTAAGAGAATGCATGTCAGGGCAGTGCATATTGTTCATTTATTTAGTTTTTAAACTCTCACTATCTGCCCTGTTCCACTGAATCTTATATGAGTTCTAAAACAACTTTTGACAGAACCAATTGGTCTGCTGCTGGAACATTGTGTTGATCTGTTATCTCAAACATAAGCAAGTGCTTTGCAAGTAAGATAAAATAAATTGAATGCAAAATAACTTGACACCGATACGTTTTAATACACACTTGCACTCTGCATCAGCAGCACTTTTGTCTTTAATATCGTGCACAGCTTTCAATGTCTGGCCTGAAAATATTTTGACACGTGATGGAGCTCATGATTAACTCACCTGTCAGAAGAAAATCTCTCTTCCGCTTGGGTCACAGCTGCCAGATGAAATGTTAATATAATATTTTAGTCATGTTCTTTTTCAGTAGATTTGTTTTGGTGAGAGTCACTAAGAGTCTGAATCTAGAACAGCTGTCAATGGGTTAAAGGTGGGGTATACATTCAGCACAGGTTTGCAATCCATCACAGAGCCAACACACAGGACACACTCACACTTAAGGTCAATGTAGCATCTGTAATTTACCCAACACTCATTTATTTAGACACCGGGAGGAAACTGGAGCTTTTGAATACATGTCACTCCTAACCAGTAGGGGTGTAATGGTACGCTAAATCACATTTTGGTTCGGTTCTGTTTCAAGGAGGGCTCGGTTCGGTTAATTTTCGGTACAAAAAAGGCCAAAAATAAAGACTTACAAAATGTTTATTTTGAAAATATGCCAATTGAACTATACGTTTGTATAAAAATAAATAAAAAAAAAATCCCTGAAGAGGAAGAAGACTCAGCTGCTATCTCGGTGACATCCTCAGACTGCAAACACAAAGAGATAAAAAAGCAAAACGAGTTAATAAGATCATAATTTTAAATAAAAAAAAGTTAATTAGATCATAATAATACAGTAATATTACCTCTTCTTGCACGGTCATCATTTCTGCTATGAGGTGGTTGAATATCCTCTCTCACTCATCATCATCATCATGTGGCTGAGCTTTAAATCTGGGGTCCAGAGCTTGTTGACGATCAGTTTTAGCTTTTTCATAAAGTGCTGGTACAACGTTTTGGTTGAAGTGTTGACGTGATGAGATGTCGTAGGCAGCAGGGCTCAAGAACTTTAATCATATGCTTAAAGCCAGTGCATCAACAACAGAATACAGACGTAGATCCAGAGCTTTAAAAACTCCTACAGCTTGTGTTATTGCTTTGGACCGATCTGAATTACCTGATAAAGGTTGTTTAAATGCTGCTGTTATCGGTCTTTGCACCAAGCTGCTAGAAGAGACGTTCACATTCGGATGATGTCGTTTCAAGACTTGTTCGTTGCCTGCTAGGCTGCTTCTGCTTCACGTACTGCAAGACTATGCAACAATTAATAGCGCCGTGCTGAAACATGCTTAGGAACTTTAGTTCCGCGGCGCATAATCTCTCATTAATAAAATTTAATATGTGAAAAAATAACCGAAACGGTACGCACGTGGACCGAACCGAACATGCTGTACCGAAAAGGTTCAATACACCGATATGTACCGTTACAGCACTACTAACCAGTGGTGGACAGTAACAAGTACATTTACTTGAGTGCTGTACCTAAGTACATCTTCTGAGTATCTTTACTTGAGTGTTTGTGTTTTTGAGATCTTATGACTTTCGACTCCACTACATTTCTAGGACGCTTCTTGTTACTTGTCCTTTTTGGCTCAGCTTTTTAATCCGCTGTTGCTGTTTTTCTTTCCTGAAATGCAGTTGGCCAGTTGTTGATTCAGGTATTATGCTCGAGTCATCTGTGCAGAACATTCTTTGTTTTGTAAGCTTCTGTGTTAAGTATGGCAGAACTTTCAGTTATCAGTGTTACCGTTTCCTCTCCTGTGTTAAGTTGTTGCTGTCAATATACGCACTTTGTTTACAGACAAACGATGCGATGTATGAATACTGAAGACTAAATGTGCATCATCTGTTGGGATTTCCATGACTTTCCACAAACGTAAAATGCAGGGAAGTTATTTGTAGTTTAAAGGTTTTATTAAGGCATGTGGTGCTAGAGTGGTTCTACATCATCAGGTGGTTTCAGAGTTACAAGTTTCTGTAAAATCACTCAAAACAATACAGCAATGCACTGATATTAGAAAATATAATTTGTACTTTTATATACTTGAGTATTTTTTTAAATGCATGTACTTTAGAATACTTAAATATTTTCAAAAGTACTTCAGTACTTTTTACTTGAGTAAACTTTTGACTGAGCAACTTTTACTTGTAGTTGAGTAAGATTTGACCATGAGTATCAATACTTTTACCGACATATTAGAATTGAGTACTTTGTCCACCACTGCTCCTAACCCAGCATATACTGTAACAAAATTGACTTTATGTTACTTTGTGTTCTTTGCTGGAGCAGCACAACACGTCAAATTTATTAAAGGTTCCCTGAAACAGAAACACATCAGCTTTTGAGAGTCTTCAGTGTTTAGTTTTGCTTCCGGCTTTGGCTCGTTTTTAATTTTTGATTGCAATTCTGCTGCTCTAGTGTGACAACCAGGTGTTCCAAGGATTTTTAATCCCCAAAGCACAAAAAAACCCTTTAGAGAAAGTGCCTCAAACTACAAATAACACATCTTTTCCATTTTCACAAGTCAACTGGCAACACAAACTACCCATCTGTGTTTCAATTCATTGTGTGGGACTATTCATGCACAACCTTTTTGAACATAACTATTAAAAATATATATATAGGGTGGAAAAGGATATGAAAAATCCTTGCCGTAAATAAATTATTAAAATTATCTTTAGGAGTTCCTTAGATGGGATGCAGTATAATTTTATATGCAGAAAACAATAAGAGGACCCAAATACAAACTTCCAACTGCTCCTTAAGTTGGTCATGAATAAACCCAAAATATCTGTTCTAGAGGCAGTTTGTCCCTTCTAAGCTACTGTATTAACAAAGTGGTGCAGCATTCATCCAATATTGTGACAATCTGTGTCCGGGAATGTTGTTGAAGGTTTAGGGATGTTTTTAACTACTACTGAGAATGTAACTGCCCGTGAACCATGTGTTGGAGTTAGCAGAGTTCTTTTCACTCTCAGAGAGATGAATGAGGAGATGATTTGATCCTGCATGTGCAGCTGGATGGCCAAGGTCATCAGTCTGCCTGTGAGCTGTGAGAGCTGATAAGCTGGTGAAGATTCTCAGTTAACAAAGTGGTGAAAAAGCTGATAAGGTTATAAAAAGGTTATTAAAAACAAATCGCACACACTGCCCGTGGCAGATTCTCATGACTGAGCTCCATGCATGTAAAACTTCTGGACATCTGTGTAACCTGTTGTGAACGTCTGCCCTTGCAAGTAAAACCGGTAAAAATCTTCTCGTGTCCTCGAGTGCGGCTTCTTTGAGTACGTAAAATGAAAAGAGGATATTTTTATCCAACAATCTGTTCAGGTAAAAAGTGGGTCGCGTCAGTGGTGCCAGGAAAACAGAAAGCCAACTATGCAGTTTTCAAAAAGTCAGCAAAGCCTGCATCTCTTTATTGAATGAATTGATTGTGCAATATTAGATTTAGCTATTTTATTAATTAACTTGTCAAAACAGATAGATCTGGTTCAAAATAATATGTAAAACAAATGAGCTTGAAGCTGGAATAGGTTAAATGTTTAGACTAAAAGCATCTCAGTCAATAATTATCTGGTAAGACTTAGGTTTCAGTGTCCTGTGTTTGTTTAATGAGGATATATTCACGGAAATCTGGAGATCCTCTTAACAAACGGCTTCTAATTATGAGAAACTGTCATTATAGTCTTTGCTTCAGAAGGTCACTTTTTGCCAAGTGCCACAGCTGTTGGTAGATCCCTCATTGGTCAGACAGTCCAAGTCTGTTTTCATGTTTTGACATTCAAATTTTTAATCTGTGGCAACACAAATCATGGCTTCTGCTTAAATTCTGCACATTTTGTTGTGAACATTTTCTATATTATTTGTTTTAAAAGCAAACTTATTTCAGGTTTGTGTCAAATAAATGTTTTTAAGACTCATCAAACAACACCTAATGGGAACAAAATGTGTCTCATAGCAGATGATGGAAAAAAGTTCTGGATAAAAATAACAAATTTAGTGAGACAAATAAGAAAAATAAAAAGTAATTTAAAACAAAATTGATAAACAGTGGTTTGCATACCCACACAAACATCATAAACTCTCTCTCATGGTAACACTTTTGCCCATTAGAACAGCAGTCCCCAACCTCTTTTGCACCACGGACCACTTTAATGTCACATAATATTTTCATGGACCAGCCTTTAAGGTGTGGTGGATAAAAACAACAAAATAAAATGATACGACCAGCATAAAAACTGGTATTTTCTAAACATAATAATAAACGTGAATCCACTGTGTATGCATCTTTATTAGGAGCATCCTCATAACGTCGTGCCAACATCATAACATGAGTAACGGCCTCTCAGCCCTACACTCTCTGCTCGTAATAGTAAAGGTTAAACGTGCCTTCAACATAAGATACAGCGCAAAAACAAATATAAAGTGCATGAAAAATCCAACTCACCATAATGCTAAATCAGCTTATTTCTCTGCAATGAGATGGTCCCATCTAGGGGTAATGGGAGACAGTGACGCCTGAAGTGTGTTGCTTATCTGCTCCGTAATTTTGTTTTGGTTACTGTCACTGCAGAAAACCCTGCTTCACACAGATAGGATGTCGGAAATGGCAACGGGGTTTTCAGTGTTGTTGTGGCGATCTCAGGGTATTCTGCCATGACTGTAATCCAGAACACCGGCAGAGTTATTGTCTCAAACATACCGTCATTTGCGATCTCCAGCAGTTCATTTTCTTCTTGCATAGACACGATGGAGTCCCCTGGTTTGTTGGCGAATGGGTCGCGGGAGCAGTCCCTTTAAGAAGGTTGCCATGTGACCGAGGCAAGCATATTGACCTGCGTCAAGAGTGAGTTATAGAAAGATGTGGTGGAGAGAATCCAGTAATTTTCCAAAATAAAACATCGCTCAGAATCAGATACTACAAAGTAAATAAAACGGAAATAATGTAAGTTTTGTATTATTTCTGTGTGGCCTGGTACCAATTGACCCACGTACCTGTAAAGGTCCGCGGCCCGGGGTTTGGGGACCACTGCATTAGAACTCAAACATTAATTTTGGGAAAATTTCAAGTTTTGCTGATACTCTCAAGAAATGTTTATTTTTTTTATTAACTCCTATTCATTAGAGGAAGCGAGAGCAGACTGAAGTGGTAAACAGCAAACCTTTGAAGTGTTGCTTATAGGTGCTATAACCGTATAATGAATATGACTCATTTATCAAAAAATACGAATTGTCAAAACAGACTGTATAAAATAGAGGATTTTTTAATTTTTATCAACGTTTATGTTATGGTTGTAGATAAGACAGAAACAAATAATTTTGGAATCCCCTTCTTAAAACAAGCCAATGCAATTTGTTTTATTGGATTTATTATAAAGGTGGTAGTTACTTCAAGTGAGTTTCAGCAGTATACACAACTTTATTGAATGGATGTATGCTGTTCCATGAACACACCTTAAAATATTCTATAATCAGTAAATTTATTGGTAATAGGTAAGGGTGCTGAGACTGGGCCACTAAAGATTGAATGCTTCCAAGTCAGGATCAGATTATATGACAAATTTACTGAAAGAAATTGCAAATTTTGCACCTCTTTCCATGTCTAAAATGTAATTTTTTTTTCAAAAAATGTTAAACCATTACAATGTAAAGAAAAAAAAAAAGACACCTTTTTGGAAATCAGTGTAAAAGACCAAATGTGAATATATCATGGTGTCATAATCAAAATAAAAACATGGGCTTGGGATGGCCTGCAGGTGTTCTTAGTGCCGTCACCCACAGCAAAGACAGTTTGCTTGGATTTTGCTGTGCAATGTTTGTTTTCTCCATGCAGATTTGTTTGTTGTTGTTTTCAGATTCTACATCTTCCTCCCACAAACATTCTAAATCTTGACCTTAAATACATGTGTGCAGTTGTTTGTCCCTGGCATTGCACTAAACTATTACTCTTTTGTTTGACTTTTGGAGTCACAAGTCCCACCCCGTCCTATCATCTCAGAGTCAGAGTCAGAGTTTCTTTATTGTCATTCGCACCTCATGTGGTACATGTGGTGGAGCGAAATTATGTACACAGGGTCCCAGTTACATCCAACAATAAAATGTATAAGAAAAACAGTAATAACATCTAAGATATGAACTAAGAAAAACATCAACTAAATATACACCAAGCACTCATAACATAAAACATTGAACATCAGCACAAACATGAACATGAGTCTGTGAGCAGATGTGCACGCATGAACACATCAACATTGAAACAGATCAGCAGCAACATGAAACAGATCAGCAGCAACATGA
>NC_056504.1:45443643-45451032 GCF_014905685.2 Nematolebias whitei
TGAAACAGATCAGCAGCAACATGAAACAGATCAGCAGCAACATGATATGGTTTTTCACAGTGATTATTCTAGTTAGAGATTCATGAGTCTAACAGCCTCAGGGTAGAAGCTGTTCCTCAGTCTAGTGGTTCTACACTTAATGCTCCTTAACCTCCTTCCTGAGGGGAGTGGGGCAAAAAGTGTGTCTGCTGGGTGAGTGGGGTCCTTCATGAAGCAGGTGGCCCTCTTCCTGCATCTGGAGGTGTAGATGTCTGTGATGGTGGGGAGGCTGATTCCGACAGATTTCTGTGCAGCCTTCACCACTCTCTGCAAAGCTTTTCTTTCTGCAGCTGTGCAGCCTCCATGCCACACGTTGATGCTCGAGCACAGGATGCTCTCCACTGCACATCTCAACTCCCTCGAACTAAAATTTAAACGTCAACTTTCATCGTTGCGCAGATTCATTGCTAACTAAATTGGACACGAGCTTATCCAAGATAGACACAAAGGGAGTGGCCAGGTGATTTGTTGTCAAATGAGTGCACGTTCTTCCTTGTTAGGAGGCTAAAAGGATATAGTGACTTCTTTGTCAAGCATAAGATACACCATCCAGCCTGCAAAATGAAGCATCTGTCATTGTTTGAGGGTGCATCTGTACTCTTAGCAAAGATAATTAGAATTTAAGGACCAGTGATGCAGAGGTTGGAACTTGAAGGAGGCATATGCTACCACTGGAACAAAGTCTTACAGAAGGCCCCTGGGTAAATCACCACAATAAGGTCTGACTACATTTTTGTTTAAATTACAACAGCAGAACTTCATAGGTAGAGAGTAGATGTGCTTTATTGACATTGGGAGCAGTCCAGATCATGCACCTAAAAATCTGTGTTTCATCAATCTGTAATAAAACCTAAAATTATGAAAAAAAGAGTCTTTTTTTCCATTATGGTGTTGCTGGCATAGATGATAAACATCATGAGACAGTGAGAAAGACTTGTCCACACACCTGACAACTTGGCCCTGTAATGATTTTTGTGGATAAAGTTTTTAATATTTTATATAGGGTTTGTATTTTTACCTTACAGTCAGGAAAAAAATATCTCTATTGGTACTGGGCATTTTGGAAGATTAGCAGAGATGATAATGAGCACTTACAGCTAAATCTGGTACATTTAACCATTTTTATCAATGTGACACAAATAAACAATACTCAAATAAATAATATGAAATCCAGGTCAATGTTGTCAGTCCAGAATAGGCGTCATGCTGTCAGTTTAAGTAAGCAGTTTGGTTTTGCGTAGCTACTCTTTGAATGGATTGAATTAGTTTGATCTCTTACTCCGAGTCCGAGCACATGAAACAGAAAACACCGGAACTGATACGCAGCCTCTATTCCTCCACTAAGATTTATTGAATAGGCTGTTAACACCAAGGCTTCTTCACTGGTCCTGAGTTTGATTGCTGACCACATATCAGACAATTTGGTGGAAAGATTAAGTAAATAATAGTTATATAGTTAAAAATTCAAAACAGAGAAAAAAACATCTAAAATGAAGATTCCCATTGTCGTTTTCTTTCCTGTAATTTGGAGTGTGTAATGGCCTGTGTTCCCCACTAATTGCATGCTAGATGAGATGTGAGGATCTATATTGTATTAGAGCATTAGTGTCACCAAGTTTTATCAAGCTCTTCAAGGGTTCAGATTACCAACCTAATTAATACTGTAACAAGTCATTCAGAGGACCATGGAAACCAATTCCATACATCCCAATTTCCCACCATTTTTTATGTTACTCAAAATGTTTAAAGGTCACTTGTCCTTTTACTATGCATCAGAAAATAGACAAGCCAATTATTTAACTATTGATGAAGTTTGGCAGTTACATGTTTTCAGATTTATAATTTTAAATGCTAAATTGCATTTTTTTTTTTAAAGAGTTAATTTAAATTACAATTATGGTTGACCTTTTGAACCCAGGGTGCAGACAGAACTCAGGAACTTGTGGATTAGAAAATAATATTTATTATTCACAACAAAAAGAGCTGACATGGCAGCAAAACTTAAATGTTTGGAGGTGATTACGGTAGGAGCAGGTACAAAACATGACACGAAGGAGAAAAATCCATGGGCAATGCGATGGGGACAAGACACAGAATGTATAGGAACACCCATGATTGACACGAAGGACACCTGGGGTGATTAGGGTAGGGGACAGGTGTGTAGGAGCTGCAAAAACACACATAGATCTTCACAGTATATCGTTCTGCAGCATGCTCTGAATTGTGCTGAAAGCTAAGCAAAGATGCACATCCAAATGTGTCCATTTGCATGTACAGCAACAGTGAAAAGTAGCCACCCACGTTGCCAAGCTTCACCACTACCCACCCATATAATGTTTTTTTACAGTATGAAACTGCCAAAATAAACACAGCAAACTTTTTTCTATACAGTATTATGCTTGTAATGTTGGGAGGATGCCACATTCTTCTGGTTTACGTTGTAAATGTCTAATTATTACCATCTGTATCAAGTCAAGTGCAAAAAAAAATAAAAATCTGTAAACGTTAAAATGAACCATTTCTCTCAATATTGTTGATTTCAGTGACACACACTGTAAATCTGAGGTTAATGATCAAGTGATCTCAATTATTGGCATGAAATAAATAATTTAGCTATAAAACAAGCGTGCATTAAATGAAACATTAAACTTTGCAGAAGTGTCAAATACAAGAATCAGCACTTTGTGATTTGCACTCATTAATTGTCGAATGAGATTTTGCCTTCTAAGATGAAAACAGTCTTTTTCAAAACAGTTGTGTTTAACTTCTAAATCCATCCATCCATTATCTTTTCTTGCTTTATTCTTTCTGGGTCGCGGGGGCCGGTCATGTCCATGTCTAACATTCACTGTGCGAAAGGCAGGGGACACCCTGGACATGTCTCCAGTCCATCACAGGGACACATAGAGACAAACGAGACAAACAGCCATTCACTCTCTCACTCACACCTAGGGACAATTTAGAGTTACCAATCAGCCTAACATGCAGAGGCTTCAAATGTTATCAGCCCATTAAATGGCTGTTATTAGTTGTTATCATCCCCATAGGTTCCATTCAGACTGTCCCTCCTGTACCTCCTAGTAGGCTTAAAGGTACATTCTTATCGCTGATAATATGCAACTTCGCCTGCGTATAAAACCGGAAGCTTTTTTTTTGTTAGCTTTATTTAAATGAGTAAATGAATCCTCGAGGCTCAATGGGAACTAACCTGTATAAATACAGATTGAATTGAATTGAAAAATTTAACCCTTTTCCTACACCTAACCTTACACCTGACCCAGAGCTCTGACCCTAAACTTAACCCCCTGACCCTTGAGCCTTAACCTAACCCTGAACCTTGACTTATTATCAGCGATAAGAACGTACCTTTAAACCTACTAGGAGGTACAGGAGGGACAGTCTGAACGCAACCTATGGGGATGATAGCAACTAATAACGGCCATTTAATGGATAACATTCGAAGAGCCGGGTGCTAACATGCATGTTTTTGGCAACATCCAGAGCTACTAAGAAACAATGACACAAAAATACATCTTTGTTTTACAACACTGTAAATACTTAGAGTCTTTGCACGTTTATTGCAACTTGCACAAGTTTTTTGGATTTTTGCACCTTACTCGGTTTTTATCTCTGCTGTTACAAAAATAGAAAAACTTTATGCTGCTAACCACATATCAAAACATGTTTCTACCTCATGTATCACCAACACATGTACCAATCAACACACATCTGTAGTCTTGTCTCTTAATTGTTTAGATAAATGATTAGATTAGGTCATCTGTCTTTTTATATTTATTACAGGTCTGTTTGTATGTATTGTACTGCTGTGTATCTGCACTGTATTGTGTTGTTTTGCACTTTATTTTCTGTGTTGCACCATGATCCTGGAGGAACTGCTGTTTCGTTTCAATGTGTACTTGTACGTAGCTGAAATGACAATAAAACCTCTCTGACTGTGACTGTGTTCTAGTAATGCCACAGTATTCTGCGAGCGTCGTGCTGTGGGTGGATGTGCTGGGTGAACAGACCAACCTCACCTCATAAAGTTATAAGGACTTTTGATCGACCTCACAGTTGTT
Organism: Nematolebias whitei; assembly: GCF_014905685.2. NCBI lineage: Eukaryota > Metazoa > Chordata > Actinopteri > Cyprinodontiformes > Rivulidae > Nematolebias > Nematolebias whitei. The sequence continues at coordinate 45,447,762 of NC_056504.1, forward strand.
AAATCAGCTCCCAGTCCTCTTAAGAAAGTGCATTAGGCTGCACAGCCGAGATATTCTATAACGTTTAACTTTATGAATAATATCCAAGCCAGCTAGCTCTGTCTTTCATCATATTCTTCCCATATAGTGTTTAGTTATACGTAAATATCACGTTTAACCTGAAATGTTTGTCAAGTCAATGAAATTATAATAGAAGTTCATCGTCATTGTGTTTTTCTATTGAATTTAGTCTCAGCAGAACTGTCGTTTGAGTTTTCTTTACTGAATAAAAGACAGTTTTTATCAATACATTCAAAAGGAGTTTGTCTAAACCTGTTTTCTTTGTGTGCCTCAGGTGTGGAGGGCATGGAGTGCTCCCTGCCTATGGATGGCAGACGTGTCTCCCTGACCCATCTCTCTAAGGACAGCTTTCGCGAGTGCCAGGCCACCCTGACTCTAACAGACCTGCTCATCATCATTTTCTCTGGCATCTCTGTGTCTGTGGTGGCCATTATGACCAGCTTCTTTCTGGCATCCACTGTTCATTGCTTCCAGCGCTGGAGTAAAGGAGCCAAGGGGGACGAGGAGGACAGCGAGGAGTGAAAGCATTTCGTTTGGAGACTGTGTCTCAACCTGGAACTTCAACCATTTGAAGACACTAAGGACGCTAACCATGAGCTCGTGCTGTGTCATACCTGGAAACGAAGCGTTGAGTGCTACTCATGTAGCTTAAGCGTGGACATGCGCAATAGACTATAGACATTCCCAAGGAATGAGTACCAATCAAAGGTTAGTGAGTGTTCTGCTCCATCAGCAAAATTATATTATAGGGATCATATTTTGTCTGTGAATACCTCTGGTTTTTATTTGCACCTACTGGGTCTTGGTTCGTTGTCAAATGGTCTAAACAAACACAGTATACCGAGGCCAAAGCGTTGAACAAAGAAGAAACAGTTTTAATATAAAAGGTGTTGCTTCTGCTGTCACTTCAGTGTTAGATAAGCCCAAAACCTTTCAGCATCTACTCGTAACGGACATTCAGCCCAAAAGTCTAAAATGTTGTAAAGTAACATTAAAGTTGGTTTGAGATTTCTGAACACGTTCGTTCGGGGATTTGTCTCGGAAAAGCAAAGAACTTGACTGACTGAGGATCCAAAACAAAAAGGACATCGTAGCTGCCATTGACCTCAGTTTTGAACTGCTACTAATACATTCAGCTGGCAGATCCTTCCCATCTGAAAAGCCTCATTCACAAAGGGTTAAAATTGTTAACGCAACCTGAAAAAGGTTAAAACCGTAATGTCACTCAGTCTGAATATTGTCAGGTAAAAAATAAAAATAAAAATAAAAAATCCAGTCAGTCTTTTCACACTTTAACCATAATATCATTATTTAGCCTCAAAAGAAGTAAAAGGTATATAACCAAACATAAAAGAATCAAACGATACACTGTATGTTCTATAGATTGATACTATGTAGAATGAAAGTTTCAAAATATATCCAGCATATTCTTGGAAACACACATGGTGAATTAGAATCTATGTAGTTATTCTGTCAAACAATACCTTGAAGGTAAACTTGATTTTGGTGAGGCTAGTTAAACAGATACTGTCTTCATCTGCCAAAGATTAGGTTTAAGTAGCGAAGCAGAGCGATATGAGGACGTTTCTGTGAGAGATGTGCTACATAGCGAGGGATAGCGTCAAAAGAGAACGCAATTTGCACTTTTGTATAAAGACATTATTCTCAAACATTTATGGTCTCCAAAGATTTCCATTTTCTTCCTGTCAGTTACAGAACCAGAAGCCTTCTTGGCTTCATATGTGGCAGTGTTTAACAGCTGTTTAAGCAGTAGCTATTTACTGTGTGACGGTCACAGGAAATGAGTTTTTCACAAACAGATTGCTGGTTGGTGCTTGTAAAGTACCGGTATCTGACAGCTTATTGCTCCTACACTGCAAATTACTTAAAACTGATGATTTAATGGATTTTACTTTTGTGGAAACTTTACTTTTTGTTCACAAGAGTAAAAGTACAATTCACTTCAAATTAAATAAAACAGGGCCACAAATAATCAGTTTTTATTTAATATGTGTATTATTGTTTTAGAAACCTCTGTGAGTAGGGTTTAGGAAAGACACAGTCATGTATATATTTACTTTTTTTTATTTTTTATTTTTTATGTAAGGCACAAATAATTCAACAATGCTGAGATGTAGCAGAAAGAATGTCAAGCAGTGGAAATCAAACTAGCCATGAGCAAATAATAGTATATATATATATATGTTATACGATGTTCCTTTATCTCATTTGAATTGATATAAAACCCAAATGTGCAGCATTTTTTGGCACATTTTGCAAAAATGATGGAAAAAATAAAAATGCGGCCTTATTCATTGCTGTTATTATTCCATGGGCATCATTAAAAGCATACCAAGTTTTACATTAAACTATTTTTTTTCTCGGTACTCATTTTGAAATGAAATGTCTCATCAGAATCTGGTGTGGTTACCACTCTGTATCATCAGTATTTGTATTCACACACGTCCCATGTTGTGATGAAAATTATACATTCGGTTAAACGTGATACACACTAAGAACACATGCCTACTGGAGATTATATAAACAAAACTTCTAGTAAATCCCTCTCCCAAGCTGTCGGACATGTTAGATTTCTCCAACTTTCAAACTGTTTATATGTTTTTAAGGATGAGCAGAAGCGTTTATGACAAATGTATAGAAGATGTTGTCTTATTGATTTGATCCTTTAAATAATAGGATAAACCATCTCGTCTTTTTTCTATTGGTTGAAAGGTTAGCAATAATTAAAAACAAACAAACAAATACAAAACAATAATGTCTGTCTGCAGTAGTCAATACGTTACTCAAACAATTTTAGGTAAATATAACAGCCTAGCCTTGTGTTAAAAAAAACCCATAAAGATTATAATATCACCCAAATTTGACATGAATCCTGCAACTTGTTTTCAAAATAAGCAATTAAAAATTAATTTATTTGTTTGTTTTTATTTATTTAATTGTTTATTTATTTGTGCTTATTTATCCATTTATTTATTTTGTGGCTTTAGCACATATTTCAAATAATTATATTTCAAAAATAGCTTTTCATTCTGGTTTAATTCCAATGATTTGCTTTTAGGTAAAATCCAACATGAAAAGAGGAGTAGACGTATCAATTAAAGTAAAAGTGGAAAGCCCTGGACCAGGATGGAGACGGACATGGTCTCTTAGTCCTTCCTGGACCAGGATGGAGACGGACATGGTCTCTTAG
>NC_056504.1:45451042-45465746 GCF_014905685.2 Nematolebias whitei
GGCCTCTTAGTCCTTCCTGGACCAGGATGGAGACGGACATGGTCTCTAGTCCCTTGGTCTGTGTTCTCCATTACTTCACCAACAAACCCCTCTCTGCAGCACAATGCACCCATTTTCACACTTTTCTCCCAACAGTTTAGTAAAAACAACATGTTGGACATGGACAGACTGTCAAACTGAACCTTCATTTCACAATATATAAAAAAAAATCTATTTTTTAAACTGGTGCTTTAATATTATGCTAATTTCAAATGGATATTTCAGCTAAAATCACCTAAAAACAACAGATAAAATCAAAACACAACGAGAAATGAGAACACAGCAACAAAATAGCCCCCCCCAAAATGAGAGTCATAATAATCAAAACTAAAATGAGTCTTGATCAGAATCAGATTATTTTCTACTTTTCATGATTTTATTTGAATTTTTACACAAAGTAATATGTTGGTCCCGAGTGGCCCTTCGTTTTAGATTTTATTAGACTGAAAATAAGTGTTAAAGGAACATTTACAAACTCACAAAAAAACTCCTGACAAATATAAATAAATAAACTTTATTATCAACTTTTCTTTTTTTAAATTAATCAGTCAAGCTAAAAATACATTTTGATCTTCTTCTTCCCCTTTAAACAAACTGCTTTCTTAATATCTACATGCAAAGACCGGCATCAAGGAATCAGATGGCTTTTTTATACATATCATTATTATTTGCAACTACTGTGTAGTTATTGTACAATTTATAAAAAGTATTATTTTAGTCTAACTGTTAGCTTAAAGAATTTTAGCATGACAGTTTCCTCTTTTTTTCCTTATTTTATTTAGTAACAATCTTATTACACTAAAGCATGCACTGTTGAGTTCCTTACAGGATGAATTTCAGATTCATGTCTATTTTTCTACCACAGCTTTACATAAAAAATGTTCATTTATATTGTTTGTCCCTAATGTAAGTTTCTGGCATCACACACCCCAGAAATCAGAGACAGTGGTGGCTGCGATCATTCAGATTGACTTAAGAACTCTTAAAATACCAAAATCTTCTTTTTGATTTGTCAGATAAATGTCAGAACGGTTCGAATGAAGTGATGGACGAGGGAGTGATGCTGCTGCTGAATGGATTTTCAAATGTAAAACAGACACTGTCAAACACACTGTATGTGTACGTGTATATGGATGTTTGGTTAAAAAACAAGCAAACAAACAAAAAAACAGTAATAGTAATAAAATCATTTTTTCTGTCCTCTCGTCTATGTTTGTTTGGAACAAATTGTATTTCAATAATACAAGTGATACCACTGGGAAAAGGATATAAATTAGCATAAAATGTTTATTTGTTTTTTTACTGTGTAATGTTTTTGATTAGCAATTTGGAAAATTCATCCAAACTTAATGCTAAAATGCACATCAGTTAACAGAATGTGTTGACCAAGAGCAGAAATGTAACTCTTAGCTAAACTAAACCTCAGCGGAAAGCTTAAAAATAACTTAGAAATCCCATATCTGTGAATCTCTTGCTTTTATTTTCCGAGGTTTACAGATTTTGTCTCATCACAGCAGCAGAGAAATAACACTCATCTGTAAATACAGCACAGGGTGTTATTTCACAGCACTGTTATATCACCCTGCAGGTATGCAAATAGAGGAAATATTTCTGGAAAGGGTGTTAGAGAAATTAGACTTAAAAAAAACAATTAAGTGTCATCCTTTTGCACACGTTTCCAGTTTTTATATGGAAAACGTCTTCATTCAGCAGTTGTGCTGCATCATTGTGCAAACTGGACAAAACATTTAGGCAAGACGAACAGACATCTACTGTAGTTTAATGAAGCAAAACCTTTATATTCACTTTTTTTTTTGTTTGTTGACTGCATCAATCAACGTCTTGAAATGTGAAATGTTGTTTTCTTTATTGTCGCACTTGTTTTCCTTCTCATCCCGCTCAGTAAAGATTTATTTCTCATCTCTATTATATGCACACGTGCAGCCTGTCATGCCCCGTTGTGACTCTATTTAAAGCTGTGTGTTTTTTTTTCTAAGTCCGAAGTCGAGCAACCACAGGACAAAAATAACCCCCGCTCCCTAAGGAGATGCAACGTTGACTTGACAGAGAGCAGAATGACGGCGCGCTGCAGAGTAGAATCATTTAGAGGGATTCCAACGAGGAACTACACCACTGGATGGGGATTATCATGCACGAAAGCCATGAGCACACTCGGTCTGTGCACCACTGAGAGAGCTCTGTGAGGGTGGTGGTCGTGATGAGGATTCTCCTGCAACCATTTACCTCATTTGGTTGTCATGGTTACACAGCCGGAGGCCCGAGCTCTTGGACGCCGAGGCGGGAAGAGGGAGGGAAGCAGGGAAGAATGGCCCTGCAGAGAGGCTGCCACGTTTCCCTTTTTTTTGAGCATCATCTAACTGGACCTAGCTGTTAAATAAAATATCAGCCCTGCTGAACCAATTTTTGACATTTATGCTTTTGAGTCATTCATTTATTTATTTATGTTTATGCAAAAAGTGGTGGTAAACAATCAGATAAACATTTAGTCAATTTGGACAATATCAGTGGAGCATGTAAATTTTATTTCATCAAATCATACATCATCAAATTTTATAATATGAAAATAATAAAAACGTACTAAATCTCACCCAATAGATGACTTAAGCTTGGAGAGGTTGTTTTTCAATTGAAGGATCAAGAGTTTGATCCTCAGCTCCTGCAGCAATTTGCTGTCTGAGTCTGACCTACAAAATGAGCAGAACAGAAAGGAAGGGAAACCAACCCTTAGAGAGGAAGCTTTGAATGAATAATGGCCGGATCACTACAGTGGAATTAGGGTTTAGGTAGAAGTGAGTATCCCTGGGGTCAGATTACAAAGTTTAACAGGGGCCAGTGCTAATTCTTCTCTGTGTGAGTGTAACTAACAACAAGCTGGTTACCGAGTAAAAAGAAGAGGAGACGAAACGTTTCTTAAAAATGCTTTACCGCCTTGAATAAGGATTACCGTACTTGCTGCCGTACACGTTGCACCCCCGTATAAGTCCAAATATGTCTAATAAAGTGGGGAAAAAAAACATAAAAACGTTGCGTCGCCATATAGGTCGCATCTATTATGCGTCACCGCTGACCACCTGGAAATGTGGGCAGTTATGCCAAAAATTGATTGGCTGACAAATGGCGGCCGCGGGAGCATGCACGGGAGGACTTTAACACAAATTTAACAAGATTAACACTTAAAAAAAAATTATTTGTTTGCTCAAAATTATAGCAAAGGTGTGTCTCGGTTTTAACTTGTCCTTAATAAATGCACTTTAATGGTCAAATTAACTGCATTCCGTCTGTGCGACGAGGTGAAATGCAGCTGATTTGACGTTTACTCCAGGAGTTCCAGAGTGAGACGGAGGTGGCTTCTATGGCAAGCCAAGTGTCTCATCAATAACCTGTTTTACCTATTAATGAGCCACTTGGCTTGCCATATTATTCAAGGGCCCTCTAGCGGCTGAAAATGGTAATGCTCAATTTTTTTCCACGTCAGAATGAAAGAAATCGTCAAATCTCAGCCAAAAATTGGATTATAAATACGGAGAAAGAAACGTATATTGTCGCTTCGGTGTATAAGTTGCAGGACCTACAAATTTATGCAAAAAGATGCGACTTAAACTGTGAAAAATATGGTAAACATCTTTGTTTGGCCATTGCTGTTTGACCTAACAACTTTGTTTTGAGCAAGAAAAGTTGATTGAGCATCTCATAATTTATATTTCTTTCTTAACCCTTTGAAATATTCAAAGCGGAGAAGGCGAAAGGTGAACGGGGGACACTGCAGCCGTGGGCAGCCATGAGCATCAGTGCATGCGCCTGTAAAAGTGCTCATTCACTGCATCTAAAAACACAAGCTGGCCGTCTGGCAGAGACAGGTAACTCATTCTTTAAATAAAGAATGAGTTGCAAACACTGTTCTAGAGATCTGCAACTCGATATTTAATTAAAACAAAAAAAAAACAGCATGCTGTATACATCTTAAAACTAATGTTTAAACAGTAATAAAATGAAAAATGACACAAATAAACCCTTGTTCAAGGACATGCAGGCCTTTAGTGTCCCCCTTGGCACTGCGCGTTTTATTATTTGCAATGATTTACGAGACTCTCTGGGATAAAAGCTGTGTTGCTAATTTAAGAGAAGCCTAATGCAAAGCAGCGCGATCACTTTAAAAATTGACATCAGCTAAACAGGATAAGACTCAGCCCCTGTACACAAACATTAACTGATGCCAAGGAAGCCACAATTAAATTCACTTTACAAAGTCTAACGAGTGTTTCTTCCCATTGCCTTTTTGAGAATCCCCTAATTGAAACTGCCAATTTAAAGTTGCTAACTGTTTAAAGTCAAATAAAAGCACAGAGTTTCTAAATAAGAGCGGGGGGGTTGTTGGCTGCAATTACCCAGTGGGGAGTGACATCACTCTGATAGATGTGTGCTGAACTGGAGAATTAATCTGGTGCAGTAAACACATTAAAGATGAATGAAGAAGGAGCAAGCTAGTAGCACCATGTGGCAGGAGGGAATAGATCTTAACGTTGCTCGTACACTGATTCACACAGGACCTAATGAGGTCAATATGTAGCGCATTAATCAAGTTGTCAGCAAAATACTACATTTGTATAAAGCCCCAGCAGTTACAGCAGATATGACCTGTACTTAAATTATATCACTGAGACAGTGCAGGAAGCAATGAATCTAAAAGACAGGCCAGTAAAATCTATATGTATCTTTATGGGCCTAGCTTTTCAAGTTTCTGATCAAGTACTTACATTAAATGAGAAGTGTTACTGCATGAAATAGACTTTACTCAATAGATAAATCAAAGCTGTATCATATACGATTCGTTTTCCGTGGACTCGCTCTATCGCGGTTTTTCAAAATAAGGTTGGACCTGACACACAATCGGTTGATTGATGGATGAGACGCACGATTGGAATGGAATTTTTATTTAAAATAAATTATTTAAAATGATTTAGCACCAGGGCAGCACGGTGGCACAACTGGTAGAGCTGCTGCCTCTCAGCGAGCAGGTCCTTGGTTCAAACCCCGGTCCAGGGGCCTTCTGGGTGGAGTTTGCATGTTCTCTCCGTGCATGCGTGGGTTTTCTCCGGGTGCTCCGGTTTCCTGCACAGACCAAAAACATGCATGTTAGGTTGATTGGTAACTCTAAATTGTCCCTAGGTGTGAGTGAGAGAGTGAATGGCTGTTTGTCTCGTTTGTCTCCATGTGGCCCTGTGATGGACTTGCGACCCGTCCAGGGTGTACCTCGCCCCTCGCACAGTGATTGCTGGACATGGGCACCAGCGACCCCGTGACCCAAAATGGTATAAGCGGGTAAAGATAATGGATGGATGGATTTAGCACCAGTGTGCAGCCCAAGCTGCAGAATAAGCTTCTTCTTGCAGAGTGTCATATCTCTGCTGCAGGGCGGAGAAGTGGGCGTGGCCAAAGGCTGGCAGGTATCGGAGTGCAGCCAAGGCAGAGTCATGACATGCTGTGCTCTTTTAGTGTTTAGAGTTTACAAACATTGTTAAAAATATTGCAAGAGTGTGGGAAGGTTTTAAAATGCTTTTATCTATATATCTATCTATCTATATATATATATACATATACATATATATATATATATATATATATATATGTTTTTTGTTTATCGCGGGGTTTCAGGGTATGGACCCCCGTGATAAATGAGGGCCTACTGTAATGCTAAAACATTAAGTGGATCTAAAGTTTAATAGTTATGCTCCTAAGTAGTTTACTGTCAATTTGTCTGCTTTTAGAAAGTTTGTTCTAAAATTAATTTAACCATTAAAAAGATGAGTCACCCTAAAAAAATAGAGAACTACCGAATAAAGTTTTAAAACAGCCTCTAAATGAACACGTTGTAAAAATCCCATCAGTTTTTTATTTATTTTGTACTTTCTTGGCCAAAGCCTGTTTGTACTTAATGGTTTTCCTGGACAAAGGTAAAACAGTAACATTTTTTTTTTCTTAGTTTGTAAACCTAATTTGTGTGGGAGTTCATGTTTCTCCTGTTGCTCTGAAGACACCAGATGGTGCCAACAGTTTCCACACATAATCTCCCTAATGAGATGCCAGGAGTATGAGGCAGCAGATGACTCTCCTTGCCGCTGGAGCATTAAACCTGCCTCTGTTCGTCGTGCTTGTAGCCTTTTGTATTCCCTGATCTTTGAGAAAGACTCACTTGTGTACATTTGCATTTGCAGCATCTGTCCTTGTGACTTACATGTGCCTGGATAAGATCAAGGTAAAGTTTTCTTTATTGCCATTCTCATCATATGTGATACATGTGATGGAACAAAATTACGTACACAGGGTCCCAGTTACATCCAACAAAAGTATAAATTGTAAAGAAAAACCACAAGATCTAAGATATGAACTAAGAAATATGCTAAATTAAGAATACGCCAAGTACTAATAGTACAAAAATAATACACCAAACGATGTAGGGGTTTATGGAGATCACCACACTGTCAATGTAGAGTATGTATAGATCTCATTGTGATCTTAGTGTGGTCAAAGTGATTACTCAAGTTCTTTAGAAATGTATCTTCAGTCAGGGGCTCCAGAAGGACCTCAACCCCAATCATATTGTCTAGAAGTGATGTTTTCATCTCCATCTTGGCTGCTAATGGCTCCTCCTCCTCTTCTATCCTCTGTAAAGACTTAATCCTCCTTGTCTCAAATCCACTCCATGGACAAGAGTTTGTGAACCCCGGGAGATTGTCCAACTCTGGAGCGGCTCCTGAAGCCCTCTTCCCCGGCTGTGTTTGCTCTAAACTCGGGTCTGCTACGCTGGATGAGGTTGGGACGAGGCTCTAATCCGGATCTCGGTACTTTGAATGGACCAGCTGGGTCTGAGAGCTCATTGACCTTGTTGGAAGAATCCCTGGAAATTTCTGGTGTCTCCTCAGCTGCCTTCCTCACCTTCCTTTCACACGCACTACTAACTAATCTAGAGTAAGGCTGAGATCCTCCTGCATCATGAAAAGATATCGTCCAACTCATGTCCTTGCTCCTCAGGGTTCCTGAATCCACTGTAAATAATCACTTTAAATGTATATCCAGTCTTGAAGTTTAACTCTTCAGTCTTTGTCTCTGGGTATTCAATTAACAATTTGAAATACAACATTTGTGTGTTACAAACTGGGAACACATGAATATTAGGTGTCTGAAGATGGAACTAAGAAATGGATAACTGGAAAGTAAATGACAAACAGACACATAAAACACTTTTTTTGTTGTTGTTTAGTCACACATTTAATTTTACTCCCTGTTTAATTCTGTGGCACATCCTCCCTGTTTACAAAATTTTCACAACGTCATAAATGTCAAGGTTAAGGTTGAGCTGCGGGCGTGCTCAAACCTACACTCCATAGCATTTTCCATACCAAAACAACAGGGTTGTCCAGGTGTGTACCACTTTCCACTGGATGAATAGTTGCTGATGGATTAAAACAATGAATCTTGAGCATGTCCCTCCTTCATCTGTCCCCTTGTCTTCACTTCATTTGTTAACAAAGCAATCATTACAGGCCTGAGAAGAATATGTGCAGGTGGCAGATCCAAAGGCAGTAAAGTCAAAAATATCCATTAGGTTGTATAAATGTGTCTCTAGTGGGTGTCTGGAAGTGATAACGCAGATTAATAGCTTAATCAATATTTGGCCCAATAGACTCTTCCAGTTTATCCTTGACAGTGTCAAAACAGTCTACAATCAATGGTTATTTGTGCATCAAACAAATAAATCTTTCCCGTCTAACGGCCCTATTTTTCACAATAGGGCTTGGACATTAACTTAAGTAGAAAAAATGTTGAGACTTATAACATTTTTAACAGTTAATTGTGATCAATTCATGAGAAGCTGTACTGTCAGTTGGTTAATGGCAAAAATAAAGGGTGCTATGTCAGTTTTTGTCAAATTTCGGGAGTGAAGGATCTCAATAAAATGAAGCACCCCAAAACTTTAAACTAAGTTTCTGCTGCACTGAATCCTCAGAGCTGAACAAGATTAAATGTTCCTATTTATTATTCATCACGAGTTATCCCAAGTCACAAATGGCTGTGGCATGTCCATTAAATCCTGATGGGACACCCATTAGTAGTTTCAGTGGGACTGTCTGGTTGCACTCCTGAATTAATCTGCAGAATCACTAGCAGCAGGTGGATGCACAAGCCTCCACATGCAAAATAAATATATAAAAATGAATTTAGAATATCTTAAATATTGTAGCTCATCGACGCTTGATATGTAGCACATCACATGGCAGCAGCTTTAACATGTGAGCTGCAAATGTTTCCTGTTTTTCTGGACATTGCATCCCATCACAAGTCCTCTCAGATCCAGTTTGTTATTCATATAAGATTTTTACGTTCACTTGGCTATCATTTGCTATATGCAATGTGCATATTATCTTTTTCCAAGTTTATTTATTCTGCTTTTTTTATTTTATTTCATATATGCCTTTTTTTCTATATAATTAGAACATTGCTTCTGGATTCCTCAAATTTCCCTCAGGGGATTAATAAAGTATCTCTCTATCATCTATCCATAAGAGCAATGTCTATTTTTTTTTATCAGTTTTAATGTTGCACTGTTGGAATGTTCTGATACCAGAATATTCTTGTTGCAAATGCATGAAAAATATAAACCAATAGTCATCAAGGAACTGGGCAGTATTTAACCCTGTGAAAAACACATTTCAAATCAGAAATAACAATAAATAAAGACTTGCTAGCACAATAAATAAATTAATTAATACACTTATTTTGGTGTTTTTTGCACACGTAATTTTCTTTAACCGAAATTCATTTTTCTTTGAAAAATCTTTTTCCAGCTGTTGTTTTGTTTTTGATAAATAACCTATCAATATTAAACCTGTTAGAGATTAAATGTTGGATTAAGGCCATTTACTATTTGCTGCTGATAACTCTGATTTTAGTTGATACATAAAAACAAAAGAGCATTTTTTTTAATAGAAATATTTGGTTGTATCCGTTTTGCAACCTGCAAATACACTGATCATGACTCTGACTGCAGGGAAGGGAGTGTCTCTTCAGTTAAATATTGTCTATACCTGCAAACACAGTGCACACATCCAAACCAACCTCCTACAAAAAAAAAACATGTCTTTAACGAATAAACAATCCCAAAATAATAACATTTTTGTTTTTACTTGACATTTATCTCAGCAAATGATATTTTTGTTTTAATATTTTACTTTGGAAAAATACTGAACGCTAGGCTTTGACATCTGCCACATCTCTTATTGCAACACAGATATATTTAGACTATAAAGCCTGATTGAGCTTTTAAATCCTTGTTGCATTCAGTGTGAGTGATGGAGAGACAGAGTACAGAAGGGATAAAGGAGAAAACAGGAGGGGCAGGCGGGGGTCCAGATGTGGAGGTCTGCCCATCTCAAAGTGCTCGAGCGCAGCAGATGGTACTCTGCGATCAGAGGTTCACATTAGTTGTTGTGAGCGAGGCGCAGAGTCGATAGGGGACTATGAGGGAAGTCTGCATCCGTTTGAATTATCCAAGATGGGAGAAGAATGACAGGACCACAGGGGGTGACCAGGCGTCTCACATAGGCAGCTGTGGCTGAGTGGTTAGAGCAGTTGTCCTTCAGTGGAAGAGTTGGGGGTTCAATTCCACCAGCAGTCACATGCTGAAGTGTCCCTGGGCAAGACACTAAACCCTCCATTGCCTCCAATGTGTGTCACATCATTGTATGGATGTGATAAAGCTCTGATTAGTTTTTGTAAAGATGTAGTTTTTCATTCGTTCAACCTTTACTGATACAGGTTAGTCTCACCGAGCCTCAAGGATTCATTTACAAGAGAGACCTGTTTTAAACAAAGAATGATGACAACGGTAGACGATCATAAACGAAAGCATATACATTGAGAAATTAATGGAAAAAACATATTAATAAACAAAATAAAAACAGCTACATATTAAAACAGGAACATGTCTGCGTTCGTTTGTGCAGGAACTTAACAGATGTTTGAAGCCACTTAGAGAGGTCATGGTCAAGAGCTTCAAGTCTTTTTGCAAAGCTATTGCAGGAAACAGGAGCAGAGTAGGAGAAGGCCTTTTTGCAGAATTCAGTCGGCTCTGGGGGTACACTGCAGGCAATAATGTCCTGGGAGCGCACGCTGTAGCTGCACTCATGTAGGAGGAGATGTATGAAGGCAACAAACCAAGAAGTGATTTAAAGATGAAAATGTACCAGTGATAGAGTCTGCATCAAGTTAATGATGTCCAGTTAACCAGTGAACACAGGGTGCAATGATGGGTACAGTAGTTACAGCCAGTTATGAACCTTAGTGCGCCGTGATAGACAGCATCCATCATCTGCAGGGTGCTTGCAGGAGCGTGCAGGAATGCTGTATGAATGGGTAAATGAGTGCACAGAATTGTATTGTAAAGACTGGTTGATCCACTACAAGAAGGGGCTATTTATAAGACTGAGTTTGTTGCAGCTCCTCAGTCTGACAGTCTTTTGGATAAAAGATGAAACGTTTCAACAAGAAGAACCCGTCCAGAGGAGCTGATTTTGCTTTGTTCGTCTTAAAAGTATAGTTTTCTCAAATCATTAGGGTGTCCTTTAGGGTGGCCAAAGATTATTCTTTGATGCCAAGGACACTACTGGCCACCCACTGGCTCTGCCATTGTACCTGGTAGTGGAAAAAAATATGTTTTTTTTTGACACAAACAAATAGAAAAGTTCTGCAAAGAAGTAAAAAAAAGTCAAATATACCAGAACGTTTAAAATTCGTACTGACTTATTTACTGAAGTTAAAGGGAAGATGATTTGTCAGACATTAACTACTAAGTTCGTGACCTTTGCTCTTTTAACACTGATAATGTGGGATGATTTCAGCTCTGGGCCATTGTTCAGCTAATTGTGAGCAGTTAGTCTGTGACGGTGCTTGCATGCTCAGCAATCACTTCCACTTGTCCTAAAGCGAAGACGACACGATGCCTTTCAGGAGCAGACAGGTTGTCGCTCTGCACAAAGGCCCGTTTATGACTTTTAACGAACGTGGAATTGACACTTTGTACAGTTTTTGCTTTTGTCATCAGAAAACATGACCTGCACTTTTCATAGGACATTTGATCAAAAATGACTTTTCACACTTGTTAGAATGAATTACTCCATCTGAAAAATTGCTTCTCAACTAAGCGCTTGTCAAAAATATATTATTCTCAGTTTTTAAATTTATTAGTAATTTATTGTCCCTGCCCCATTCATTATGGAAATGATGCACTACAAGCTCATTCTATCATTTTGTCATGTGATGTGTGGCATATTTGCACAAACAAGCAGGGTAGCACCAGCCCTTGGCATTCCCTGCCATTAGTTTTGAGCCATCTGTGCTAATTAGAGTAAAAAAAGTCAAATGCCGTGTCTCCATGTGAGCACAGGCTTTTTATCAAAGTAAAGTGTTGGCGCCATACCTTGTGTGCAAGGAACTGTAATAAAAATTCAAACAATCTATAGATAAATAACTAAATTATACTGAAATGTATTTAGTTGTTGATTTCTTTATTTTGTGGTCATTTCATTTAAAAATAGAAAACAATTTTCTTACTATATTCGCAAAACAGCTTGTTTACCCACAAGGGCAAATAATGCTTGAACACAAGTTGTCTCCACTTTGTTGTAAAGAGGAGGCAGCATTTATTGCTTATTTTAACTCGGCTGTACAGAAAAGTTTACTCTCCGAACATATTTGCAGTAAAATAAAATGTAGTCGTTGAGAGTTTACTCATAAAACTCCTAAAACGCCTCATTTAAAAGTTTGTTTTTACAGCTAAAGGACGCTTCATTGTGTTCCCAGGGGACAAACAAACTCAAAGCAAGGCTCAGTCGTTTCATTACCCACACAAAAAGAAAAATAAAGGACCTGAAAGCTTTTAAATTAGCAGTAAAAGTGCATTTATATGTTATAATTAATTATGAAATTCTGAGTACATTTAGGAAATTGTCACACTTTAATGTGTTGGGTTTAAATGATAAAAATAGGATTTGTGTGATATATGGCATACCAATTTAAAGCCTTAATAAAAGTAAAACCAAACTATTCAGAAAAAGAAGTGGGAAATAAAACTAAACCTAGACCAGGTTAATTAAAATAAATAAAAAAACAGGAGATCCGGTTGAATAAAGTGTGAACATTTAAAGATACTTGAGATAAATTCACTTAACAGAGAAACTGGTGTGACAAAGAATACTACCAGTGTAAAGATAACAGCTGACTTACTCAAACTAATAAAATGTAAACCATAACCTTGTAAAACAAACATTTTATCTCTGAAACAGAACCTCCATGACACAAAATGCTCGACAATACATTTTTCAAAGCAGCGTCCTTAACGCTTGATCAAGAGGGAGGACTCTTTGTCAGATGTTGTTACCTCTGAAGCTGCAGTGTCTGCAGAACCAAGCTGACCCACTGACTCGACTAAAGAGGTTGTCAAAACCCATCAAAATTAAAATCTGGCACACTCTTAAAGTACATTCATGACAAACAAAGACATTTGTGTGAGTTTATATTTATATTAAGTAACATTTAGTCAAATAAATGTCCTAATTTTACTTCTGTACCATTGCATTAAGTAAAGAATCTATGAGAAACAGTTTGTGACTATTTCACATCTTTGAATAAAACATGGGAAACACTTCAATCATCTATTATTTAATTTATTTTGTGTTTTACAAATATACATAAATCAGAAAACATACTTATTTGTGTGCTAATTATTAGAGTCAAAGTAGATATTTTTAGGCTACGGAGTAGTCGCAATATCCAGAGAATAAAGTAAGTACATAACTTGCTTGAGTTATGACCAGAAGGGCAGAGCTCTGGAAAATGTGTATTTTACTGGTTCACCTGATTAGAAAGAAAACTATTTTTATTCTAATTCTGGTGCATTATATTTGTTTGCATTTGTATTTAAACTGTTAATATCATATTTATTGTTATAAATGTCATCCAAAACATAATAAAACAGTTAAAAAATATTAAATATTTTTTTCTTTTTACTCTACAGATTAATGGAGTTAGAAAATGACTGCCATCTAGTGGTAGTCATTTGTTATTGCACCTGACTAAATAAAACACCCTGATTATTATTATTATCATTTAGTTTCTTTTTTGCTTAAGGGTTATTGTAACTGAGTGAAGTTATCAATAATGAAAATACATTTCAAGGTAAATTAACTGAAATAAAAAAATAAGTTGTTATTGCTAAAGTACAATTTGCAAATCTGGGGTAAAAGGGAAGGAACAACAATCTTTGTTTATATTGCTGCAGAGCTTCGGACTACAAAAAATATATAAAACATGATTATTTTCAGGAGTTATTAAAATGTTATCTGGGATCCAGATTCAACTACAGAGTTACTTTTCAGTAACAAACACAATCCATTAGGACAAAAAGCACTTTGACATCCGGCCTACACATTGTCTTTTGAAGTGCATATTAACTGCACTTGATTCAATTTTTCTTAGTTGAGTGAAAATCCTCAGATAATGTGTTTAGGAAACAGATTATCGCTACATATCCACAAACAGTCAGGCATAAACTGACAAAAGTGTTTTGTGAGTTCTTTGTCGACACGGCGAAACAAGCAGGTAAACAGAGAAAGAAAAAAAAAATCTGCTAACAAGGAATTTCTAACTACAAAGTTTTTTCAAAACGTTCATCATTTCTGACATGGGCAGAGTTGTGAAGTTTTCCAATTTATCGCCCAGCATGGAACCAATTTTGCACCAGTTATCGGTTAATCTGGTGTTTTGGTCAGTAAAGTAATTCTTCAACTTGAAAAAAGTCCATCACTAAGCAGCTGAATTGGGGCGTAATGCCACCTTTTCTGGTGAAGTCAGTCAATAAATCAATTCTCTCCTACTGGGAGAAGAACAGGGGTCCAATTAAATGGTTTAGTCAAGCCATAGCTGTTCTTTGTACAGATTCATGTACTAACTGGCTCTAATGTTGCTCCCGCAGCAGGAAGCTGAAGAAAAATCCCACTTTCTACAACGAACTTGAAGGATATGTACAAGATTTTGCTGCAAACAAGGAAGGAAGTTCATTTCTCTTTGTTTCTACTTGCAAGCAGCTGCATCGTTGTATTTTTAATTTCAGTCTGTTTTCCACCTGAATATCTGCAGATAGCCACCATCTCCAACTTACTTCAAGAAAATTAATGTTTGTGGCTGAACACCACCTCAGACACACAACAGTTAATGTGCAGAACCAGCAATCTGTCATTCGAATGAATTAGCGAATGTGGAGGCAGTTACCCGTCCCACTTCCAGGCCCGCCCATCACCTCAACCCTAATAAAAACATTTTCACTGCAGGTTCAGGCACTTGGCGAACCCTTTAGGAGCAACATATTCTGATTATAACCCAGGCAGGGGTTAGAAGAGAATGCAGTCATCTACCTGCTCCATTGAGTCCTCATGTGGACAGAGCTGGAAGCACTGGGAGGATCAGCATCTTGGTTTTATTTTTAGAATTGAACACATTTCAGATAACTGAGCCATAACGGCATCAGTGTTACAGGGTTTAAATTGTATATATATATATATATATATATATATATATATATATATATATATAT
>NC_056504.1:45465756-45468193 GCF_014905685.2 Nematolebias whitei
TATATATATATATATATATATATATATATATATATATATATATATATATATGCACACTACATTTGGGGAGTGGTGGAACAGCGGTTAGAGAAAATAGGCCTGTGATCAGAAAGTCACAGGTTCAACTCCCCAGACTGACAATATTAAAATGTGGGTGGAAAAGGTGAAACACCTACACCTGCCTCCACCCTCATTTTCCCCACTCTGGGCCCTTGAGCAAGGCCCTTAGCCCCCATCATCTGCTCCCAAACAGGTCTCTCTTGAAAATGAGTTATTGTGACTCAATGCAGCCTGACAGTTTAGGGCCATAAATTGTTATGCGGAAGACTAAATTGAACCAAGACAAGCAGGGACGTGCACAGATAGACACTCGAGGGGTGCTCGAGGACCTGCCCTTTTTTCTTTTGGAGATGAAGTGCCCCCCCCCCCCCCCCCATTTTTTTTAACAGTGTATATTGTGTTTATTTCTAGGTTTTAAATAGTATATTACCAGTTGCCTCACATTGTTTTAATTTTATCAGACAAGACTCCAGTCCCCCGCGGGCCCACACTAACACGTAACCTGAACGCACTGAGCGCAAAGCAGAGGTGTGTCCAGTAGTGCAGTCTGCGTGATTTGCGAGTTTACAGCGTATTACCACTAAAAATGTTTGGGAATTTCTGTGTAACCACTTCAAAGTGCCCAATGACACTTTGTACATCACTGGGCAGTAAAGCTGCTCTTCACCTGTGGATGCTTGCAGTGCTGTAACTGATATCAACTCGACTGATTCTGCTTTTATTGAGAAAATCCTGGTGATAATAAATATTTTTTGTTGCAGAAAAAAAAAATCATAAATCATCTCCTCAAAACATGCTTACTATGCTTTTGCAAAACTCTTTTTTTTTCCATTTCTTGTCTGTTTTGTCCATCAGAACATACATACAATCTTCTAGTCAGCTGTCAGAGTGGATTGCAGTGTTTTGTGTGTATGTGTGTGTGTGCTGGGGTGGGGGGTGGGTGTCTAAGAACCAGCTGAGATAAAAGTGTTATCCCTTTCCAGCAACATGCTTTAGATGTGTAATTTACTTATCATCATGCTGGAGCTGCCATGGATGAAATATTACTGCCTTCTTTTGGGTACAAATTACTATGTATTTCTTATATGTAAAAGCTGCAATAGCTCACCATAAATATAAAGTGTTTTTTTATTTTTTATTTCACTGTATTACCAGATTGTAATATCAAATTGCATGTCTCATTCTCCCTAAAATATAGTTGTCAACAGCTAAATTAGACCAAGTACCTTTAAATTTTAAAGCATGCTTTAATTATTTTGAATATAAAAAGTCAAATTTCCACCCTCTTTTTTAAAAGCATAGAAAATATATAGGTTTTGTGATTAAAAAAACAAACTCAAGTTTAAAAGATATTTAGTACAAAACATCTGAACTGTGTTGTGAACTGATGGCTGCACTAAAACAAATAATGGCCCTAACTGAGGAACACAAGGGAATAGGTTTGAGCTCTTCGAAATGAAGACAATAAAATTATTTCTGAGAGCACACAATGACACCCAGACGACAGCCGGCAAAGATATATTTTCCTGTTCACTGGTGCAAACTGATATTGAATGAAATTTGTTTCATTACAGCGGCTTAAAATCTGCCTCAGCTCCATAAACGGCTGTCAGCTGCTACTGAAGCGGTGCTCTGCAGACAGCTCAATCACAGCCATCTTTACTTTGGCTTTTCAATTTTGTCTTTGAAGTCACTCGTTTTAGCGAATAGTTTGATAAATGCGAGCATGGTGGCGATTTAAACAGAAGATTTTGTGTCGTAACATCATTCTGACTACATGACGTAGACAAAAAAAACAACAACATATTCCTAAGAGTGTCAACAAGATAAATTATTTAATAAATATGTCAACCTACAATATCAACAGCTCAGTTTCCAGTTTTGACAATGAATGGGTGAGTGGTGGTGAAGAGACTAGAGAAGGTAGGCCTCTGATCAGAAGGTCGCCGGTTCGACTCCCTGGAACGACAACATCAAAAAATGTGGGTGGAAAAGGTAAAACACCCACACCTGCCTCCACCCTCATTTGCCCCACTCTGGGCCCTTGAGCAAAGCCCTTAACCCCCAACATCTGCTCCCAGGTCTCTTTTGAAAATGAGTCCTCGTGACACAATGAGACTACCTGTATAAATGAAGGTTAAATAAAAAAAATGAAAATAAAAAAGTTGGTGGTTTTATACATAAAACCACAAGGGGGCGATAATACACAAGTTTTAGTCAAAAAAAAAGATTGAGACTACCAGGTTTTCTGTTTTTTATTAGCTTTGTTTTCTCCAGTCTTAATCTTAAACACACACACACACACACACACACACATATATATATATATATATATATATATATATATATATATATATATATATATATATATATATAC
>NC_056504.1:45473193-45493468 GCF_014905685.2 Nematolebias whitei
AGTTATACATATATATATATATATATATATATATATATATATATATATATATATGTATATATATATATATAAACTACTACTTAAAACTATACTATTATTCCTACTTCGTGGTTTTACATTTATCACGGTACGGCTCCCCGCGATAA
Source organism: Nematolebias whitei (assembly GCF_014905685.2). Taxonomy (NCBI): domain Eukaryota; kingdom Metazoa; phylum Chordata; class Actinopteri; order Cyprinodontiformes; family Rivulidae; genus Nematolebias; species Nematolebias whitei. The sequence continues at coordinate 45,473,340 of NC_056504.1, forward strand.
ATGAGGGACTACTATAAAAGTTTTAGCCTGTCATAATCCAAAGGTTTTCCCTGTATTTGTCCAAGATGTTTAATTTATACTTCCTCCAGTTTTATTTATAGAATCAGGCATCAACTTTTCTAAAAGTTGTTTTCTTTTCAATTTAGGACACTGGGTGCCAGGTAGAGATCATGTCCCTCAGACATGATCCAAAAGCCACTTTTATCCCTTGGGCCATATGTTACCCACGTCCGGTTTTTGGAGATGCAAACAGCTTTTGTGAACAACTGAGATGGTAAATGATATTGTCTATAAACAGTGACACTAACAATAGCACCTGTAACAGTGTCGTCCCATGAAAAACATCTTCATCTTTCACCCAGTGTGGCTTTATGAGAAGAAACCGTAAATCTGGAGCTTTTAAAAGCAGTCAGAAATTCAAACTTGTAACTTGTTTTTACAAAATACCAACGCAACATGCAATGCAACTTGTTTTATGATGAACACAAGTCAGTTCACCCATAAAAACACAGTTAAATGGACATGTTAGTTACATTTTAAGTGTGTTATCTGTTTAAATTCATGCACATTTTTCTAAATGTTTTTAGCACTTCTGCACTGTTGTGTCTTCAAGTTAATACCAGGAATATTTTGTTTGCCTCTAAAAGAAGAAAAAAAAGCTATTTCTGTGCCAAGATAAAGTTCACAAAAACAACCGAGCCTGATAGTGATAAGATTTAAACAGTTTGTCTCCATTAGCAAGTTTTCAGGACTCATAAATGCCAGCAGACAGTTCCTGTTATGATGGCAACAACAAGAAAGAAGTACAAAGAAAAGAATGAATAAAGTGTTTTGAAAGAACAAAATATGAAGGAAGAGAGTGAAAAAAGTTAAAAGATGAGGGAGGGCAGAGCAGAGAGGTGAAGGAGGGTTCAGGGGAAGCACATATAGGGGATGAGGGAAGAATAGGAGGGAGAAAGGGTGGTAGTGGGAGGAGGGAGTTGCCGTGCGAGCGCAGGAGACCTCCCTGTGAACTGTGCAGTCGCGAGCCGGGTCATTGGGGCGAGGTTGTCAGAGCGTGCCTGAAACAGTACACCCAGGGGTTCAGCCAGAGTTCACACACTCAGTGTGCAAGATCCATGTCCCTCAGTCAGCGCTCGCCTGCCGTACAGCAGCAAACACACAGAAACAGGAAAACCAACGCGTATTATTATGCAGATAAAAAAAAAAAAACCTCAGATGAATCACAAACACTCAATCTTACATGAGTAAAATCAGTTTGAACAAACAAAACACATCTGTAAGAATGTCACAGATTTTGCTCACACACTCTCCAAACAAGTATGAATCCCAGACTTCGTGTAAATAGAGTGAGCGGGCTTGCCTCTCCATGTAAACAGCTAGTGAACGACTCAAATGGTGTCTGCTAGTGACAACCGGCAACAACACGTACAGGACGGATAAAGTTGTAACACATTGAGAAAAGATTTTCTTTAATTCCAGTTACGGTTTAAACAGAAGAGGCCATGAAGGCAGAATCCCCCCTGTGTGACTGAGCTCTTTGTGGGAAAGCTGTCTGCTCTACTCCTATTGAAGACCGGTTGGCCCATTGTCAAACCCAGAGCTTGACCTGGTGTTGAACCCAATTGTCAAACTTGCAGTGTAGTGTGGGACCTTGGTGGGGGAGGAGAGGCACCACAGTGTGGTTTAGCTGACTGAGGCAAGTGTTTGTCATCTTTTAGTCCCTGAAACAATCTCTGCTCTGTGATTTATTTCCTTCAATAATGCATTTAAAAAAGGGCAAAATGTGTGATTTCTTGCCATAGTCTATTGTTAGTGTAATAACAGAGGCGTGCAGCTAAAACGCAAATGATTTACTGGAGTCTCTCCAATGGTGGTGACTGGTTCGATTTATCTCCTGGAGTTCTCACGCTGAGAATAACTGAGTTTTGTGTCACTTGAACATTTGACAGACAGGCCCAGCTGTGGCAGTGAGGCGCCAGAGCACCACGCCCCTCTGATTTCAAGGCAGACAAGGCTCGAACTCAGAACAATTCAGTCTTTGTGGATCTACTGGAAAATATCGACTGCATCCAAATGACCGTAAGCTGTAGATACAAGCCAGATGTTGAGAATTCCTCAGCTCAGTTCAATCTCAGTCCAGTCTGGCTCATCCGAGCCCGGCAGCAAAGCAGTGGCAGGAGAGGGGGGTGGGGGAGGAGGTCGCTGTTCTGATCATTGTTTGATACAAACCCTAGACTAATCAAACTGGAGGCATCATACCTTCCTGCCTTGTATTTCACCTTACATGGTCCGAATGGTTGGAGAAAATAAGTGAAAAAGTTGCTGCTTGAGGCTGTGTGCCGATTGAAAACAGGTTTCTATGAAGTTTTAATGATTTTATTAAAAAATACTTCAGATTATACCTAAGTGACGTGCTTCAGAGGCACAGTTGTTTTGTGCAAGACTCCTCCTTTTAACAAAATTAACCACATACGCTAATATCTAGATAAAATAAACTTAATGTGATGGGTAAGGACGATATTCAATTAGTAATTTTGTCACCTAAAGCCGTCTGTCAGCAAGAGCTGATTAATTTTTTTATGCAAACGAAGTGTTGCACGTGATAGTTCAGGCCAGGCACATCTGAAATACGTCTCTTTTTTCAAGTCATGTAAGCAGGCTCTTAGAAAGGCCATTATAATATCATTTAAGGTCATCTGCGGTCCAAACCTGCCATGCTCGCAACGATCAGGAGGAAGACTTATTTGTCCAATTGGAGGCTAATTACAGCAGGCTGTGCAACCACCCCCTACATTCCCAGCTGACCTTTCACCTCTGAGGTGTTGAGCAGGCAATTACTCTTCTTGGCTTTTGTGTGACAGGCACAAATACAATCTGGCTGTTCCCGACTACTTCTTTTCTCATTTCTCTCCCTTTCTCTGACTCTGCAGAGCTTTCACAGAACTTTGACAACTCACGAGTGCAGTAACGACACAAACTTGTCTTTCGGTTTGGTGACATGCCACAAACATATCTTAGATCAGAACACATTAGATCACGCTGATAAAAAAAATATATAAAGGTGTTATGTTTCATGCAACATTGCAATACATTAGTGATCTTACATGATCTATCAGAGCTTGGATGATCACTTGTTAATGACTCTCAGGTACTGCCAAATTTAATTTTTGCTCAATAGCTGTGCAATTGACTCTTAGGGCCACCGTAGTTAGGCCTTTTTGTGTAGGATATTAGCTGTGGCAGCCAATTTAAATTGAAATGACTTCAAAAGTTATACATTTACATATGGATAGCTAATATTACTTTCTAACAGTTTAATTGAAATCTCTGTTTGTTTATAGGATATTTTGCTAACAGACAAGAAAGTTTGACTCTAACATCCAACAAAGTTAAGTCAGGTCTTCTGGACTGTTTCTTTTTATTGAAACGTTTCATCCAAATTACTTCATCAGTCCGAGGAGCCACAACAAACTCAGTCTTATAAATAGCACCTTCACATAGTGGGTCAACCAGTTTGATGTTGCTCAGGTGGTTTCTGGAGTCCACCCTCTCCCCCGCTGACTCGTTTGAGGCAGAATGGCCAAAGCGGTTCAAAACATCAAAGTTCATCAATAATCCAGATTAAAAAAATCCAACAAAGTTAAATCAGGTCCTCTGGACGGTTTCTTTTTTTGATGAACTCTTTTGGATGAAACGTTTCAACGCAAAGAAAACGTCCAGACGACCTGACTTAACTTTGTTGGATTTTTCTATATAGATTATTGAGCATGAACTTTGATATTCTGACTCTATATTTCTAAGGTGTTGTAGAAATGGTTGCAGTCAGTAAGTGTCACGGCAATGCTCAGCTTTTATATCAACGAACATCTGTAAAATTAGCTGCATTATAGCCATTTTTGTTGTTTTCAAGGCAGCTATTACGAAACGGATTCACTTTAAGCGTTTAGTTATAGAAGCACTGATGCGTTACATCCTTTCTGAATGTTTCATTTAAATCAACCCAGTGAAATATTTTGCTAACAGTACAGAAAAACAAACAATCACAAAGACAAACGCAGTGTTGCTCTGACTTTGCTTTCGGTGGTGAGCGATAATAAGAACGTGAGGGTCCTGTGAGTTTCACCGTATGTGGGAAAGGTGCAGGTTTCGTTTCGCCGACAGAAAGTGACTAGCTTCTGGGTGTGTTTGCGTGTGTATTTAAATGTGTTAATTTTCTCAGACATGTAACCAAGCATCATGCTGACTCAATCATATGAGACCAGCGTCTTTCAGCTCTTGTCCTGCTTCACAAGCCACATCCTCCATTGAAAACCCATGGTTACAGCTCTCTAGAGGGATGCTTTCATCCTGACGCACACTATGTGTTTGGTCTGTTTCCATTTAGCTAAGTTCAGGTTTAGTTCATAGAGGCCGCCAACTCTGATCATATGATTTCCATGCAGGCTGTGGATTTGGGAGGACTTTGTTTGTGTAATGCAGCTCTGTGATAAATTAGGAGCTTCTGAGCGAATACAAAATTTAAAAAAGGGACTTAATCAGGTTTTTACATAAGCGAGCATGTTTCAGTCAGCGATATCAGTGAGTTGTAGTTTGAGTGTGTGGCCCTCGTACGTCTTTTTGTCTTCGCTATGTGAGGAAGGTTGTGCAAGCTGTTGATATCTGCTCTCGTGTACAGACGAGTGCGATGAGAAAACGGTGCCCTCTCTCTGACCCACATCTGATTCACCTTGAGCAAGGCGGGCTGCTGGCAACCCACACCAAGACGCAGAATTCATGCATGTTGTGGCGATGTTGCGTAATCTGGATGGAAGCTGCTTCGCAATAAATAAAACTGGCTGAAGCGGTCCATCTGGGAACAACATTTCTTCAGAAGAGTTCTCCTGATGTGATGCCTGGTGGGCTTTATAAATATCTTGAACCCGTTTGTGCAAAGTGAACTGTGTTTCACCCTCCCACACCCTTCCCCTTTGAGTGTTTGCCTTCTGCTCGCAGTGAAAAGGAGGCCTTACTCTGCTTTGTTTGTCCCTCAGCTCCTACCTCCCACTTTCTCCCTGTTAACTGTCAGTGTTCAAAAGCAGAACACTGGAAACCACATGTGAAACAGAGACTCGCGGTTTCACAGTGTAGGTTAAAGTCCCCGAGGCATATTTTTTTATGTTCTATGTGCGCCCAGGAAGACAAACACTTAAACTGCCACTATTCTGCTTTTGAAATCTGTGGTAGGAAAAAAGAATAGCTATTTTTGGTGTATTTTATTATTTTTTTTAATAAAAAAAAAAAGTTTAACATGTTGTGTAAAACACAGTTTAATGACTTTTCTTACTGGGATTTACTGTGACACTTTAACCTGCTCCTTTCGCAATAGTTGTTAAAAGTCTTTGAACCTTTTTGTGGTTTAGTACAGTCATGTGTCTTCATCATAAGAAATATTAGATATTTTACTGTCCTACAATAAATAAATACAAAATTGTGATAAATGTAATTACATTTTCTTGCTGGTTGGTATCTTTTGTTGCTAGCACATCTCAAAGGGACTGCACTGGTGTTGCTAACAATCATCCACTGCAAACTGGAGTGCAGGAAATGTGTTTCACAATTTGCAGTAATGTCAATGACATTCACATAACTTTTTGCATTGGGTTATAAGTGGAGAGACTAGGATACAATGTCCAAAAATGATCCTGAAACTGGTTTCTGGTCCTGAACTTTAATCTAATAAATGTTTTTAGAAAACACCTTAAAGTGATGAACACTTTACTCATTGGCTTTTCTATGTATGTGAATGTTTCTGTAAAGTACCCTGAGACAACTTTGTTGTGAACTGGTGCTATATAAATAAACTGGTTTGAAACTGAATTGAATTAAAATGCCTCAAGTTTAAAAGAAAAAGATACTTTGAGCGTTTTTGTTTTATTGGCTCATAAATACGTTTGAAATATATAAATAGAGTCTCCCTTAAGCCAGATGTTTGTTTTCCTAAGAGTATTCATGATTTGATCAAAGTAATTTAAATGAATGTGAGAAAAGAACAGGTTTGTGTCATCAGAACGTATTTTTATGTAGCACAGATAAAAGATAAAGATGAAAAAAAAATTGCTATCTTCCAAACAGACAAACCCATATAATTTTAGGCTTATGATGCGATAGTGTTGCAGTTCATAAAGTCAGATAAGATTAATGGTATTAATTGCTTTAGATAGGTCCCAAAATTACCAGCATCATAATCCACTTTACAATTTCTATAATATATAAATTAAAAATTGTCAGTGGACATTTTCACACAATTTAACCTTTAACTAATAGAGATGATCCACCTTTGCATACACAGTATGGCTGTAAGGAATGTACTTGATCCTCATGGATTATAGCACGGTGGATCAGTTTGTAGAGCTGTTGCCTCTCAGCGAGCAGGACGCCTGTTCAAATCCCAGCCCGGGACCTTTCTGGATGGATCTTCTTTCCGTGCATGCGTGGGTTTTCTCCGGGCACTCCAGTTTCCTCCAACAGACAAAAAACATACATTTTAGGCTGATTGGTAATTCTGGATTGTCCCTAGGTGTGAGTGAGAGAGTGAATGTTAGTCTTGTTTGTCTCTGTGTCCCTGTGATGGACTGGAGACATGTCCAGGGTGTCCCCCACCTCTCGCACAGTGATAGCTGGACATGGGCACCAGTGACCCCCGCGACCTGAAGCGCAAGTAGCAGGTAAAAGATGGTGGATGGATGATGACTGTTATTCTTATCTAACAAACACCTTATGAAATAACTTGATATAAACAGTTAAGTTGAGGTAAAAGAACCAACACCCAGAGAAGCAGCTGCTCTCTGTGGGAGTCAAACTTCTTTTTGAATTAAAAAACAATATTATTGCAACTCAACCATCTGTTATGAGCAGCTATAATGTGTGGTTGCTTTGATTTACATATGGACTTGTTGAGCAATATCAAAATAAATCTGAGGGCTTTTCAAGCACCATGATGTTTAATCTGCAGACAATGTATAACGATCCATAAGCAAACCTTTATCAGGTACAGGAGATAACACAGATGAAGCTAAATGTTGAATCCAAAACCTTTTGTCAACAAACTCCCCACAGAGCGATTCCTCACTTGCTGTAGAGAAAGGCCAGTGTAAATAAGAATGGTGGTCAGTGATGAATAAAACATATGAAAAGTTAGAGCTCAAACACATATTTGAACTTGTGTTTTTCTTAGAATCACACCTCCTGATGTCTCTTTTTAAAGGAACTTCCTGCAAAGTCTGTTTTTGTTAAATGGCCAGTTTTTGACTAATTTGACTTATTGTATTCAGAGGCATCACATTTTGTTTGTTCTTTGTGCTGCTGGTAGGAAAACGTGTCACTGTGTGTTTCTGCTGAAAGAGCTATTCAGGTGAACCACAGTTTTAAGCGGACGTGCTCATGCGAACATAAATTCTCACACAACTACCTTATTTATTCATGAATCACATCCTATTTTACGTATCCAATCCAAAAAGCGCAGCCTGTGTCTGTGTGTGCTTTTGAGAACTGACACCCTCCAAGTTTGCTGCTCCCTTTAACCTTTAACACCGCTGTGTATAATAACTCTTACAGTCTGACAGGTCGACTGAGGCATCACACCTGGCTCCTTGCTGTGGGTTAGGGCTGAGCCTTTTTATCATGCTACCTACCCTGTGATGGATGAACCCAACAGCAAACTGGAGAGAGGGCTAAAAGCATTGTTCAGAGAAAGCGGATAAGGTCTTGTAACAGATAATACCTCACTGAACTCTACTGCCTTCTTGGTGCCCTTTGCTACAGTCTCATTTAGCTATCCATTTAAGGCTGTGTCCACAAAGCACGCAGACTGTATAAGGTTTATTGCAGGTAAAAGTTTGTTGCTCACATATCTCATACCTCTTATCTTGGGTGTTCGAGGAAAGCGAGGAGGCTTTCTCAGTAAATCTGCTGCATATTTGACACATTTTGCATTATGACTAATGCTAAAAAATAACAATATAATTTAAGAGGAAATACAGAATTATTTTAGACATTCCAGAGACGCGTAATAGCTATAAAGGGATAGTTGGAAACACAATTTATCATGTGTGCAGTGCTGGGTTTCGAAGTTGCGGTGAACCATCTCCCAGAAAAAATACAGAGATGTGAATAATGACAGGATCTGGAACTGGCTGAGGTTTAACATGCGTTCAGCATCACTGCACAACAAGTTAAATGGACTCCAGATCCAGGCGTATATGATATATTTAATAGATCATTGCAGGCTGGCTGTGCAGGCTGTGTTGGGATTACACATGCTTGGACTGCATAAAGGAAAATACTTGTTGCTCTCCTTCAAGGAGGAGAGAGATTCTAGGACATTCGCTGACAAATGTGCAGTAATGGCTAACGATGAATAATGTATATTTAAGATGAAGTCACATAGAAATGCTCATGGTCAGCATAAAATAAGATGATTCAATTGACTCTAGAAGTTTTTTTCTTTCCATTTGCCACAAACTGTTTTTCTTATTATATGTTTTAATATTTTGACTGCAATCCTCAAATAATAATGAAACAAGTCCGTGAACACGTGGGAATGTGTAGTTGCAGATAAAACAGCTATAAACTCGTATTACTGTCCACTTGATCAAACCTTAATTTCACTCTTTCCACCTGCATGTGGTCAGTAACTACCAGAGCTGAGAGTCTTCAGCAGGGAAAAAGACTTTCCAAGCCCTCATTTGATTTATTCTGTTTTTGGCTAACCCTGCTCTGAACCTGTCCCGAGAGATTTCCAACCATTTTAGCCCTCCTTTTCCAGCATACATGCACAACATGCCTCCTCAACCTAGTTCCATCCCCAACATGCTGCTTCTTTCTCTGCTTTCGCAACATCCCGCTGAGAGAATGAGAAACAGGCCCCCTGAAAGAGGCTCGGATTCACTCTCAGCAGTGCCTCCGCCTCCCCCGCCCCACTCCCTTCAGCTCCAGCGTGGGTCACCTACTGATCACTATGTGCGGCCCTATCGAGAGCGCAAAGAAGGGCATTTATGGGTCGCTGGGATCCAAATGAATGTTTATGAGCCTTGTCTGGCAGCCAAAGGCCAGGCACAGCTTCTACAACCATCTCTGACTTGAGACGTGAAGTGTCAGTTTGTGACTGAATCCGTGGTCACGTTTCTCGTTCATGTGTTCCTTAATATGAGTCAAAGTATTTTATTTAAAGTACTTAAAATGTTATTGGCGTGTTTATTTTAACAAGATGTACATTTCCCAACCTCAGCCTTAGTTAGTGTTACATTTAAGAATTTAAAATTCTGCATGCCTCATGTTGCCTTTTCAGTTTTACTTTTACTGTTTTGATTAACCTTGTGAAGCAAAATCATGTTTGATGAATTTATACTTGTGCTCTGTCGCTTATATCCTGAACATCGCTCTTTGCTCTGAGAAAAAAAAAAGTCAGTATCTGAGGAGGAACACAAAGAATATCTAGACAAGCAAACGTGACACAGGTTCACAGTCCTTAGGTCAACAAAAACTGTAATAATTAAAAAAAAATGTATATTCTTATGAAAAAATCAAATCTGTAAAACCATTTACTCAGTGAATGAAAGGAACAACAGTTTTTCATCTCATGACATTGATTTTCATTTCTTACATTGTAGGGAAGCAGTTTTTTTGTAACATTACACATAAACTGACAAGATCCCTTTCAACAACCATTTTCAATTTAGAAGGGTTATTCAGTGTTTTTTTTAATAAATAATTTTTGGTATTATTCAGTTACAGACACCACACACAACTGTTGATCGATTATTTGAAGAAATGACATTGTGAGTTTAACAATAATATGAGTCTTTATTTTTTAAGCTGTGCTTTCAGTCACGAACCTCACAGCTCACGTTTGTATTTACTACTTACGGCATTGCAACAAAAAAAAAAGGTTTATGATTTTATGTTATTTGCTTCATGAAGAACCCCACTCACCCAGCACACACAATTTCTGCCCCACTCCCCTTAGGCAAAACGTTGCAGAGCGTTAAGTGTAAACCCACTAAGGAACAGCTTCTACCTTGAAGTTTAGACTCATGAATCTCTAACCATGATAATCACTGTGAAACCACATAAACTAAAAATCACTGTAATGCCACTTTAATTGGTGATATGTGACTTATCTGTGCTGCTGATTATCCATGCTGCTGATCTCATGCTGCTGTATTCATTCGTACTCATCTGCTCCCACAGACTCATGTTCGAGCTGCTGTTCAATATACCATATTATTTTACGTTGATAATGTTTAGCGTATATTTTAGCTCTTTTAGCGTACAGTTTGGCGTTCGTTTAGCGCATATCTTTGTGTATATCTTATTTACAGTTTCTGTTTATACTTTACATTTGTGCTACTTTTGGGTGTAACTGGGACCTTGAGTACATAATTTCATTCCTCCTCATGTACCACATGTGATGCGAATGACAATAAAGATATGTGAACTTCTTTTTAAAAAGACCAAATGTGTTTGTGCAGCACTGTAACAGCACTGAAGTTTCTCGTCTTCACGTTTTGTTCCTACTGGTAGCAGATTTAATCCCGTGTGCGTTTATGCAGTTGCAGCGTGGCTTCGTTTTGCATTCACAGTGATTGCATCGTCATTTAAAACAAGTTGAAAAATATTAGAAACAGTTTGAAAGCACAGGAAATGTAACATATTCTCCTGTGACTCCATCCCCATTTGCTGCTGTCCCAAATGCAAATTAAGCTAACAATGATAAAAAAAAGACAGTTTCCCTGTTTCAGACTCTCTTGCCAAGACTTGGATGAAATAATCAATACAACTTTCAGAACTTTTAGATTATTTCCCACTAGACTAAGTCAGGTAGACACTAACCCCGCCCCCACAATGTTACAGTGAGTTAATTAGCTTCTTGTCTTTCACACAAACTCGAGAGAGGTATTGATATCCATTTATAACCTTAGGCGTTAAAGTTAATCAGCACAAGTCCCAACTAGTCAGGAGTATTTATCTAACATGCTGAAGATAATTTGTTTGCTGGTCCAAAATTATACTTAGCATGAGAGGTCGTTTATTGTTTCAGTTTGAAGACTCTTCGATTAGAAACTGAGCACATTTCCAGTGAAAACAGGCGTTTGTTAAACTTCTTGTCCAAGGTTTGTTGATCAAGCTAGCAAGCGCAACACACTTAACTTATGACGTGTATCTTCTAGTTCTAAAAGAAGACACAAAAGCCATCAGTATAAAAATGGTGAATCTCTGGCCTTGACAAATATCATCCATTATATTTTCCACAACTATCTCCCTGTTTTGCAGTAGAATATGTTCAGATTCATAATAAAGAAAAGAAGGCCCCATATTGTTCAATCTTTTTTTTGTTTGTTTTAATATATACCTCTGGGGTTATGTTTGATCCAACACGTGTGCAGCATTTGTAGACGATTGTCTGAATGTGAGCCAAGCTGGCAAAATCAAATATGACGTATTATCATTTTCCTTACAGACATGAAATAAAACAAACAAACAAAAAAACTCTTTCCAGATGAATAATGAATGTCTCATGATGACTTCTGTGGGCAATAAATTCAGAGTTCTCCCCGTTTGTCAGCATCACCAGAATTTTGTAACATTTTGCCCACATGCAGAGGACCATCCTGATTTGACTTTTTTTTTTTTTTTAATTTCCATTGAGAATTACATTTCCTTCTAGACCGGCTTTGTTTTCTGAAAGCTAAGAACAAACAAGCGTATGCCCCGCATGCCTCCCAAGAGCACATTTTATCTTTTGACAGCATCTTTGACACAGTCTCATGCTTGGAATCAATCAAAGTTGTTTTCACACTGTGAGAGTAAAAACCCAGACACACAGCAGCGTGCACTTACCAAGTGTTTTGCTATCATTGTCATGCATACTGAGACAATTTCAGTCTAAAACTCAATTTATTTCACATTTTTGATTAAAACATTAAAAATATACGAAAAATAGACTGTAAAATAGTCAAATAAGTGTCACAACAAACCCTCTCAGAATCACTACTTGTACTGACATACATGGCTTCTGTTCAAAGTGAGAATTTAGTTCAGTCATCTATATTATCACATGCATGTGCTTATATATGCACATGCACAAATGGTCAAGGGATGTTGCTCAGTTTATCACCGGATTCTACCTGAAGAAGTAACACCCTTTAATGTCGCTTAAGTGTCTTCACAATATTCAAGAGACTCGTCCTCTTCCAAATGCTTCAAGGTCCATTGTCCTTTTCTTACACCTCAGAGCTGACGGAGAATTGTTCATGTTGTGTGCAATCCAAGTTCATGTCCTCCCTTTAAATGTGTTCATGCAAGTGTAACTCCCAGAAAACTTGTGGATTTCTTCAAGTGCAGCTTGTGGCATGAAACTGTAGAGACCAGAAAGAACAGTAACAGAGTTAAGCCAAAGGCAAAAAGCTGAAGCAATAATGAAAAATAAACAAAAGAATATTTCAAAAGTACTCTTTGTTTTACCTTTTCAGGAAGACAAGTGCATGCATTGTCCATGGAAGGTACAGAAAGGCCTCATCAGCTCTGACTGCGTCAACAGTCCTTTCTGCTACTACTTCAGGTTTGAGTGGAGGGAAAAGCTGTGGAAACCTACCAAAAAAAAAAAAAAAAAAAAGAAAGATGTGGTTTTGAGACAAAGCAGTCATTTTCATATCATGACTCTTTTCAGTTTTAAATATTTACTAACCTGACTCTCATGCCCTGGAACATCTCTGTGTTGGTGTGGAAAGGAAGCACGGTGGTGCAGCTGACACCAGGACAGTCCAGCAGACCTAATGTGAGGCTCTCCATGAAGGCCAGTGATGAGGCCTTGGAGGTGCAGTAGTCTATGGCTCCAGGGATTGGAGACTGGGACAAGATTGAGTTAATGCACACTACATGGCCATGCTGCAGCTCCAACATCCGAGGCAGGAATGCTTTTGTTGTCTAAGACATGGACAGAGAAGATGAAATTGAAGAAGGTACAAAAACAGAAGTTAAAATGGAAAAAATGGATGAAAGAAACAACTTAACAGTATCATCACAGACTATATTTCCATTTCCGTTTACTTGATAGTTACATTTTTGCCTGCATATGACAAAGCTTTTAGATCCGCATTCAAAATAGAATAAGTAGCACGTGTTTCAAAGCCCTTCTGATCTTGCAGGGGCTTGGAAGCAACTTGGAAAAACCCTACTTAACATGCCATAACCGCAATTATGATTGACAAGTCTGGGACTCCTGCATAGACTTTCATGCTATAATTAAAACATAAAAATATGGAAAATCTGCTTGAAAGATTTTTCCATTTTCTTGGCAGGTAAAAATGGTTCTGTTGTATTTGATGCGATGCTTACCCAGAACTGTCCCAAGGTATTGATATGTTGGGTTTTCAGAAGCGCATCATCATCACTCTCCATCAGACTTTTACCATGGACTACAGCGGCATTGTTCACCAGTATTGTAACATCTCCAACCTGGGATCAGAGGGAGCAAAATTACTAAATGATATCGTTTAGACACTAAAGGATAAGGAGAATTTGGTAGAAAAAGCATCTAAATCAAAATAAAGATATGTCAGAGCATTTCTCGTGTATTTTACCATCAGCAGATTGTATGACTTTTTTGTGAAAATGCAAAGTCTGATAAAAATGAACACAATGTACCTTTTCTCTCACCACCTTGGCTTGCTGGTAAACTTCCTCTCGGTTGGCCACGTCACACACAAAGTAGTGACACTCTGTTCCAGAGAGGGTGATTTCTTCAGCCGTCTCCTTGAGACATTTTTCTGTTCTGCCCCACAAAATGATCTATTGAAGAAAAAAAAGAGACAAATAAATAAATGCTCACAAGAACAAGAATACTGGCTGAAAACAACTCAAGAGTGTTGGCTGTTAATGAAACAAAACAAGATGATTTTATGGGCAGCTGTGGCTGAGTGGTTAGAGCAGTCGTCCTCCAATGCAAGGGTTGGGGGTTCGAATCCACCAGCAGTCGCATGCTGAAGTGTCCCTGGGCAAGACACTGAACCCCTCATTGCCTCCGATGTGTGTCCCATCGGTGTATGAATGTGATAAATCTCTGATTTTTCTTTGTATAAATATAATAGAGTGCTGTATGAATGGGTAAATGAGGACACAGATTGTGTTGTAAAGAGCTTTGAGTGTCTTGATAAGACAGAAACGTAAATAGACTGCTGGAGATATAGCGCCTTTCTATCTTATCAAGATACCCAAAGCGCTCCACAACACAATCTGTGCCCTATTTTACCCATTCACACATCACTCTGCTAGATCTCTAATCTGAATCTGTAGAAAGTAATCAGTGCTTTTAAATCACATTCATACACCAATCGGACACACACAGCTATGTTTACATGCGCAAAATTCTTTGAACGGATTGAAATGTTCCGGGATGAATGTAAATAAACCATAGCGCCCAAAATGGACCTGCGACAGGTTTTAATGACGGTGGAGACGTTGCTGAATAGAATAGAATAGAATTCAACTTTATTGTCATTGCACATGTCACAGGTACAAAGCAACGAAATGCAGTTTGCATCTATCCAGAAGTGCTTAGCAAGAAAAATAAATTGGTAGATGTATATAGTACAATATACAGTAAGTTGCTTTGAATATGCTATAGGTATACATATACAGGTTGTGAGTGTACAGACTATGAACAGGTTATAATATGAAGGGGTATAAACAGCTATATAAAAGAAAAAAATATATATATATAAGTATGTGAGTACTTATGAACAGTAGATAGTAGATTATGTGTACAGTTTGTACAGTAGTGGGCTAACGGATGAAAGTGCAGGTGGTGGTGTTACAGTCCATGTGTTGCACACTGCACTCCCTGACCGAGCTACAGGTGATACAGATCATTTTGAGCTTTTTCAAAGTTTCTAGAAGAAACCGGTCGCTCACCTACCAGTTTTGCTTCCCCGACATTTTAATATTATTAGCATTAGCCAGGCGGAAATGACATAGGTCGCACATGTGCAGTCTGGTCAGTTTTTCTCAATCGGAAAAAAAAATTAACAGATTAAGTGTTTACATGCGCACCTTTGGGATTATGAATCGGCATAAACCACCCATCTCATTCTGATTACAAAGTCTTTCAGATCGAGCTGAATAAACAAAAATTAATCCGAATGGGGCGTTTACATGACACATTTTTATTCCGAATGGCCGTTTAAGCCGATTACTTATGTCCATGTAAACATAGCTACTGCCTTGCCCAGGGACACATCGGCATGTAACTGCTGGTGGAATTGAACTCCCAACTCTTGCATCGGAGGAACGACTGATCTAACCACTCAGCCACAGCTGCCCAAAGGTGCTATATAAGTACAGTTCATTTACCTTCATTCATTTTACAGTCAGTCATTGTCAAATGATGAAATTTGCATGCACCCTTTGTGACAATGGGGCAAGTTGGAAGATCTTTTAGCAGCAATGCTCTCTTTTAAGAGAACAGAGAAGTCATTTTCACTCCAGTAAATAGTTATAAGCAAGATGAAAGATTTCAGAGTTGCTGTGCAAATGAATTGTCTTTTCATCCGTCCAGCCAATAAATGAAGGCTGGTCATTTGAGCAGGGAACATGAGGTTGGGATGAAGGTAGGGGAGGAACTAGTGATTGGGCAATTAGATCTGTCAGTCTCTGGGGTCAGGGAAAGGTAATGCAACCAGGGGGTGAGCCCTCCTCATCTCTCAAACACAAATTCTCAGAGATTACATGGACTGTTGGACAGATGAGCCCTGTCAATTCTGGTCAGGGAGTTCGAATATAGTCCCTGTGTGAAGCGTTGAGGACGCCAGTGTGGGCTTTGGCTGGTGGCCCATGACCAAGGCTAATGTTTGAGCAAAATGTCCCTGGAAAGTGATATTGTGTATTTTAGTCAGAGACAGTGTGTGTTTGCACACACACACACAAAAGACAGCGTGTCTTCTATTGGTGAATGCCTCTGCCTGCCATTCCTTTTGTTTCGCTCGTGTTTATGTGTAAACATCCATTTAGTCTGTCGGCAGGAAGGATTTACATTGACTTATTAGTCCTGGAGAACCAGTTCCTAAATACAACATGAAAGCATAAACAAACATAAAAATTTGGATTTGTAGGATTTAAACCTGTCGTATAATAACAACGTTTTATGAATATGAATATTGCCAATAGAACTGGAATTTTCATAGCCATAATCTGAAATCTTAACCTTGCACTTTCACTTGATGATGTGTACATTTTTTGTTTTGTTGTAAAAACATTTTACCACCATTACAACTTGTAATGGTGGTAAAGCATGACCTCTTTTATTCTATGTCAGGTCCTGGTCACACAGTTTGCCTCTTTCTGAGTTGCTATTGAAATATTTTTTTGTTTGCTTCATTTGCAAACCCATTTGAGTGAAGGACAACAGGTCTTGATAAATAGCTCAAAGCTTTTAATAAGGTTTGAGCCAGACAAATAAAGCTGACAGATCTCGTTAAAACTCAGCGTTTAAATAGTGTTCTCCTGTTAAAACCTTGTTTAATTCATTACGTTTATCACCCATTACAACACACAGGACCCTCAGAGCAAACATGGATTGGCCAAATTGCTATCTGGATAGAAAGCAATTTCTAATTGACCTTGCTCATGCCGTGTTCTCAATTGGTGATAAACCAGTAATTGTTCCAACAAGGCATGCCTAACAAGACTTAATGTCGACACATAGACCAAATAAAAGCTCCCTAAACAACAAATGCATGTGCTGAAGAAAAAGAAAAAATCCTTGACAGAGATAGTGCCGGTGTCAATCACCACAGAGCGATTGTGAGCTCAGTCGCTCCAGTTGGGATTCAGTGATACATCATCTTTCAAGTTTCAACGTATGGGTGGGTATGAACTCTGCTTTTCACACTCATTGTTTGAGCCACCAGAGAGGCGGCACACAGAGGGGGCAGCAGGAGTTCAGGAGGCAGTCGCCTGCCGCTGTCTAATTGCTGCAGAGACAGCAAGGTCAGTTGCAGGGCAATACCCAGCTGGGAGTGGTGTGCTTCCCGCCTCAAGCACAACATGAGCACACCCACACAAACCTGCTGTCTATAACTTGTTCATCTCCCATGCAGGGATTTGTTTAAGTGACATTGAAAACCACCTAAAACGCTTTTGCATTGTTGGTTGTTTAGTGCATGTTTTTTTAGTTGTTTTTATTGCTACATTTTCTTTTAAATACCATTTTATTTTCACTTGTTACAAAAAAAAAAAAAAATCAATTTGTACGCATCCTTTATGATTGTCTATTATTGTCTTTGTTGTCTATTGTCATCACTCTTTGTTAAAATCAGGTCCTTCTTGTAAATGAGTCCCCGAGGCTCAGTGGGATTAACCTGTATAAATAAAGGTTGAATGAATTGTGCATGATAATAATTTCATTTGGAGAAACAGAGAATAGACTTGAACATGCATTATTAATCCCCAAAGGGAAATTTAACTATCTAATAGTCTGAGTTATCATTTATTTATGTCGATTGCTCTTGTACTTTTCTTATACTGTTGCTGTAAGTGGTAGAAACATAATTTTAGTGTTCCAAAGCACCATTCTGCTACAGTTTCGCTCAAAACAATTAAAAGTCCGACTCTCCTCCTGAGTCTTCCACTCCATCTTGATTAATCATTTTCTCACCAGTGGTGTTAGTCCTCACACCATAAACACTAAAAAAAAGTGATTTCTGATGACCTGTCACAAAAAGGGGCTCAGTCTGGGATGAGTGAATGTTCACAGAGGTCAGTTGTATCCATAATTACCATCCTATTTCCTTTTAGCATGTCTTTATCCAGACAGCACACATTAGCACAGGTGTTGTTTTCAAAGCCTTCACACCTTTATAATGGACAACAATGGGGGGGCTGAAAAACATGTGACATCCTTTGTTGTGCAGCTCCAAAGTAGTACTTTTAAATCCACTGGTTTATTCTAACTATCTCATTCAAAATGGAGGTGGAGGGTTAGTTATTATTCCATTAAACTTTCAGCAATGTTTTCAAGCTAGTAAAGCTGTCTTCTGTTCACGCATGATTGTAAGTGCTATGTGTTGTCATCATTGTATGTTCCCACACAATGGCGATATTATTTCATTGCAGTTAACCCCTCGCACCTGGGATACACCCAGGTGGAGCTGTGGGCAACTATAGGCTGCCCGGGGAGCAATTAGGGATTAGGTGTCTTGCTCAGAGACGTCACGGCATGTGGGAATGGCTGGGGATTGAACCTGTGACTTTTGGATTCCGAGTCGGCTGCCCTGCCTCTACCCCATCTCAGCCCTGATTGCACTCGCTGTTTAGATGAGACAGCAAACAAACAAACAAACAAACAAACAAAAAAAATACACAGAATCTGCTGCAGTTGTCACATCAGGTCACTAGTAGGCGCTGTGTTTGTTTCTTTAACAACATGCACATGTATGCAGAATTGTAGTTGTGAGTTGAGCATGAAAACAAGTTTTTTTTTTAATGGTTGGTGCACATATGGTTTGGACAGACGATGAGGTTAGTTTGCTGCTGAATGTGGCTCAAAAAGAAAAATATTAAAAGAGTCATGAGCATGTCCTGATGCATGCTCAATGATCCAGGTAGAACAATCCAACAAGGTTAAATCAGATCCTCTGGACCTGAAGAATCCATCCGGACCTGACTTAACCTAGTTAGTCGTGAAAATATAGACTTGGACTCTTGTCAGAGCAAACACACAACAACGCTAGACTAAATTGTTATTGTTGTATTGCAAGTGTGGAAAAATGACTGACTGCAGTGTTCATAGTGCACATGTGTGATTTTTAAATTTATTTAGTGAAGGCTCTCTTCGTAGATCAAAAATAGATCTACTCTGTTTAAACGGATCAATGTTAAAAGGACACTACCAGTTTTCATACCCAAGTGGGCGCTCCTGGAGGAGACTGAAAGGGTTTAAGGAGTCTGGCTGAGATTAAAAAAAGTAAAACCTGCCAAGTTAATTTGCATTTAAATACTAAACATGAATGCATTATTTAAAGTTAGGTCATTTACATTTACAGAATCAAATCACAAAAATGTGTAATGACTTACTTAATGTTAGGTGACGATCATAACATTGGTTGTGTCATGCAAAAGTTTTAGTCATGTCTAGAATGAAATAAATACCGATGCATCATATTCTTATTTCGTTGAGATTATATGACTAATTTCAGCGTTTTCATACATTTTCTCACATTTTGGTTCAAAACAAAACTTAATCTTTCATTGTAAAATAAATCGAGTCTTTTTGTGCATTTTGTGGATATTGTCAGGTTATACAAAAATAAAATAAAATAAAAATGACAAGTAATATGATAAGCAGAGTGAATGACACCGTTTAGATGAAGCTTTGTGCACAAGCCTCCCCAGTCCCCTTCATTCAAAACAATATACTGTACACTGTCAGGCAAACAGTCAATTCCTCCATCCCAACAATAATCTGTGTCACTCATTTCTGGATCACCCTAGATTTTGACGATTGCGTCAGCTCAACGCTGCACCTCATCACATCAATCAGCCATAAACGCTGGTTGCTCCAAGCTGTTGTGTAATACTTGGATGAAAATTGAGGGCAGTGTCTTCAGTCTCACTGGACCAACTTGGCAACTTAAATGTGATGATCCCTGCTTTCACTGAACAGTGAAACAATAATGCACTCGGGGCAGGGCAGACAAGAGTCACCAGGCTTAAGGAGGAGAAGGATGCTACTACAGCAACATCACACTTTGTCCACTTTGCTGATGGCTCATTTAAAACGGTCAAAGTGTAATTTACTTTACATGAAGTGTTACTTCTGATCCAAATAATTGTTGGCTTAACTCTAAATATTGTTGCTTTATTTTCACATTGGTTTGTCTGCATTGACTTATTAAGCAAACCTTCTTCTTCACAAATCTGTCAAGCGACTTTTAACTTCCTATGTGGAAACACAAATTAATATGACTCTGTCTCCGAATACTGTTCTTGATTTTGACAAAAATCAAAGCTGCATGCACCTAATACAAAATAATAACATGAACTACTGAACTACTATTAATATACACATATGAATATATAAGTAAGAAGAAGGT
>NC_056504.1:45493868-45526545 GCF_014905685.2 Nematolebias whitei
AACTTGCGTATATATATTTAAAGATGGTTTACAATGATGGATGAGAGCAACAAGTTACGCACCTTTCTGGCCCCCTGCTTGGCAAACTCCCTCCCCAGGTGACGGCCGATGCCTCGACCTCCGCCGGTGATCAGCACCACCTCCTTGGTCAAGTCCTTCTTTCTGCTTGGCAACAGCGCGCACAAACTCGCCCTGACTACATGATAGAGCATTTGGATCGGGAGGAGAAACGCACGACACGCGCTCTTCAGCTCCATCTCGGGAAGTGCGCGCGGACAGCAGGCAAGGCGTCGCTGCTCAGCCGCAAGTTGACGCGCTCCTTTAAACCCGACACTGAGACTTGTGACTTTCTCCGCTGTCTGTCAACAGCTGTATCTACAGCCTCAGAAAGTTTGTCATGAGCAGTCCACTTTCGACGGGGACAATTAAAATAAAAAAAAAAATAAAAATACAAATAAAATAGAACTGCGTTACTTTTGAGACTTTCTACATGTAAGCAGAGCAGGCTCTTGAAGTGTGTGATCAGTCATTTTAGTGGAGAAACGTGAAACACAAATCCAGGCGACTCTGTGCTGCAGAAACTGGCTTGGTGTTGTGTTCCTGTCCTGTCTTATATATTACCTCCACTCCCCCTGACTCGCTGTTTCCACTGGTGGAAGGACCTGGACAAACCTTGAGGGGAGGTTTGTAAAAGCAATAATCCTGATTGACAGGTTAAGTGGAGATGAATATTTTGCTCCAGTGCCCGTGCGCCCTGAATGGTTGCGGGCTCGCCTCCTCCCCGCCCCCTTTCACGTGCGTGTGCAGTGGCGGTGCTGCGGTCCTGTCACCCCCTCCACCACCATCTCCAGTGGTAGCCCCACAGCGTCCCAGGTGGGTGCTCACTGTTGTTTGGAAAAGTTTAACTTCATAATCCCATTGACCTGAACTTACCCTCATTACATCATTACATAAAGGTGCAGAATAACAGTGGCAGCTGTATGTCAAAACAAGACAAATGCAAGATCCTAAAGTACAAAGGTACTAGATGGAGCTATAAAAAAAAAAGACTGGAAATGGCTTAAAACACAGCTTTTACCCCCTATTTATTTATTTTTATTTTTTTAAATTGTGGGGTGGTGGTAAATGGGTAAAACAAATAAGCAAACAGATAATCACGTAATTGCTGAAAAAGCACATCTGGTAGTCAGTCAGTCAGTCAGTCAGTCAGTCAGTCAGTCAGTCAGTCAGTCAGTCAGTCAGTCAGTCAGTCAGTCAGTCAGTCAGTCAGTCTGTCTGTCTGTCTGTCTGTCTGTCTGTCTGTCTGTCTGTCTGTCTGTCTGTCTGTCTGTCTATCTATCTATCTATCTATCTAGACAGACAGACAGACAGACAGACAGACAGACAGACAGACAGACAGACAGACAGACAGACAGACAGACGTGAAGGTCCATTATTCAAGTTTTTGTAAACCAACTTGCTGCAGTTACAGTATTTTTGAAACAGGTCGTGTTTTTCTGAGCGTACGAGTGAAATTTGGTATTTAGGTCAACTCACTCTCAGAAGCCTGGCAGGATGACAAATACAAAACCACATGCACATCTCCTAAAAATATATATATATTTAAATGAAACTCCTATATGAATAAATGTGCCTCCGACAAAATTCCGGTTTATGATGTTTGGCCCTGGCACTGTGATCTTTACTAGGAAATGAGGATGTCTACCCCCCAACCCCACCCCCCCATCAGGGATGGTTTTAAAGAGTGGGCTCACAATGGTTGCTTTGTGCTGTGCTCAGCTATTTAAGGAAGATGGGCTATAAAGTGTTTAAAAAATATGTTACAATACAAGTTTGTATGCCAGTTTTATTTAACAAATTTTGTCAAAATGTGTGTCATTTATAACACATTGTTAGCTTTGTAAAAATAAATATAAGCTAACTGGTAGTTCTAAATTGTCCCTAGGTGTGCGTGAGAGAGTGAATGGTTGTCTCGTTTGTCTCTGTGTGTCCCTGTGATGGACTGGAGACCTGTCCAGGGTGTCCCCACCTCTCGCCCAGTGACTACCGGATCTGGGAACCAGTGACCTCCGTGACACAAAAAGGAAAAAAAAAAAAAAAAACTGGTAAAGATAATGGATGGATGTAGTAGGGTAAGTGGATTTATATTTTTTGCGAAATGCAAACAATAATATAGAGTACTGTATATCTCAGAAAGTGCGGATCATTTATTCTCATGCTATCACTGCCATCTACAGATTAACTGTGAAAGTTCAGATAGTCTGGGGTTTCTATAAATCCTCACAGGGAGCATTTTTGTAAAATTTCTTCAGTTGCACACTCTTTAAAAAGCTGCTTTGCATCCAAAAACCTAATTTCATCACCAGACTTCTCTTTGGCACCAAGAACATGAAAAACAACACAACTCTTATTAGCTATGTACTTGTTAACGCTGAAAGGTGACATAATGTAATCTATGAACATGCATGAGTAATTTAAAACTTATGGTATATACAAATATTTTGTGCAGTATTTATATCTGCAATGTCTGTCAGCTTTACACAGCCATCACAAATGTTGTGGAGTGTAGTTATTTTTCCTGGCAATAGACAACTAAAGATGTCATCATGTGAAACCAAGGTCAGACTGTATTGCATGCTGATGTGGGCGGGCGAAAGCAGGTAGATAAAACATTTTCCCCCTAATGACTTACCTTCAGCATTGCAGACCAGCTACACCACAGACACTGGCTCTGCAATTTTAATAATTGGCTTTGCTGCGCTTGTTGCAGCCTTCTTTCTTACAGTAATTGGACTTGTGTACTCTGAGCTGATGAATTCAGACATATCTTGTGGGGCTGCAAATAGTGGGAAGCTAGCTACTCATGGTTTATGGCTTGTTTGTCAGCATGGCAACTGAGGTGAGTAACACTGTGTATGTAATTGTTAGTTCTTATGTTGCGTTTCTGGTAGGGTATGACATTTGTTTTAGTAAAACTATTCAGCACATATGTAGACACAAAAACAGCTATGCCTTTTGTATTTGGAAGAAATCTACTCAACTATCACACAGATTGTGTTGCTGTTCTTTTTTTGTCCTCCAACAGCTGATAAAACAAAGATGAGAGACATTTTAGATAAAGAGCCATGTCTTCCAAAGGTTCTGGGACATACAAGGTTGTGCAGCTTCCTTATTTTAGGTTGTTGCAAATATGGTCTCTTAAAAAGAATAACCTTCACTTTCACTAAACCCTTCAAAGCTATTATTTTTTTCATTTTTGTAAACGTATGTTTTTTTTGTAAATCTGTTTCTTTTCGTCTGTGCCAAATTACATATCATTAGGGTATAAGTCACCAGATCAGTTTTTGTTTATATGCTTGTATTCTGATTCACTAAAACATTTTTATATACTAGTATAAGCCTACAAACCTATCACTGTTTATGAGTGATGGGAAAGTGGTTTAGAGTATGTTAAAGGTAGCAAATGGGTTAGTGTTTTCTAAATGCATCTGTGCCATCAACCCAAAATATCGTATTTTCTGGACTTTAAGTCACACTTTTCTTCATAGTTTGGCCAATCCTGCGACGTACAGTCCGAAGTGACTTATATAAGTTTTTTTCACTATTCATGATGACATTTTTGACTGATGCGTTAAACATTCATTCATTCTGACATGAACCAAAGAGTAACCATTACCATTTGCAGCCATGAGAGGGCCCTCTAGGCTTTTGACAACTACATGCTGTTCCTTTTCTGCTTACACTCTCGCCCCATCTTCCTCTTGAGTTGGCGAAATTGTTCAGAAGCTTCACCGAGGATGAATGGTAAATGGTAAATGGGCTGCACTTATATAGCGCCTTTCTATCTTATTGAGACACTCAAAGCGCTTTAAACTACAATCTGTGTCCTCATTTACCCATTCATACAGCACTCTACTAGATCTCTACAAAGCTAATTGAACAAATCATTCTAAAGAGAATAATCAGTGCTTTATCACATTCATACACTGATGGGACCCACATCAGAGGCAACAAGGGGTTCATTGTCTTGCCCAGGGACATTTCAGCATGTGACTGCTGTGGGGTTTGAACCCCCAACTCTTGCATTGGAGGACGACTGCTCTAACCACTCAGCCACAGCCGCCCCCTGATGAAGAACTCAATAGATTCGGTGATGTGGAATGAAATTGGTGAATTTACTGGTAACTTGCTTGTCGGACTCGTTGGCTTGTTATGTTAGTTAAGCCTGTTCAGGATCCCAGGTATTCTCCCTGTTTTATTGTCATTTCAGAGTACATGTCTGTTCTTGCACGTTGTGAAATACACATCTAAAGAAAAGCATCTTATACTCTGAAGTGACTTATATATGATTTTTTCCTCTTTGTGAGGAATTTTTTGACTGATGCAACCTATACTCCGGAGCGACGTATAATCTGGAAAATACGGTAGCTACAATTTAACATATTGTCCTTCCCCCCTACTTTACACCTCTTAGGCACCAATTAGCTCCTTATCACTGGTACCCTGCACAGCTGGATGCCTGACTCGCCAACATGTCACTTCCTGCCTGTGGCTGAGATAGTGTGGACCCTCACAAAGTGGTAGCTGGAAAAAGCAGCACAGGGGGTAACCTGGCAGCAGTCCTGTGCCACAGGCTGGCAAGGCAAGAAGTCAGACATCTGCCATTCCCCTGCGCTCAGGCCCTAATCTACCCAACCCTGCAGATGGCAGATTTCAACCTGCCCTCACACCAACAAAATCATGCTGTGCCCATATTGTTTCAAGGCTGGACGGCAGTCTATTTCTACAGTATCTCACTGGAGACTTGTCTGTGTGCCAAAAAGTGCTCAAAGGGAACCATGCCCCCACTGAGCTCAGGCCATGCAATGAAAAGTGTTTCTCCCCTTCCAGCTTAGCCCCTGAATGACTCACACATGGTCTCAGTGAACATTCAACCTCGGGATATGATAAAGAGGTGTATCACACAATCAAAGCTGTTTTGATACATGAGGTCACACCTGTAGTGGCAGATGATGCCATTAGTCTTAACCCCCCTCCCTTTTTAAGCTCCTCAGCTGTGGATATGGTGTTGTGAGGAATGATTGGATGTCCAACAAAATGCCACAGCTGAACTTGAGGAAAAAAGGTCACTTGAAAATGTGCTGGATAGTTTTGATATTTTTTTCTTTTACACATAATGTCTCCCTTGTTTTCCTGCAGTGCAGGTTAATAATGAACAGTTATATGTAAAAACACTGAAAGTCTTTAATTGCTGTGCAAATAAACATTCTACTGTCTATCTTCTATTGCACTTTGTTAATTAAGTTTGACATTAATGTTTTACATTAACAATACAAACACTAAAGACAAAAACCTTGCACACCAAGGCAAGCAACAAAATTAGTTCTATTACAACAAACGGCCTGAAAACACAAAGTCTGGAAACTCATTTTAACACAACTTCAGCAATTGTAAAACTAAGTACACATGACTAAAAGGGAAATGTCAAGCCCTATCTTAAAGGTAGTCTTTCTTTTTAAGATGTAAGACGTCTTCCTTTAGCTTTCAGGATACTCAGCCTGCCTTTCCTTCAGTGTTTGTTGTGTCCATGGCAACAAAACTCTAATCCCACCCCCACCAGACGATCAGGTGAGTCTTTCAACACGGTAACTTTTTGGTTACTGGTACTCATCCATGCTCAAAAGAGGTTTCATAATTTTTTCACAGGGTACATTCGACATCGGATGAAAAATGAGCCAAAACATTATTAATCAGAATAAATGGAACCAAACAGGATGGAGGATCGAGCAGCAATATGGCAACAAAGTGCTGCTGGGCAATTGGGCTGAAGATAGACTGCAAGTAGGCATATTTAAGCTTATTGATCATTGTGCTTTTATATAAACTATAGGAATGTTTCATAGCATTTATATGTAAATGCAAAGTTTCCTTCAATGTGGATTTACAGATTATATTTGTTAATGCTTCGTATTAAACATTACATAGAATGTGTGTGTGTGTGTGTGTGTGTGTTTTTAGCACCCCATTTAGTAGTAAAATCTTTAGCAAAGTTATTAGGCAGTCTTCTGACGGGACAAGGTAGAGCCAAAGACTAATAACTGCACTGACTAGAGTTTTCGCCTCAGGCTGCTAGTTGAGGATTTAGAAAGAGATTTAGGAGAAGGAATGACTCAAGGTATACTGCACAATAGAGTGGATCAATAGTTAAATGTGAGCTTTGCTGATCCTTGAGCTGGGCTCATTGCTCAAGCCTCAGTATATCCTCCTTCCCTTTGTCCTCTTTGCACTGTCTGTTTATTTCTTCTGACATAGTTCACTCAGGAGCCAAAGATAGCCAACAGCACCAGTCATGTAGACTACCGGCCCCATTGGGACTTTAAACCAGACGTCTTGGAGAGAAGATCTGCCCTGCTGAGAGCTGAGGTCAGCTTTAACTGCTCATTCAAGGCATTAACACCAATTGAATGCCTGTCACAACCCTGCGAGTCAGGGTTTTCTTCTCTAAGTTGTGGACACTTCTGCATAATATTGATAGCTGAGATAAAGGGCTGTGATAAAACTCCTTATGAAAGCAAGTTTCTGGTAAGACTCAGCAGTCATGAAAAATCTGTAAAATCATCAGTCCTAAAAGGCACTTAAAGGCTAGTTAGAGCAATTTGCTTGTGACACACAGTGAGCCCCTTGAAGAGAATTGAAAAATAATAGGTCTTGCCCTTTATATCTTAATCCAGTGAAGCCATTTGCATACAGGCTATATTAAAACGTCTTTGTATTGTTGTCCAGGGACTTCCATACAAGATGATGTTTGGTCATCATTACCCGTCACCCTCAGATTTTTTGGCAACAGAGTATAAGCAAAGCTATGCAAAAAAATACAACAATCATTTGCCAACTGTGAGACACTGGGGTCCAGACAACGTCACACCTGAGAAATCTAACTGCTCAAATTCTGGTAAGATCACTTAACATACTACATATAATACAGACACTGTATAACATAGGAAAGTATTATCAAACATTCATTTTCAATCAAGTGTAAACCTGACTAAATGTGCTAAAAATTAAATGACCAAAATCACTACTTGTGCTACTGAACAATTGAAATCAAGGTCTCTCAAATTCTTTTGTTGTTCCAGTTCATTCATCAGTGTAATTAATGCTCTTAATATCTTTGAATTCTTTTACAGCCTTTTCAGCCACCTCCGGCCCGCTGAAGTCTACAAACCACAGTTGTGAAAAACTGAATTCACAACTTCCAGCACTGACTGTGTATCAGTCGACGTATCAAAGCCATGCACTTGGAGCCTACTGCAAGAACCGGTTTGCCAGAGCATCACGAACTCTCTCCAGCCATCTGTACCCAACTAATCACATCAACAAGGACCTGGACCTGAGACAGCACTTGCTTCTACAAGTCCCCGATGTTTGTTTCAGTCAGCAAATGATAAAATAGGCTTAAAACAGACCTGTGGCTCCTGAATTCCATTCCATGTTACTTGTATTTAGAACACCTAATCCAAGTGGCACTGCTTTTCTTGATTCATTTTATTATAAGCTGAGAGAATAAAAACTATTAACTGAACAGACCATTTAAAATGATTATTAAGGAACAAATGAAATGGTATTAATTGTGCTTATTTGTAGCATTGAATTGCTGTTCATTCATGTATAAGAGCATTTCCCCACAAAGTAAAAAAAAAGAAGCTATACATTTTAGTGCATATTTTATCTATAGAACTCAGACAAGGCTTGGCAAATATTACTAATTTGAGAAAATAAAATAAATAAAAACAATTAAGTTTTTTTTTTTTAATCATTAGGTACCTACTGGGTGCTTAGAAGTATGGTATGGTATGGTTAGACTAAGCTAATGCCTCAACAAAAGCATCCTCCCAAGAGACATGTCATTCCATTAGGTGTTTAATTACAAGGAATCAAAGGGTTTAATTGGAAGGAATCAAAGATGCTTATGTTTGATGGTCAACCATCTGTGTTTGCTTCACCTTTTTCCACATCCCTGCTGCCTTCCTGTGCTGTTCTGCTTCACTCTCTGTTAGCCGGTTAGTCACTCCACTGGGCCGTTGTCTGTGTCACAAGACACTTACCTGCGTGTGCTACAGTAAACCTCCAGGAGCTTTTCTCCAAAGCACTTTGTTTGCCTTCTGGACCACATGATGGTGCTAAAGCAGCATACCACTTTAGTTCATCAGCTTCAGAATGTATGGTGAAACACTTGATTAGAAAAAAAGCAAACAAGTAATATGATCAAATAGTTTTTACAAGTTTCAGTTTCTAATAATTTAAATTTAAACCATGTTTATGGTACTTATAGGTCAAACAAATAGTCCCCCTCAAATACTATTCACCAGTAACTGTGGGTTGATCAAAATAAATGGCATGGTTGTATATTTCTTTAATGATTACAAAATGGATGACTACAAAGTAGATATATATATATTTTTTTTGATACAATGAACAATCAACTCAGTCATGACTAAAACATTTAAATTGTTTCTATTGACTAATAAAGGATAACTAAAATGAAATAGCAGCAAATAAATAGTCTAGAGAGTTTCAAACTAAGTAACAAATGCTTTATAATCCTAACAATTTGTATTGTATGGCATACTCATTTACATCCTGTCGCTGCTTAAAGAGCAAGTTTAGATAATGACATTCTAAATAAGCTGCTGTGTAAGTTATAGATACAAACAAGTGCAATGATAGATTTTTACTATCTTGCCAAAGCACTGACTATAAGATCTGAATGAACTCATTCACTCTGAAATTATTTATGAATTATCTTTTGCAGTGAAGAGGGTGGGCATCTGGGAGGACATAAAACTACCACAATGGAAGTAAAGAGTAGCAAATCAAAGCAGCAAATACTTAGTATGGAAACAACCCTTGCATAAAGCCAAACAAACAGTAAAATGACAACCATTAACAATGTAATACTTTATATCCACTGTCAAAGATGTGACATCTGAAACACACAACTCTGTGTAATATCCAATCTACCAAAGTAGCATTATGAAACTGGTACGTTATGGCTTTGAGCAGAGGGTATGTTATTAACATCTCAAATAAACAGTGCAATGATTGCAGGTTTGCATGAACATTTACAAATGGGCTGGGTAAAAAAGTCAGTCAGCTTTAGACTGAATGTAAAGTGTCCTCTTATAAAAATACTCATTAACTATCTAATCTTGTCATTGAGTAAAAGCTGATTTTTGTTTTTTACACACTTGTTTGTCGAGGATTTTTATCAGACAGGTAAAGGACAAAAGGAAAGAGTATGCCCTTGGCTGCAGAGAGGATGCTCAAATTCTCTTTTGCAAAAGCAGGTGAGATCTCATCAGCATCAAACCTCATGGTGAAGTGCCGGCTGATACAATAGATTGTGCCACTCATGGGGACACACTGGAAGACAGGGCAATGGAGAATTGATTTGGAGCTGCACTCATACCACAGTCGTGCAACAGTATGGTAGCGGTATACACTGACACCCAGCAGAGGGTTAACATCAAACCTGTAGAGAAATCTCCCCACAGCAACCATATCTGTGGTTCGGTCGTTGCTGCCTACCATCAGACTTGGCCTCCAGGTGTTCGTTTTGGGGTTGTAGCGCAGTAATATATATCTAAGAGTACCTCCAGAAACAAAAATTTCTCCACTGCACACTGTGACCTGATGAGCAACAGCAAATGTGTCATTTGGTAATGGAGCCACAAATGTCCACCTGTCAAGTCGTGGGTCGTAGCGCTCCACTGAAGAAAGGCACTCTCCTCCAATAGCATAGATGTACCCATCCAGTGCTGCCAGTTTGCAGCGAGGCCTGGCTTCATTCATGGGACTGATTTCTTTCCAAATGGATGTCAAAGGATTGTAGCAAAACACTCTCTTTGAGGGTGTCATTTTTCTGTCTTTGCCTTGGCAGCCTACTGCCACAAATAAGTAGTTATCCATTGTACACATGGCACAGGCTCTAGAGATGACCTCTTGTGGGATCAGGCAGAGAGTATGCCAGGAGTCTTTGTAGTCATCATAATAGTACATTGCACTGGATGTGCTCCACTGTTCTGCATTTGATCTCTGCCCTTCTGTGTTTCTCAACCAGTCTTGAGGGTCCATATCTGCAACAATGACAAATTGTCTTCCTCTTGTTCTCTTCTTCCAAATTTGTTCTCGCTCATTAGCCATTAGCCGTCCATAAAGGTTGGGGTCACGGAGCACCTGCAGATAGTTGTCTGACATAACCCCTAGAGCTGCTTGCTGAACTGACATCTGGTTATGTTTCTTGGCTAGATGAAGTACTTCTAAACAGTTACCTAAATCAAGTTTACTTTTCAAATTTTCAATCTCTGTACCAAGAAGAAAGTCTCCTGGAAGGTGTAAGAACTGAGCCCCCGCTATTGTCTCCAGATTAGTCTCCTCCATCTTTTTATGCTTGTTGCTATCCGTAGAAATTTGAGGGTAGATAATCTTGTCACTCATTGAGTGAACCATTGGAGATGATTTTTTTGAAATTTGAAATGGGATAGAAAGCTCAGACTCATCTGCTGCAGAAATATAGCTTTCCTTGCGTAGGAGGGCAGGCCTTGCAGGGCGTCTCAGCCTGAGGCTTCCTTCCAAGGAGGCATCCTCGTTTTGGCTTTGTTTAAGAACCAGATCACGCATAATGATAGGGCTTACAGAGGAAGGAAATTCTGTGGGGCTGCTCTTATTGTTTCCAAACTCCTGCGTTGATTCAATGTTCTTCTCGTATTGACTCAGCAAAGTATTTGAATCTGTAATTGAATGAGAAGAAGACTCAACATAGTAATCATAAATCTTTCCATGCACTATCTGGTCTTCTGATCCTTCCAGCATTATTTTAGCATCTTCCACTTTTATTTCTGCCTTTGAGAGGAAGCTAGAGTAGACCCCCTGGTGCTCCAAGTCCTGCCTTAACTCTCTGCCCACACCGACGCCACCCTTCAACTTCTTCAAACAGCACGGGGAATGGCGTTCTTTTAGAGTGGCCATCTTATTTTCTCTTGGATCAGGAAGGCTCAAAGCAGATCTAAGTGAAATATTACAGGTAGAATCCATTGGCTCATTCTGATTAAGTAGGATTTCCTCTTTCATGTATATATCTGGATCACTATTGGATATTCTACATGCCTCCTCACACTTTTCAGCTTGGCTTTGAAAAGTTTCTGCAATTATTCCATTGTTGCTGTCAGATGTCAAATCCTCTGTGGTTAAGTCCTGCTTGTCCTCGTCATTCTTGTCTTGTCCTTGTAAGCTTTGATACTGTAGCATCTTCTTGCAGTTTCGGCATGTAGCATTTTGCATTTCTTTGCCGTCGTTTCCACATGGTTGTCTTTCCCTCACATTCCTGGAGCTGTAGAACCTGTAGGCCCAAGAAAGCAGCAGCACTGCAGCCACAGAAAAACTTAGCTTCAACAACAGGTGCATGTCAAACTGGACTCCCAAAAGTTCTGCGATAGGCATAGCTGGAAAAACGGCATCCAAGCGTGTCTGATGGATCCTTTTAAATGATATTGTCAGTGCACCTCAGCTGACTTAACCCGTCTGGTTTTCATTGTTGGAGAGCTGCTGTGATCTGATGACTACACCTCTCTGTCCAAAGGATCAAGTGTAAAATGATAGCCCTACCATTGCTATTTGCATCCTTTGCTCTGCAGAGGCGGAGCACCTTTCATGCATCACCTGTGGCAGGTCAGATACAGCCTCAGTAACCATGTGCAGACATTGCAAATACCAATAGATCAATATTTGCTTTACTGCCTCACCCTCTTTTTCTCTCACGACTGTACAGATGTCATCCTCGCAGTAAAAACTCAAAACTTATCTGACAAAGTCCAAGTTAATTTTAAGCTGGTGGAGCACAATTCATTGTTGTGTTTACATATATAAAAGTAGTGGCTTATGTTATAATTTGTTTTAATGTGAATGTAATTTTTTTTTTACAAACATAATTATATGTTACCTCCCATCACCTGATCCCACACAGGTTATGAGTTGCACGAGTGTGGTTTGAATAAGGGGTGGAGTAACGATAGGTGATATTTATCGAATCCTTAATAACCAGGATACACCTGTTTACATAGCCATGGCACCTATCAAAGGTCTTTTCAGGGCAAAGAAACATTCTGAAACTACGGTCTCTAAAAAAGCCTGACATTACTGCCAGAAAGACAAGTGGCACTGGCAAAGCAGTACAAACCCCCCCCCCCCCAAAAAACTGTCAGATGACCATCAGAACAGCAACACAATGGAAAAAGTTTTTAACAGGAACGCTGACAGTGTCATTCACTTCCACTAGATGCAAACGTGTATTTCTCTTGTACTGGAAACCTGTCACTCGCCTCCGTCGCCGCTGTCAAGCTGTCATCTGTGAAGATGATAACATACAAGAGCAGGGCCACAATCACCAACAAAGCTGTATTTATTTTAACAGCACTCTGCCGAGCAGTACAAAGATGCACGAGGTGGAGACTCATTCGAAGGGTGTGTCAGATGTCCGGTCTGATGTGGGTGCTTTTGGGTCACGAGATACCTTTGTCTGGTGACAACAAAAACGAAACCAGAGCAAGCTGACTTCTGAATAATTCACAATTAGTTCATGAAGGCAGCTTTTTATCCTCATTACTTCTCCAAAACAACGACGGTCAACTACCTGTTCGACTTTTTTTACTTGTGCAATTTAAGATATTTAAGAAGGCACAAGTTACATTTTTAATGACCCTTTCTAGGATTTCCTGCAATAACTATGCAGATTAGTAGAGGCCTAGAAAGGTAGGGTGCACCTAGTTAAGCATAAATTAAGGCTAAATGTGAAACCACCATGGAGACATCTTTTTTTAGACAGACTTAACAGCAGAAAATTAAAATTAATTGGAAATTATCATCAATCACTGTTATAAATAAGCCTATTTGAGGTGGTAACACCGTAGACAGGTGATAGATTTAGTTTTGGGTTGCAAGAAAATATAAAACCACATATTTAAAAGAGTTATGTATTTATTTTTTGTTGGATCTACCGGTTTGTTTGCTGAGATACATGACGACTTGTAACATTGTATAAACTTGTAGACAATTGTAATACAGCACTCATCACTCATACAAAGCTAGGATGCAGTTCTTCTGGTAAGGTGATCAAGTCATGTGACAACATTTTGCATGTTCTAATGCTTTGAGATTTGAATTTATTTTCCATCCTTTTCAGTGGTGTGAAATAAAATTGTAAAGGAAAAAGCATTAAATTGCACACTGAGTAAAACAACTGGGCTATAAAGGTTTACAATGTGCCCTTTCGTAACCTGACTTAAAACAAAAAAAAGGGATCAATGGTCACGCACATGTTTAATAAGTTGGTTTGTGCTTTTCTTCTAAAAGATTTTAGTTTGATAAAATGAGATTGTATTACAAATGGATGTGTCTTTTTTTTTCAGCTCCGTAAAAAAAAAAGCAAACAAACAATCAAACAAAAAAAAAAAAACCTTCAATAGTGCCTCTCATTGGCTTAAACCTTAATCCCTGGACAGTATATCCTCAGAGTTACAATTGCAATACATGTGACTTCTAAAATAAATAAAAAACAGGATTATGGTAATTTAGGTGATTCTTTACTGAACTGCAATGAGACAGCAACAATGCAATTGTCTATTAAAAAGGAATATTGGGGTCAGTTTTAACAATTTGTGAAAACAAGACTATTTTAAAGATAATTTAAACATTTTAAGCATAGATTAAAACAAAAAAACCTTTATAAATGTCCCTAATTTGTAAAGATTACTCAAATTTGAACCTAAACAACCTTAGTAACTTTGAATTTCTGTGTAATATATTGTTTATTATGCATACCCAGGACTACAGATCACAAGATTTCTGACTTTTTCAAACACTGCTCAAAACGTCTACAAGTAAACTCAAGACTTTTGAGTTTTAGTATCTGTCCATTTTAATACAGGTGAAATTAAACAAATGCAACAACCCTGTTTACACAAGCTGCCTCAGGTGAGTTCCCCACTGGAATGGTCGCTAAAATGATCCCATTACTGGTAATTTCAGAGGAAGAGAGTTATGCATCGTACACAACGTAGGTCACAGGTAAATAGCTGGATGACAGACCAGTGACAGAGTTGCAGTGCTGTCAGGTGCAACACACAAAAGGGGAAGAAAAAAAAAAGAATCGTCAAACGTCACATGCACCACAACCTCAAAACAGCAGACACATGTTTGATTATTTTTTACTATGTCCTTAAAGAACTGCCATGTAGATTAAAAAATAACTTAAGCAATAAACAGAAAATTAGTTTCTTTTCTTTAAATCTCTGAAAACAGAGCTGCACGATGTACAAAGGTGGAGAAGCATAAACTCCGACGATTTCAGCAACCATCCCTCACCATAACCCATATATCTGTTTTAATTATTTTTCTATATTTACACTGTTGTACACAAAATACACTCAAAAATGAGATCTTATTTTTTTTCCAGGTTTCTCAATGCATTTGAATCTTCTCGTACATTCCAAGCCATCAGAAAGAAAATTATATTATTATATTTATATATATTTAAAAAAAAGGTTCCATTGGAGCGTCTGCAGATTTTGTCCTCCTACGGTTTATCAGCTTGTTGCTAATCTGGTTCATCCCAGGACACGGAACAGATGAGATCGGTTGATCAAATGGTGCGGTCAAAGCCAGTTCCATAATCCACGTGTCACTAAACACCAAGCACATTATGACTCATTAAAAAATAAAAAGTCCAAATGCTTTTTTTATCTTTTCTGTTTCAAAACAATTGATTTTATTCATCAACAGGCAGATGTGGGAAAACAAAAACAAAAATTAAACAACAAAAAAAGGTAACAGGGCAGGGCTATATAGAAGTGACTGTCATGTTCGTCACATTGTCCTTTATATATTATCTTGACTGGTTTTTGTTTAAAAAACAGTGACGGACCATCATTTGGTGTCACCGTTTCCTGTTTGAGCGGCATATGAAGGGTCTGTTGATGACTGGAGAAGGCTTTCAGGACTACGGAGAGTTTATGCACTATATGTGTGTGTGTGTTTGTGTGCATATGCAGATGTTTTGTACTGTAGGGGCATACATGTGTGTATATTGGTGAAAGAGAGTGACTTGAAGTTCAGGTTTCACGTCAGTTCCGCTGTAACTGTGACAAGAAGTGCAATCCAAGTCAGTCCAAGGACGTCCACGGCGGAAGCTTTGTCTGGAAAAAAAACCCATAAAAAAGTTGATTAGACATGATCTTTAAGCTTATTAATATACAGTGAAAGTAGCATGAAATAATCCAACATTTTAAATCATTATATTTTGAATTCTCAAATTCATGTTGTTTTAGTTCATTTAAAATATATATATTTTTTAAGAAATTGAAGAGCACTGCAATTTTTTTTTTTCAAATAACAATTTTTTGAAAAATGTCTGCCAAAAATGAAATGGAAAAATCTCAATTCTCTACAAAAAATGTGTCACACCAAACGACAAAGGAGGATTCAGATCTTTAAAATTGTTGCAATATCTTGTTAAAATACCAGAGACGACACAAACGGGCACTGTTCATTTTGAGGACAAACACAACTTGTATTAAAAAGACCAAACACAGCTGTGTCTCCAGCTGAAATGTACTGATTAATATTTTCTTGCTCAAACTGTGAAAAGAAAACAAAAACAAACAACAACAAAAACTTAGGTGTTGTAATTATTTTTGGTTAAACTCCAAAGAAGCAAAGCTTAAACAGATGGGTTTCCTTTTAAAAGTTTTTTTTTTAATCTGTCAGATTAAATTACCCTCTCATATTGACAGGCATGGGCTCTTGATAATGTTATAAAATGGGGAAGTAAAACTGGGCCCATAGTGACACAGTGGTGTAATGAAATCTGCAGTTTGTCTTCACATGGGAGAGTTGAGTTTGAACACCCGTGACTTTTAACTTTCCTTTCATTAAAAAAAAAAAAAAAACATTGTTGAATGCTTGTACAAAACCAGTGTAGACATGCAATGGCAAAACTTTTACAAAACTTTCCCTGTTAGATTATCTATTCATCTCTTTTTTACCAAGATATTTGCTTAACCCATCAATGCTCATATTCAGTTTCACATGCCTGCCTGGTTCTGCTAGTCTGTCTTAAAGCAGGTCTGAAGAAACAGGTTGCAGATGTTGATACATCTACTTGGACTTAGTGGGTTTTTCTGTTTTCTTGGGCATCGGGACCGCCTGAATGTTGGGCAGAACTCCTCCCTGAGTGATGGTCACTCCTCCCAGTAGTTTGTTGAGCTCCTCTTCATTGCGGACAGCCAGCTGCAGGTGTCGGGGGATGATCCTGGTCTTCTTGTGGTCACGAGCTACGTTTCTTGACAGCTCCAGAATCTCAGCGGTCAGGTACTCGAGCACCTCTTCCAGGTAGATGGGAATTCATCCACGGCGCCTCCTTTTCAACTCATTTGAGAATTGGGGCTGTAGTTGAGGTATCATTTGAGCTTTGAGATGCTAATCAGCTACTCCTGGTTGTACAAAAACCCCCACCTTGTTGCCATGGTTACGCATCATAACAAATGTCCAAAAGCAAAAAGGTTTCATTAAAAATCTTTCCAGCTGCAAAGCATCCAATACCAGAGGAAACAATCATCCAAAAAGTCGATTTATGTCCAGAAAAAGAGGAATTGAAGTTTTCAAAAGCAACATCCCAGAATGAATGTAAGAGCTACTGCAACATGCAGCCAACTTGAGTGGCGCAATTCCAGAATAAATGGTAAAATGTAACGAGTGAATGAAGACAACAAAATCTGCTGGCTACCCTACCCTACCTTAGATAAGTAATGTTATTAATTGATTTTTTATGTATATGAATGTTTCTGCTCAGTGCCCTGAGATGACTTCTGTTGTGACTTGGTGCTATATAAATAAACTGAACTGAATTTAATTCCATTTGAGATATGGCATAGGTAGATGTCAAAAAAAGCAGCAAAAGCAAATATTTCCCTTTGATATCTTCTACTCCTATACTTTACACAAAGTGTTTACATTATTCTGTCTGATTTTTTTTATCAGAAAGAGATAAAGTACAGTTGTAATGCTTAAAAACAATTTTTAGCTTACTTTTTGTTCTCCACAGCTGAATGCTGCAGAGTGAGCGGCCACTGGACGAAACCAACTCATAGCTAAGTTGGGGGGTGTGGAGTTTTTATTCATTATTTTTATTTTCTTGTCTGTTTCCTTCCTCAGGGTACAGCGAGCGAATTTGCACAAACACATGGCAATAGTTTTTTACTCTGAATGCCCTTCCTGATGCAAACACTGACCGCCGAGCCACTGCAGCACACATGTGGAGCAGAGGCCTGCCATTTTGGGGCTTAAGGGCTTTGCTCAAGAGCCCACAGTGTAACAAATGAAGGTGGAGGCAGATGTGTGTGCTTCACCTTTCCCACCCAAATTTTGTTGCAACTGTCCAGGGATTTGAACCAACCACACGCTCACCTTCTCTAACCTCTGGATGTTATCTCAATATTTTTGTTTGTTGTAACGTGTGGTACATGTCATCAATATTAGTTAATTCTGATGAGTTTATGAGGTTACATATGTTAAACAAAAAATAATTTTGGGTGTCAAGGTATTTTTAAAGGTAATAGTGCAAGCAATTTTATCAAACTCTTCTCTAGAACAACACAACCACAGTCAGGAGATGGGTGTATTCTGTGACAGGGGGATTAAGCAGCATTAGGAGCAGGAACAATTGGCAGCAACTTTCAGCGGGCTCTTTAAAATAACAGGCTATTCATCTCCAGTAAATCAATCCAACCAAGGCTCAGTTTGGGTGCTGACTTATACAGGTATGTGTTCTTGACTGCTCTATTTCTGTATTCAGATGTGAGATCCACTGGAAATCATTGGCATAAATTATAAAAGCACTGTTAGTATGAACTATTGGTGAGGGAGAAGCTTCTCCGTGCAAGGATTAGACTAACACTCTCAGATAAAGGTGTTAATACATCAGTGACATACTTTTAGAATAATGATGTGATGGTGGTTTAATTGGTAAATGGTTGTCTTCCAGTTGGAGGAAACGTGGTTTGATGCACAGTCATGTGAAGAGTCAGCATGTTTTTAGGAAAAACACTCAACTCAATATGTTGATCAGTAAATGTGTTTGTGTGAAGTAGAAGCTGATTAGTGTATCTATAAAAGTTACAAACTCAACAAAAGTGTTGATTATTTTCTGTGAATCAAACTCTAATTTTATACCATTAAAATATGTACTTTAATTAGGATTGTTTGGTTGTCTGTTTGAAAACAGGTTTCTGTATTTGTATAGTATTTTTCTCATCTTTGTGACCACGCAACAAGCTTTTACTTTACAACTTACATTAATTATTTTCGATACCCACGCAAAAGTTATGGACAGCGTGACGTTCAGAATCTTGCTCAAGGATGGTTTAGCATGGGTCGGGGATGCGGGGAACAACCCCCCCCTATTCTCCCATTATCAGCCAACCACTCTTCAATCCTGAGCTGCAACCACCGTTCTGGTTGAAACTTTGAAAGTATTATCTTCTTACAACTGTTAACCTAAGATGTCATGGTTTCTTTTCATTTTATACCTTTCCTAACATCATCTGAGAAATAAAATGGACAAATAATTTGTGATTTACACCCTTTAGTTACTTTATGCTATTTGTTCTAGAGCCTTTGAGTCCATTTATTCTCACAAATCATCTGTGTCTCATTAGCATTCATCAATATTTTTTATACTAAAATTATTATCATTATGCAATCCTGTACTTTTATTCTAAAAAAAAAGAAGAAGAGATATGGAAGCATCAGCTTGATATTGGTACTTCTTCCATTTCTGAAACAGAGATAATGTAAGAGGAAAGTTGTTACTGATGTGGGTGTGTAAGTGCTGACATAAACTGTTTATCCTGCCTGTTCCAAGGCTGTATTTGAATCCCATTCAGTCACAAAAAAGGGCTGACCCCTTTAGGGCGTGGCCAAACCTTTCAAAATGACCTGGTAGCTGTTAGACCTGCAGGCAAATGTGACTCAGCACATTTGAATAATGTGCCCATTGGGACATTTCAAATGAGTTGAGATGCTAATCCCTGAACCATGTTTGAATTGGTACTTTAAAATAATGAAGGTGCAGACATGACAATTACAAATTTTAATTGTCAGTAGAGCAACATAATCTGGTTTTGTACACATTTGAGTGCACTCATCTTATTCAAGTCACAAAACATTGGACACAAACTACTGGATCTCCATGATAAGTATTTGCTCTCATTAGGTAATGGGTTCATTCAAGCATAAGATCATCATCTGAGGTCCCCTCCTCGTCTACAGTCACCAAGCCATCTGTTTTCCTTAAGTTCTTGGCTCAGCCTTCAGTGTATTTGTGCCAAACTGATTTTTACTCTGACAGCTAGGACTGATTTCTGTGGAAATAGATTGAAAGAAAACTTTATGTACTGGACCTAATATGTTAAAAAACAATTTACTTTTCTATTTTCTTATTACTAAACATAAGAGACCAGAGACATTTTAAAAAGCACATTTATAACCTAGGTCTGCGTTCCTTCCTCAATCTGTTCTCAAGTATTTGAAACTATTAAGTTTTGCACTGCCCACATTTCAGATCATTTGACTATAGCTCCCAACTCTTAGGGTGTTGCCTATAAAAGCCAACAAAGGTAAAGTTTATCACCTAAAAAAATAATTAGTAATGAGCTTCTTGATGGTCACACATCTGTCTCAGCCACCAAGAGATACTGCCCACATAAAAATGATAACTTGAAACCTCTGACATTCCCACAGGCCATTTTGATAGAAACACTATTTTTTGACAGAAAACATGTCCTCACTTTCACTCATCTGATAAATTCACTTCATTGCCATACAGTGCAGCTTGACAAGCTGTGCCACAGACTGGAAACTGACAAAGATGATCCAATATGAAGTGTAGGCACTTGTCTACCATGGCCTTGAAAGTCACATTTGGTGGTTCTAACCATCAACTAGACAGACATTTGGATATTCAACCATTCAAGTGTATGATAACCTCTAGGGTTTATGCTATATATCAGTATGAGCTGCATACAAGGCATGTGTGTAAGCCTTTTCTGACCTAATTCTGTCCTTGCTGAGACACACCTGTTCCTGTGGTTACCACAGTATTTGCATTCACAGATTTGCATGCCTAATGTGACTTGCAGGGCAGGGAAATGGGTAAAATTAACGCCAGAATAAAGATCACATTTAAAGACACAAAAATGTGTTGGTTAGGGAAATCATAAAACAACTGAAAGGCAATGTTTCCAAAGCAAAAAAAATACAGTAAGTATAAAGCCTATATCAGACTACACCATGCATGACTAGATATATACAGGTGCTGGTCATAAAATTAGAATATCGTGAAACAGTTGGTTTATTTCAGTAATTCCATTCAAAAAGTGAAACTTGTATATTATATTCATTCATTACACACAGACTGATATATTTCAAATGTTAATTTCTTTTAATGTTGATTATAACTGACAAATAAGGAAAAAACTAAATTCAGTATTTCAGAAAATTAGAATACAGTATTGTGAAAGGGTTCAATATTGGACACCTGGTGCCACACTCTAATCAGCTAATTAACTTGAAACACTTTCAAAGTCCTTTAAATGGTCTCTCAGTCTAGTTCTGTAGGCTACACAATCATGGGGAAGACTGCAGACTTGACAGTTGTCCAAAAGACGACCATTGACACGTTGCACAAGGAGGGAAAGAAACAAAAGGTCATTGCTAAAGAGGCTAGCTGTTCACAGATCTCTGTGTCCAAGCACATTAATAGAGAGGCGAAGGGAAGGAAACAATGTGGTAGACAAAAAGTGTACAAGCAATAGGGATAACTGCACCCTAGAGAGGATGGTGAAACAAAACCCATTCCAAAATGTGGGGGAGATTCACAAAGAGTGTACTGCAGCGGGAGTCAGTGCTTCAAGAACCACCACGCACAGATATATGCAAGACATGGGTTTCAGCTGTTGCATTCCTTGTGTCAAGCCACTCTTGAACAAGAGACAGCGTCAGAAGCATCTCACCTGGGCTAAAGACAAAAAGAACTGGACTGCTGCTGAGCAGTCCAAAGTTATGTTCTCTGATGAAAGTAAATTTTGCATTTCCTTTGGAAATCAAGGTCCCAGAGTCTGGAGGAAGAGAGGAGATGCACAGAATCCACGTTGCTTGAGGTTCAGAGTAAAGTTTCCACAGTCAGTGATGGTTTGGGGTGCCATGTCATCTGCTGGTGTTGGTCCACTGTGTTTTTGGAGGTCCAAGGTCAACACAGGCATCTACTAGGAAGTTTTAGAGCACTTCATGCTTCCTGCTGCTGACCTGTAAGCTTAGAGACCTCTCTGCTTCACATCTGTTTGGGAAACTGTTCCCACTGTATGCTGGGACAAAGTCAGGCTTAAAGTTTCTCCAGTGCTTCTATTTTTTTTTTTTTACAAAAGTAATAATTTTTACTTAGTGCATGTTACTAAACAATACACACTGCAAAATATGAGCAGCTAATGACTGTGTTTCATGTATGTTCATGAAGGCAGCAGGCTTAATGTATGACCTGTTTTCACAGCAGGGGATCAAACACCAGTGTTTTCTAAGGACCCCTGATGCAATAACTGTGATTATAATAGATGCTTCATGGTCATTATGAATTATTCTCTTATGAACTGATACTGCGTCACAGTGCTTTCAGTCCTGAGGCAATAGCTGAATGACAGTTGAAATAATAACATTTATTATTTTTACTTTCTTCTTTGTTTTGTTTCTTCTTTGTTCTTGGATATTCAAAACTTCTCTGCGTTTGGCTCTTCTTGAGTGAACTTTTTTTTTTCTTGTTTAAGTAAAGTAAGAAATAGACTTAGTTTGGGAAATGCTAACAATTTGCTTGGCAGTGTTTTGTAGTCTTAATCCACTAGATACTGACGTGGAGAAACTTTGTTTTATTACAGTTGATACGTATATGAACTCAGTGTTCAACACTATTAGAACGAGCAAACATTTTGTTTTACTCAGTTTTATCAATAAAAAAAAGTTAGTTTGAATACAATTTCCATATTGTGACTAGGACTTTCATGACATTTTAACTATTTTGCTTTTGTCATTAGCAGTCTGCAGTTACACCAGGTGCACTGCATAATTTATAATGACACATTACATATTTAAACATACTTTCCAACACATTTTTAATAGACACCTTGTTTTTACGGTTTAGTTAGGCTCAGGTTAATTTTGCAGTCATTAGTTTAGCTGACACTAATTAAAAACCTGCATGTCCACCTGGGTGCCCCATGTCCATCACATGTTATGTGACTCAGCATCTTTAAGTACTTTGCTTATACTGCAGAGATATTAGATCAGCAAATGAAAGCAGATTATAGCTTTTCTGGCTGAAAACAAAAGCCAGATGTGAGTAGGTTTTACAGTATGGCTGAGATGTAGGTGGAAATGGGCTTTACTAATCTGGATGAGCTATTTTGTTAAAGTTCACTCAGTTTTTCTTACACTGTATCAGAGCTCTGATTGCTATCTCTACTGGGTCGCACTCTCATTTCCGTCTTGGTGAGTCGTGAACCACTTCGTGCTTTACCGGCCAATCTGTTAAGGCTCAGAAGAACTCTGGATATTTAGCCAGAGCTGAATGTTGTTCACACTAAAGCATAATCTACACACCTCTTACGGTCTGTGTGACTGATAATCTGCATCAAATCAGAGATTGTGATACATTTTTTTAAAAAATCATAAAGAAAATATAAAATATGACAAAGGGGAGAGGAAAGAAAAGAGAAATACAGCAGTGTCAATGGGGGACACAATAGTTGAGGCAGAAAAAGAGACCTGAAATGGGAGATTTGAAATGAGTACATTTCAAAGAAGGGGAATGAAATAGACACAAAGATCGCAATGAAAAGAAAGAGGGAGAGACAGGGGAAATGGAGAGATGGAGAGGCTGCCGTCACATTCCTGTGGCTTCTCGCGACAATCCCTCACTTTACATATGATAATCTAGAAGCCACAAATGAGCCATCGCCACACATTTGAAACGCCAATAATCTCACACTCAGCCCAAAGTGACATGCACGGTTAGTCATGGGGAGAGGATTGTTGCTTCCGGCTTCTGAACATCATCAAAGATTAATCATGTTTGAATAACTCACAAGCAGTTTAGACGGGGCAAAACATTCAGGACTGAATAAAAATGACATTTCAATATGGTGGATATGGATTGTAGAAACCCCAAGGTTGTAAAGTATTTGCTT
Organism: Nematolebias whitei; assembly: GCF_014905685.2. Taxonomy (NCBI): domain Eukaryota; kingdom Metazoa; phylum Chordata; class Actinopteri; order Cyprinodontiformes; family Rivulidae; genus Nematolebias; species Nematolebias whitei. The sequence goes on from NC_056504.1 coordinate 45,517,211, forward strand.
TTTGATCAGAACTACATTTCTGCAGAAATTGTTGTTATGATCTATATATTCAAACACGCATGCACTCGTTTTTTTTTTTTTTTTTTGTTAGTTCAGTGACTGAAATACTTACTGTTTGGATGGTGTGTGTTTTTCATCATGCTTGGATTTTCTGGAACAAACGGAATAAAATGAAGCAATCAGACACTGCAGTTGCTGTAGAGGCAATCAATACTTCAGGCGAATGAACAACACATTTAATGTTATTAAAAAACATATGAACAAAAAGACAAGAAAAAAATGCATTATCTGATAGAGGTTGTTTGCTTCTAACAAAGCTGGATTTCACAGTTTTAGAATTGCCCACTAAACGACACACCCTTGATGAGAAAGAGCTGGCCTAATGGACCTGGGAACGCAGAGCACTAACAGAACAACCGGGAAGCTTTAAGCAGCAGAGAGGGAACCGAAGCTGGCGGCAGGCAGTCGGAGAAACAGGTTTGGAGACTCTACTTTTAATAGGCTGCACCGGTGTCTAACCTGCACGAAACACTCACACGGTGTATTTTCAGTGTTCTCGCAGGGATGAAGTAATTGCAAAAGAGGGAGTGGGAGGGTTTGCAGAGTATTAGCGATCACTCCTAAATTCCACTTTGTGAGCTATTTTGGGATGTTTAACTTTGTATATAAGCAAGTGCAAGCTTGATGTATAGCAACGAGTGAAGCTACTTTGGTCTCACTGCAACAACATTAACACAAAGCACCTCAGGGGGACCTAGAGAAATTAATGGTTCCACTCTCAGTATGCATCCATGTGCTTGCTTGCCTCTGCACATATGGTTATGTGTGTGTTTCTACCTGCACGCTGGTCACTGCCAGATCACTTGTGTTGAGTCACCTTACAGCTATCTCAAACGACACTAGCACATAGAATGGTACAGATTGTCAAAATGTAAATGCAGCTTGTGAATGGAGAATCTCTAAACCAAGCCACCATTCTAAACTGTTATTTCTGATAATCTATCTTGGATACTTAGCAAAGTGAGCAGGGCCTTCCAACATATTTTAAATCTATTTGGAGAGAAAGTAATATCTCAACTTAAGGCCACAGGGGATGGTGCCAAGGTCACTTAATCACCATTTCCTTCCCCTAAGCGTTAGTGGTAGCAATCTAGACTCTGCAGACAGTCGGATGGGCCACACTATGCACATAGACGATTACACCTGTGGATGCGTTGGCGTGTTGAATAGATTTTAGTGCTTTTTCTGGCAAAATGCCACCCACAGTGTCTCTTTACCCTTAAAGTGGGTTACTACTTGACCCACCCAGTCGTTTGTGCATTTGTGACATACTTAACACTCTGTTCAAAGTAATGTTTCAGAAGGAGGATGTAAAAAAAGAACAAATCCATATTCTTGAGTTCAAAAGGTGTGCAAAAGTCCATGTATCAAAAGGCTAAAATGCCTAGGAGTTGATATTTTGTAATGTTATATCTTGATCTTAAAAATGGGACAAAATGCGTCAAAAGTCTAACACTGACGGCTTTTTTGTGCATGCTTCTCTGAGCTTTTAAACAGTTCTGACATGCGGTTGGTTAGATTGGCTTTATTTCAGATTGATAGAGCTGTTATAATGGTGCATTGCTTGCATGGTCTTATGCATCTGATATGCAAGAAAAACCGACACTGTGGCACTGCTGGGTTGGATATTCATGGGAAATAATGACATGATGAGAGAAGCGTGAGCTCGGCCAGTTCTTTTACAGGCCTGATGATGGCTTTTACAGCTTATTTTGCAGTTGAAGCTGGGAGTAAAGACTTGAGCCTCAAAATAGCTTAGAATAAAGACATTTGATGACTAATACAAAAAAGTCCACTTCTTTAACGCTCTAAACTTTAGCTTTTAAATTATGATGAAGTCGTTTAAATCAACAGAATTCAAGTTGGATGCGATTGCTTTTGTGACTTTTAAGGAAAAGTGCGTCAGAGTCCAAAATGTCAATGTCAAGTCACGGTTTTGAAGTTTTCACATAAGACTGAAACTCTTTGTATGAAGAAGCTCCAGGAATAACAGTTCCTCATTTAGCCAGGAGTCTCAAGAAAACACAGAGTCAGAGGAGCCAGAGGTCCCATATCAACACAGGTACATCAAACACATTCAAATTACAATTAACATTTTACCTTAGCCTGAACGTTGAACAAAGTGCTCTTCTACCACTGTCAACAACAAAGGTCTTTTGAATTTAATTGTGAGCCTTTAAAGCCAAGGTTGGATTTTGGCATTGAAGACAGAAAAGAATTAGACATGCCTTAATGGGATGGTTACAATATCCCCTAGTGATTAGTTACTGGCAGCAAGTGCCGCCTTAAAGCAATAGTGCATTCTTCAGCCAATTAGACAAACCATTTCTTATTAATCACACATTTAGTTTTATTGATAATTTATAGTGTCACATGTTTTATTTTTAAAATTTGTAAGTAGAAAAATCTATGTTGTATGTTCTTTGTTACTTTCATCTGCAGTTGCATAAGTAATCCAGATCATATTTGTGGATGCAAGTTGCACATTGATAAAAAAAAAAAATATATATATGTAATTTTCATCTCATAAATTACTATTAAAAATTAAACGCCATTTAATTTTTACAGCTGCATTAGAGCTTCACTGAATTATGTCAAAGAGGTAAGCATACCAAAAACTATGAGACGGGTGTGTGTATCTGTGGAACCCAGAGGATTCTGGGCTGTGCAGCGATACATGGATCCGTTAAGTTCTGCTGGCACTCTCTCCAGAACCAGCACTTTCCCCTCTCGGTCGATGCTGCCATCCAGCAGGCGGCCTCCCACTCGCGTCCAGGTGAAGAGAGGCTCAGGGAATACTTCATTCTATCAACGTGCATTGGGTTGGAGACAAAGGGAGGGAAAAGAGAAGGAAACAGGAGAGAGGGAGGGATGCTTTAAGGCAGCTCAGAGAAGACCAGGTTAGGAAAATCAGGCTTATTTGGAAAAATACAAGGGTATTTATTTTTATTTTAATGCAAAAAGACAATTTTTTTTTGTTGCACTAATTTGAACACCTTGAAAAGAGCTGAACAGATATATATTTCATACTTTAGATAAACTGCTGCAATTATGTTTGTGTGTTAGTCTTTGAAAACTTAAATTAGATGACTTATGCAAATACTTGTGTTATTTAACTATTTAAAATACATGATTAAAGAAAAACAACAAATACCACAAATATATGGTAAGTACATCCAAACACCCCCCCACCCCCCCATACAATTATTAGTCTTGGCACATAATCTTATCTGCTTGTGAAATCCTAAAACCTTGGACCAGTGAAGGATAAGGGGGAATTTCTTTCTGATCAGTCTGCACTGAAGCCTATATGCTGCTGAAAAGCCCAATTGGCTGCATGCCACAAGCCTGTTTGTAATAATCAGCCTTACCTCTGTTCAAAGAGAAGCTTTAAAGATATCCCAAGGTCACAAGACAAAGACAAACACATGTATAAACCTGTGCAGTCAATAGCTCAGTGCCTTACCAACAACAATATGGGCTATTCTTTGGGTCTTATAACAGTGAAGTAGGAATCAAATAAAGAAATCTGCCTCGTGATTCCAAAGCAGCATCTAAGTCTTAAAAGAGATTTGTGCTTTGGGCCAAATTATATATAAAAAATAAAAAAAACTATATATATATTTATATATATATATATATATATATATCGTTAATCATAAATTCAAGGATTCAAGGTTCTTTATTTGTCATACACACCACATGTGGTACATGAATGTACGACTTTGTGCATGTGCATATTGTCTTTTTCCAAATGTGTGCATTCTGTCCCACCAGGAGGAGACCTGGGAACACCTTGTGATTCCCCCAGAGGAACTGGCCCAAGTGGCTGGGGAGAGGGAAGCCTAGGCCTCCCTACTTCAGCTGCTATCCCTGCAACCCGACCCCGGATAAGCAGAAGAAAATGGATGGATGGACATTGTATTCTGCCTCTTTTAGATTATTTTATGTCTTTTTTTCTGAATAATTAGAACATCATGCTACTGGATGCCTCTCGGGGATTAATAAAGTGTATGTCTTTCTAATGAGACAAAAGAACCCTTTATATTTGATTGTGGGAAAGAACAAAGCTAAAACTTGTTACAGTATTGTTGGTATGTTCACCAACAAAAGCAGCACCTGCTGGTCATTTGAAAGGTGTAAGGTGTGTCTGCTCAGCAGCAGTGTTTGTCTTTTAAACAAAAATGTTGATCTTAAAAATTCACATACAAATCCCAATTTTGTCATCAGGAATAGTTCATCCATCCATCCATCCATCCATCCATCCATCCATCCATCCATCCATCCATCCATCCATCCATCAGCTACATTTATGTAACTTGCATGTGCTTAGATAAAAAAAAAAAGGTAAATTAAACTTGCTTAAATAGAGTCTGATTTGCCCTTTCCTTTTTTAAAACCTCATGCACATACAGTACCTCTGGCAGACTTACCTGAAATCCATGCACAGTGATGTGCACCGTGTCCCCTACCTTTGCCCTAGTAGGGGTCATCAAAAGTTTAGGACCTTTAGGAGCAGCTGAAAAAAAAAGGAAAAACACAAAAAAGACAAAGGTCATTGCACCAAGAATGGAGAGCAAATCCTGCCGGACACCTGTTTTGTCGCAGAGGGAGAGAGACAAATACAATTTCCTGTCAATTAAGGTCACAGAGCGTGAAGCAACGGACCTGCAGATTCTTTCATCCAAAGGACTGTGCTGAATTTATTCCCCTTTGGAAGGAAAATAACCTAAATTGGGTGGATACTCATTACTGGAGGAGAATGGGAGAGCAGCGGGTGGAGTGTGGAGGCAGCGAGATAAGGGCCACTCAGAGAGCTAATTCCCTTGTCTTGGTGGGGCCAGCTGTCCCAAGATGGCTTTCATTGCTACCACCTAAAACAATAGGCCACAACAGGGGAGGAAACAGACAGATTCCAATATTGTAAAAATGTGGGGGGTGGGGTTAGTCTAGTGTATGAGGTATTGGGATAAATTGAGCGATTTGCATTCGGTTATAAAAAGGTACAAGATTTCATTAAATCGTTTAATATATGACAACCGGCTATAAGCAGGTTCTGCAAGCTTTGTGATGATTAACAATTTCCCTAAAGATAACTACTTCATATCTATTGCAGTTCCCATATGTTAAGTCCATGGACTGAACAAAACATGCAGAGACTCAAGCTAAGGGCATCCAATCAACAATGCCTGTGAGCCCACTTCTCAAGTTCTGCAGTTAAATTGGTTTGAACTCTTATTATAAAATACACTGTAGGCTGGTTTTCATTGATGACCAAAAATTAAGGATTATTAGAAGACAAATTACTTAACTTCTCAGCTATTAATCAGGCAACAAACTGCCCACCGTGTACAATAATTCACAATCGTTTATTGGTCAGTCAGTGACTACATGCGTGCATGAGAATATTAGAATAGAATATGATAGATTATTTTTTTAATCAAGTATCAGAGAAAACTGTTTACACAATAAGAATACTTAGAAACAAACACAAAAAAAATCCAGAAATGCATTTCCTTTGTTAAAAAAAAAGATTAAAATAATAATAATAAAATAATAAAAGCAAAGGTAACCTCAAGGTATTTTGAAAAGAGAAATAAACACATTTAAGTGATGACAACAAGGATAATCATTGCACTTTAACAATAACTGCACCTCAACAGTTAAATAATAAAGGACTATGATGAATAAATAAACCATTTAAAAATAAGCAAACACTTTTTATAACACTAACATTTTTACAAAACAGTTATAGTTAAAGTAACTCTTTATATATTAAAGCAGGATCAGTAATTGACATCATAAAAACATGTACTTTTATTCATTCAGGTAATAAATACAATGCTTTGCTAGTAGCTCCGGTTAAAATTTAAACTAAAAAAGTTTTCTGCCAAAATAAACTTTGAATCTACAAATAATCACAGTGCATAAACACATTATTATTTATTTATTAATCTTTGTTTAACCAGGCAAAGACTCCAGGTCCAACTGGGGATTGAACCCATGACCTTACTGCTGTGAGGCAAAAGTGCTAACCGCTGATCCGCCGTGCTGCCAAACCTGCAGAAAACCTACTGATAACGGTTTGAGTTATAAAGTCTAGATTACAAAGTCTCAGCGAGAAGGTCGCTGGTTCAAATCCCAGCCGGGGGCCTTTCTGGGTGGAGTTTGTATGTTCTCTCCGTGCATGCATGGGTTTTCTCCGCATACTCCGATTTCCTTCCACATACCAAAAACATGCACGTTAGGCTGATTGGTAACTCAAAATTGTCCCCAGGTGAGACAGTGAATGGTTGTTTGGCTTGTTTGGATGGACTGGAGACCTGTCCAGGGTGTCCCCTGCCTCTCGCACATTGACTGCTGGTCATGGGCACCATTGACCCCCCGTGACCCGAAAAGGTAGAAGCGAGTAATGATAATGGATGGATGGATGGATACAAGTATTTGATCCACAAAACAGTGAGTCTGCTTTAATGTATGAAGAATCACAGCTAAAACAAACAACTGTGAATGCTTTATAAACTATTTACAAACTCATAAATAACCCATTTACAATGCAGTGAGAATCTCCTAATTAGGAAAGGGTATGAAAGAACCACACTATTGCAATTATTAATATAAAAGAGTGCATGTGGTTGCACATGAAAATGACCACACTGAGGTTTGTAAAAACATGAAAACAATAAATGTGCTCTTAATTGAGGAAATACAAATACCTTCATTAATATGAAAGGGGAGCTGATGAGATCTACATATTTGTTGAAAAATATATGAATAATATACTATTTGTCCACCATATGTCACAAAAATAACTTTAATTAGAGCAATTATGAGCTAACTCACAGGAGAATCTTAAAACTTGTGAAAAATGTGACAAGGCAATCCAACCAGAGGCACCATGTGGACACTGAAATAGCTAAGCGCTCTTTCTTATGCCTGAGATGGATGGGATTTCTCAAGCTGAGAGTGGCGTGGCAGTGGGAAGCACTATCTTTTCACCTCCCACACATTGACTGAAAGGTATTTTTAAATACTGGTGTCATGCAGTCACAGAGCTCGCAGGGCATATGGCAGGGAAGATGATGACCAATTTCTGGGAATTGCTCCAGCAGTGACAGTTGGTGTCCAACGTCACCACCTTTGATTACGGCAGCATGAGAATGACGGATACCGTGCGGTATCTCTCGGGCAAGGACATCACAGGGGAAATGAGCCATGGTTCAGCGAGGCTACCTCCTAATCCTGAAAGCCTTCAACCTTCCGAGTGAAAACAGTTTTCACTTCAGGAGAGGTCAGAGAATAAACATGCCTCCCGGAAAAACAACTGTGCAGCGTGTATCAGGTGGGATTCAATGCCAAGCTAAAACACCTACAGGTCTGCCCATCTGTACACCAAACTTAAGAAAACCTGTCTGTTACGAATCAGCAACCAAATGAAATAAAGGGAAGAAAAAAAACTTGACCAATTGCTGAATTACTGATTGTGCTTAATCAGAGTCAGAGCGATTCATTTGTCATTCACATCTCATGTGGTGCATGTGGTGGAACGAGACTATGTACACAGGGTCCCAGCTTCATCCAACAATAACATGTAAAAGGAAAACAGTAATAAGATCTAAGATATGAACTAATACAAACATCAACTAAATAATACACTAAGCACTGATAACATAAAAAAAATTACAAGACTTAGTTCTGTTAATTACCATATTTTCCAGCATATAAGTCACAGGTTTTTTGCAAAGATTTGTCAGTCCTGCAACTTATATACGTTTTTTTTTTTCCATATTCATAACATAATTCTTGACTGACACTTTAAATTTGGAAGAACTGGAAGAACGAGCATGGGAGGACTGGCTGTTGCCAGTCCTCCCATGCTCGCTTGCTTCACTGTGCTGGTGCAGGCAGACAAACGCTGGTGGTCTGGTGGCTCTGGCTGCGGTGGACGGATGGATTAATGGTTGGATGGATGAATGGATGGATGGCGCTGTGCCGGCCAGGCGACATGAAGCTGCTTTGACCATTAAAGTGAATTTATTAAGGAAAAGTTAAACCGAGACACACCTTTACTATAATGTTGAGCAAACAAATAATTGTTTTTAAGTGTTAATCTTATAAAATTTCAAAGAACTGCAACAGCGAATCCTCCCGTGCACGCTTGCTTCACTCAGCTGGTGCAGGAACGATGGAGAGCTAGCAGCTCTGGCCACAATGGATAGATGGATAGATGGATGGATGGATGGATGGATGGATGGATGGATGGATAGATGGATGGCGCTGCACCATCCAGTTGAAATGAAGCTGTTTTGACCATTAAATAAATGCATAATAAATGAGACTTTTATGTTTTTGTCCTCTTCATGATTCTTTGTTGACTGATGCGATGTATACTCTGGATAATACGGTACATAGTCCTCAGTTTGGGTCAGTGTCTTTCTGTGCTTAATTACACGTTCTCCTCTTGTTTGTGTGGGTTTTCTCTGGGTACTCCGATCCCCTCCCACATCCAAACGGTGTGTTTAGGCTGCTTTCAGGCCCGGGCCTTCATTTAAAAAGAGCTCTGTGATCTCAGTGGTATTCACCTGGTCAAATAAAGGTTAATGATAATAATAATTAGAGTCCACTGTCTGTTTGTTAGCAAAATAGTTCACAAACCACTAGATGGATTTTAATGAAACAGAAAGTAATCATTGCATGTCCATCAAATCTAATTAATGTTTTAGGCCAACTCAGTTGAAGATGGTTAACCAATGTTTTCAACACAAATGGCTGTAAGTCAGTCAGTTTTCAGATATGAAGTTATAATTTGATGTGTTAGTAGACAGAGATCAGTCCCAACACATACGCTGAGAGCTAACACACATATATTCAAGCTCTTGCATGAAACTGTGCACACCTACAAGGTTTGACCAAAGCAGCCATAACTCCTTCATTCTCATCATAAAATGAGCTTAGTTTAAAACTTCTGTGAAATATGCAGGCCTTTAAAGAACGCTAAGCCTTTTATATATTTCTGAGGGACGAGTCCGTGAATAGACTGTAAACTCCCACCTGTTGGTAGATGGGCTTGAGCTCCTCCAGGGACTGCTTGCTTGTGATGGAGTAGACCAGGATGAAGGCGTGGCCCTTGGAGATGGACAGACGCTGCATGGCCGGGAACTGATGGCTGCCTGTTGTGTCTGTGATCTGCAGCGTGCACACGCTCTTGTCGCAACTGATCACCTGTCGGTAGGTGTCCTCCACCGTGGGGATGTAGGTGTCCCTGAAGGTGCCTT
>NC_056504.1:45526945-45529648 GCF_014905685.2 Nematolebias whitei
CAGAAACAGTTTTTCTCTGTATGGATGTGTGAGAGTGCACTTATTGTATTAATACATTTTTCCCTCTTCACAAGGTTTTCTTTTGACTGATGCAACTTATACTCCGGAGCAACTTATACGCTGAAAGATACAGTATGATCCAAACATCTTGATGACTTGAAGGAAAATGTTAGGCTCACAAACATATGAATGTTAACATAGAACATAAGACAAATAGCAGATATATGTGCTTTGATAAACAAAGTAATGTATGCAGACATCTAGACACAATAAGTGCACTCTCACACATCCATACAGAGAAAAACTGTTTCTGCTCTTTGACTTTCTGGCAAAGAAAAGACTGAGGTGTGAGAGAGGTTAATCTCTTCTTACCGCTGTGCAATATGACATGAAAATGTATTCATGTCTAATGGTGAACAACTTAGCTAATCTAAATCCAAAACAAATAAAGCTTTGAATTACAAGATCATGATAAACAAACATGCGTGAATATAATGACGATAATCTAAAAAAAAAGTGACTTATTTTGGACTCTTGATGTCCACCAACTTCAGTACCATCTGTATGAGGAGCACAGAGAGATTTATGAATATGCATGGAACATGATGCAACACTGGTCGACTGTTAGGCTGCTGCTCGTTCTCCAAAGGCAGTATTAGATCTCTGAAAGAGTTGTTATGAACTCTGGAAATATCTCACATTCATTTCCTGACCACACACACACATGCACATGTGAAAGGAGCAAAAGGGTGTGTGTATGAGTGCAATTACACAGCAGCATAATTTAAATGAAATTAATGTTAGTGATTAGAATCCATAACTATTCAGTTTTGTATAGTAAGTGACAAGGGGACAGATTATACTGGCAAGAACCTGTTTTTTGGATTCAACAATTCAGCCAGACAACAAGAATGATAAAACAATTTATTGTTTTGCAGCTGCTTTTGTAGTCTGGGTCCATTCGTGGGAACGTCTTTTCAAGCAGGTGAGGTGGGAGCCACCAGTCGGAACTCGACGATATGACGTCACTGTAACTGGTGGGACGGCAGCTGCAAAGAGAGGCCTTTAATGTTGTGAATAGTACAGACAGCGGGGCAATCTTAGGTCGTGTTCCGGAAAGTGAAGCAGGGGTCAAGCACGAGAAGTCAGAGGTCCAAGAACAAATCCAGAAGGCGATTCTTAATCAGATATCCTTAGAGGAAAAGGGTAGTCCAGGGTCAGAAAGGTAGAACAAAACCAGACGTGGGGCAGGCAGAGCAGTGAATCCAAGAGACAGGCGTGAGGTCAAGACAAGAGAAATGGGCATGAACGTGAGTGAAGTGCTGGGCATTTAATACCACAAAGGGTTCAATAATCTGGCAGAGATCTTGAGTGACTATAGAGTGGGTAGCAAGTGCAGGGCATGAGTGCTGACTGAGCTGCAGGTGAAGAGTGGGCGTGGCAGAATGACAGAGGCAGAAACACGACAGTGATACTAATTATAAAATGCAAATGATCCTTTTTGTCTATGATCCATATCCAGACAAGCATGAATGTTATACAAAACCAACATTTTAACAAAAGAGGAACAGTCAAAAAGAAAGTAGTAGTAATAGTCGTTTTCTATGCTGCAATAAAACAAGGGATGTCTATATTGTTTCCATTATATAAAAAGAGCTAATGTTTATGACATAATAATCACATCAGCCGAAATCGACGGTCGTCCAAACATTAACACATTTGACACTTAACAAGAATCTTTACTTTTGTCATTAGCTGTGTCATCTGTTACATCAACCAGATGAGAGAAAGACATAAACCAGCTAGGATTCTCAAAGCAACATTACATATTGAGATGACAGCTAATGTCATTTACCCTTCAAGAAATGTTGCTTCTTGGATCCGTTATAAAATTATTATTTATAATACAAGCAGATAGCAGTTAAGTCACCTATAAACAGTCTTCAGGCAATTAAAAAAATTGTTTGTGTTTGTTTTCTATTAGTCTGGAGAACTTTTTTATTTTTATTTTTTTACTAACAGTTACAAAGTAATGAATGATGTAGCAGGCATGCCTTCACAATGCATTTAGTTGACAATGTGCCACCTGGTGACGAGACAATATAAACATCTTCTTCATTTGGTGACATTGCTACCAAAAGCACATTGCAACTTCACATTCACTGCTTTTCTCCCTCCTTCATAGTGATGGAAAATAACTAAGACAAAATTAATTTGTGATATCCCTTTCTTGTTTAACCCATTTTAATTATTCTTTTTTAAAAGGGATAGTTTGATAAGTTTTGAACTGAGGTTGTGCGGAGTATTTTTAGGTAGTCAGTATTTTATCTGCAGTAGACAGCAGTCAGATTGATCTCAGTTTAGAGAAATTACCATTGAAATGTCAAGCTTTAGCTCAGAAGGCAGCGCGTTTAAAATCAAATTGTTGCTATCTTAAACAACTCATAGCTTAAACATTGTATCCAGGTTAAAATGAACGTTTTTGTACATTTATTGTATACATCACAAATTACATATCCAATAGTTTTGCATGCTTTATACATATTTAATTTCAGAGTGTGTTTCAATCAGAAAGTGTTGCAAAAGATCATAAACTAAATTGTGTCCTATTGTGCACGTTTTAGTTATTCAAAGCTCAGAAAATTATATAAACATGCATCCATCCATCCATCCATCCATCCATCCATCCATCCATCCATCCAT
>NC_056504.1:45529658-45574770 GCF_014905685.2 Nematolebias whitei
CCATCCATCCATCCATCCATCCATCCATCCATCCATCCATCCATCCACATCATCTTTAACTTATTTCTTGTGCAAAAGTGACTAGGTTAAAAATTTACTATAAAGCATCTTTTTAAGATTTAGCTTGTTTTAGGTGGCTGAGATATGCACTAGAATAGGCCCTGTAGTTGTTAGCTTGACTTCTGAGTTAAACATTTTTCCCTTATCGTCAAAGTTGAGATTAGTGTAACTGAAACTACTGCAGGTAAGATACTGATAACTACTCTAAAGACCTTATTACTATCTATCTAAAGTTATTAGAGAGTCACGGCAAGATACGAACAGCAGCTTCTGTGGAATCACGCAGAGTGACCGTTGCGCATCACCAGCATGGGAAGAGGGCATCTTTTAATTAAATAGAAGCTGGTAACATGAGATAAACTGCTAGGAGTGACACGAAACACAGCAGGCAAACATGGAGACACCGCAGTCTCCTCATTCAGACTCTTCCTCTGCCTTCAACCTTTCTTCTCATCCTGTGGATGATATTGTCTGTGTTTGTCATGTCAAGATTGCGTGGCTCGTTTCCAAGAGGACTATGCCAATGTCTCGCCTTTGAAGTTTTAATTGGATGTGCTGGAAGCCATCTTTGTTTATATATATATATATATATATATATATATATATATATATATATAAAGACATGGTGTGTATATCTCGCCTAAATTACACCACAGATTATGTATCAAACAACTAGTCTCACACACAAGCACCCCCCCCCCACACACACACACACACACACACATTTACAAGAACTTTTATACTTTTAAACTGGCTCCTCGGACTGGTGGGGTCTTTTGGATGGGGAACGAAGTGTTTCAACATGAGGAAATCATCCAGAGGTCTTGACTTAACTGTTTTGGATTTTTCTACCTGAATTCTTGAGCATGAACTTTGATGTTTTGAAACACTTTGTCCATGGCTGCCTCAAACAAGTCGGCAGGATAGAGGGAAGACTCCAGAAACCATCTTAGCGCCATCAAAACTGGTTGACCCACTATGTGAAGGTGCTACTTATAAGACTGAGTTTGTTTTGGCTCCTTGGACTGATGAAGTCTTCTGGATGAAAGACGAAATGTTTCGACGTAAAGACACCGCCCAGAGGACCTGACTTAAATGTGTTGGATTTTAAATTTAACCATAACCTTCGCTTACATTAAAAATAAAGCTGCTCTCTTTCTGCTCTGGGGCGGCTGTGGCTGAGTGGTTAGAGCAGTCGTCCTCCAATGCAAGAGTTGCGGGTTCGATTCCACCATCAGTCACATGCTGAAGTGTCCCTGGGCAAAACACTGAACCCCTCAATGCCTCCGATGTGTGTCCCATCAGTGTATGAATGTGATAAAGCACGGATTATTGTTTGTATAGATAAAGTAAAGTGATGTATGAATTAGTGAATGAGGGCACGGATTGCAGTGTAAAGAGCTTTGAGTATCTTGATAAGATAGAAAGATGCTATATAAGTACAGTCCATTTACCATTCTCTCTAAAATCAGTATCTGAAGTTTTGAGTGGTGCTAGTTTGCAGAAGAGCATACAATTTTTAGTTCCACTGATTTTCTGCTTAAAATAAAACAATAAAATTGAGGTCAATTGAAAAACTCAGACGCTTAAGTGAGTTGTTCATTGTTGTTCAATGAAGGGCAGCGTAACTCAGACAGTTTTTCCAATTACATAACATCGGTGTGTGTCTAAATACTCATTTGCCTTTTCTAATTCAAGGTGACTGTTTCAATAAGCGTTCCAGGTTAACTCAGTCTAGCAACAGACAGCTCGATGAACTGGTCTGTTCGTCATGTAGATCTATGTGTTTCGGCGTTAAACTCACATTCTGTTCAACTGTGACACAATTACGCAGCATCAAGTGAAAATCAGTGCTGTTTCACGTACATTTGCCAGGAAAACATATAAGGAGACCAAGTCAGCTTCTAAGTGATATATGGAGACAGCAGGAGATTAAAAACAGTAGAAATGTGAATTACTATTTGAGTGTGGAAGAGAGTTTGAGGTAAAGACGGATCAGCAAGAGGTATTACAACTTTTCAAGATCAAAAACATGAAAAATGACATTCTGCTTACCTAGAGTGACCTCCGTCTGCATAGGCATAGACAGTGCTGGGTGCTTAACTTCACAGCTGAATAGGGCATCATTATCCAGCTGAGGGTTGAGGGTCCAGGTGAGTCTAGCCTGCACCACCACAGAGCCGTCGCTCTGGGGGATGTGAGTGTGGCTAAAGTAGTACAAAGGATCCGTGGTGTGCACCCAGCGGGGAAACTCCCTGCTCACCACTGTCTCTGGGATGACCTCCGTTGCAGGACTCGGCTCGTTGGCCTGTTGGCCCTGAGTGTGCAAACGCTGAGGGCTCTCTGTGTACAGGCGTGCTGATCGGCCTTCAGGATCAAGAAGGGAGAGGGACCGATGCAGTTTAGTGTCATCAAGGTCCCTGCCGATGAGTGGCCGGGCTCCTCGTACTCCTGCTGAGCCTCCTCCCCTCTCGATGGTGGAGGGTTCGGTGTAAGATATTACTTCTATTAGCTCACCATCTCGCTTAAAGTACACCTGATGAGAGAATTGAAATGGAAAGATTGAGAGGACAGCAAGAAAGCGTGGGCAAAAAGGACATTGATTTTTTTTTTATATTTTCAGAAACATAAAACATGTCATGGCAAGCAAGTAAAAACATAAAAACAAACTAAAGATGTAAGCTCCCATTAACATTCAGCCCTTGTTATTAAGGATGCGGTCGAGCTCTGTTGCATCCTGCTTAAAAATAACAGGCTGTGTGATGCTTCTACAACTTGACAATGGCTTCGCTTTACCTAATTAAATCCACTGGACATAATTAAGGGAGCGCACACCTGCTTTTCAAAAGCTCTAATGGTTAACAGTGTATACCGCTGTAAACAAAGCCATGACATCTAGATAATTGTCCATAGGTCTGTGAGACAGGATCAAGCCGAGGCACAGGACTAAAACAAGAAATGTCCACACCTAATAATACGCTGGACTTTGCGACTGCCAAGACAAACAGCAGTGCAACACTCCACTAACCAGTTCTTTATGTTAGAGGAACAAGACAGAGACAATTTTTTGCTGGAAAAATAACAAAACAAACAAAAAAAAACCCAGCTTACTGAGAGTCTGGATCAATCAGATTATGAGAAACAAAATCCTTTCATCTGATGAAAGAAAGATTAAACTATTTTGCCGCAGTTCTCATCAGCATGTGTGAAGTAAACCAGACACCGAACACTTTTGTCAATGCCGTTCCCTTAGTTAAACGTGGACGTTTGCTGTCCTTTAAAAAGCATGCTTTATTTTATTTTCGATGGCAGAGGCTAGAAAAGAAATAAAAGTGGTTTGAGACGATAGATCTATCAAAAAAGGATCTCAAACATGCAATGAAGATTTGGATTTCAACTAAAGAGCCAGGCACCTCCCACCGAGAGAACATGAGTAGCCTTGGCCAAACCAGTAAAGTACCTGAAGTCACCCAGAATTTAATCTACAAAACCGCTTCTGGAGAAAATTTTAAAATAACTGTGTATTGATATGATTATTTCATCAAGGTGTGACTTCCAAGACAACAAAAACACTCTAAACTCTCAATAATAATAACCAATTTACAATAACATTGCATAAGCCACATCTGTGACAGCTAATATGTTTATTGCTGCTGCACTATGTGGCTGTATCATGTATGTCACTACCTTACCATCATAATTCAGTTCAATGTTACTCACTTCCAGTGCAATAACATGTCAGTCACACAACCTGTGTAGTTTATGTAAATTATGTGCAATATATATAATGTGCATTTAATCTTGTATTACTACCTTGAAATACTTATTCCTACAAATTCATCCTACTTGCACGGTTATATTCTACCATGTTGTTGTTTACCATTTTTCTTCTGGACCTTGTAAACGTTATATTTATTTTTTCACTTTTTGGTACTTTATTTTGTACTCTTATTGCATGCTTTAGTATTTCTTGTTTGTTTGTACTTTGTTTTTAGCGAGTCGGATCGGTTCTTCTTATCCTGAACATTTCATTGTATTGTTGACCTTGTGTTAACCTGCGTATGACAAATAAACACAACTTGAACATGTTTACATGAAAAGTCTGTTACATTTTTTTCAGTTGTCTCTCAAGATGACTTGAGGTTGAGTCTAAAGTTGGTGAAAAACAAGTAAAGAGTGAAAGGTCTCGATTTAAACAGTTTAGAACATTTGACACATTTTACAGTAAGCTGAGGACAATACAAGAAAAGTGAAGTATATGGGGAATAAAAGAAGCACAAATAATGTGAACTTGAAATATTCTGGAACTTTACATCAACAAAAATAATCCAACATTAGATTTAATTCATGTAAATCTTGAATATAACATTATTTCTTCAGATACACTTTATCCTCCCATTTAACTGTTTTGTCTGTGTTGTGGTGTCCTGGAAGAGTTCGATAAGCCTTGCTCATAAACCAAACCTTTTCATGTGCATGAAATAGAAAATATTTAGGTGTTTTTCCAGGTGCCGAGTCTTTTTAGTGTTTTTGGCAAAAAAAAGCGCAAGATTATCTTCATTGTTAATTAATAAAACCACTGTCTCGTGTGTTGTTGCTGCCACACAAATAGTTGCCCAGAATAGCTCAGGATTTCCAGCTCCAATCCCCAATTTTATTAACATCGCTGCCTAATCTCCTGACAGGGAATGCAGGCTCCATTTCAGCAAATAGCCAGAAGATATTGGCACTGAAATAAGGTTGTATAGTCTTTGCTTCTAGTAATGCTTTTTTTTTTTTTTTAGTAGAATGTGCTTTTTCTGTGAAGTTTGAACAGAAGAAAATTCAATACATACATGAAGTTCATTCTGGGACATTTGACCATCAGAATTCAGTTTCTTTAAGATCAAATATTCTTTAAATTTTGCATTTCACAAGAATACATCTTGATCTTTGGTAAACAGGTTGTTTAAGCATTCTATATACCATCTTAAGATGTGATGCCTCTAGCAAACATTTGCAATAAATACAGTACTCTGGGTTTGAAAATATGCAGTGTACCTATAAAAATATATTAACCATATAAATTAAAGTACACTCTGCACTCTCCTTCAAAAACATTTTGTATTCGGAGCTAAATAAAAGCTTTAAAGTTGCCTACAGATACAAGTTCAAATCATTTTTTTTTTTTTAATTTTCAAAGAGATTGTTTTTTTTCTCCCCAAATTGATGTGGCCTGTGGAGACACATTCATGTTTTTTTTTTTTTTTTAGCAGCTTGAATCGTTAGATTAATTAATTGCAGATTAGCCATTGCTGGTCTCAGTTTTTTTGCATAATTGACACCATAAAGGCTCCATCAGTGAAATGGGTTGTATCTTTAGACTGGTTCTTTGTTTTTTTTTATTTGAATTTGCTATAAATATTGTCATCAGTACAGGCATGAACTTACACATGGGGGTAAGTATCCTTGCCCAAAGCCAGTCTACAACACTTTATTGTTAGTGACAGAAAAATTATGACCTCTTAATTGCCTTTTTTTTAACCAAGCATATTTTATTTTATCCTTTTTTGCCATTGAGTGGATATCCGGCATCCTCAACTTGCCCAAAGTTCTTTTATAGGACATTTAATAGAACATATATACAGTTTAAAACCATTTCATAAAAACTACAAATAAAATAAAAAAGGCAAAACAAACAAACAAAAAAAAAAAAAAACATAATGAACTCCTACAGTTGAACCCATCACCCTTTGGAGTACAAGTTAGGAGTCATCAGGACTCTGTATCACAGAGCAGACAGCGTCCCCACTAGCTCGGGAGCCAGGCAGAAGGAGAAATCCCACACAAAACAGGCTCTAGAGCAATGTGGATATCCTAACTGGGCCTTCCTGAAAGCAGAGAAGAAACCCAAACAGGACTCCAGTCAGCCATCAGGTGAAAAGGAGGAACCCAGACCCAGACCAGTGGTCATTCCGTATGTTGAGGGAGTATCAGAGAAACTGAGACGTTTATTTTCTAAACATAACGTCCCAGTGGCTTTTAAACCCCAAAATACATTACGGCAAAGACTGGTTCATCCCAAAGATCCAGTCCCCCGGCACAAACAGAGTAATGTTGTGTATGCTGTTCAGTGTCAGGAGGGCTGTGATCAGTCTTACATCAGGGAAACTAAACAGCCACTGGCCAAAAGGATGGCCCAGCACAGAAGATCAACATCATCAGGCCAGGACTCTGCGGTCTACACTCATCTCCAGGCCAGCGGTCACTCTTTCAGGGATGAAGATGTGCACATCCTGGACAGAGAGGAACGATGGTTTGAGAGAAGAGTAAAGGAGGCCATCTTTGTGAAAAGAAACCGTCCATCATTAAACAGGGGTGGAGGCCTCCGGGTTCAACTGTCCCCCTCTTACAATGCTGTGATTGCTAGTATCACTTAGCCCTCTGTGAATAGTAAGCAGCCATCAGTGTGCTAATGATCCATTGTTAGGCTGATGGTCCTTCTTGACCATGTGATCAGCTGGTTTTGGTTGTCAGCAGCAAACTGGTTGATCCACTCTGAGAAGGTGCTATTTAAGAGACTGAGCTGAAAACAGCACCTCAGACTGAGGAAGTCTCTTGGATGAGAGATGAAACGTTTCTATATTTTTTTGCTTTGTTTTGTTTTTTGTTTTTTGTTTTTGAATGTCCAGAGGACCAGATTGAACTATTTTGGATTTTTCTACCTGGATTATTGAGCATGCATCAGGATGTTTATTTATTCAGGTTAATCCCATTGAGCCTTGGGGACTCATTTACAAGAGATACCTGATTTTAACAAAGAATGATGACAACAGTAGACAACAAAGACAACAACAGGCAATCATACAAATTGAGATTTTTTTTAAACAAGTGCAAATAAAATGGTAATTAAAAAGATAAGTAACAAAACAAAAACAGCTAGATTGTAAGACGAAGTAGAAAACTAAAAACAGGAACATGTCTGCATTGCTGGAGGACAAACTGACCACACTTTTCACTCTACTACGGTCTTTACTTACTCTGCTCAGCCTGTTTTGTATTTGTAATTATTTTTCTATCCTTAACATGTGTTGTTTTTTTTTGTCTTTCAGGTACACCTGGACCTATATCTGGACCTACCATTCTGTGTTTGTTTGTCTCTCATTCCTGTCCTCTCAAACCAGCCGATCAAAGCAGATGGCTGCTTGTCCTGAGCCTGGTTCTGCTGGAGGTTTGTTCCTTTTAAAAATGAGTTTTTCCTTTCCACTGTTGCGACTGTGCTTGCTCAGGATGGGAGACTGCAACAAAGCCAATATTCAACTTGTCTGCTGGCCTCCTTAAATAGAGAACTTTACTAAGTGGCTTTTCTGTATCTGAAAGTTTCTGTAAAGTGCCCTGAGACAACTTTGTTGTGATTTGGCGCTATATAAAATAAACTGAATTGAACTGAATTGAATAATTTTTTTTCTCAGGAACTCAACAGATGTTTAAAGCCACTTAGAGAGGTCAAGGTCAAGCGCTTCAGATATTTTTGCAAGGTGTTCCAGGAAACAGGAGCGGAGTAGGAGAAGGCCCTGTTGCCTAGTTCAATCCACACTGAGGGGACACTGCAGGTAATAATGTCCTGAGAGCGCGCGCTGTAGCTGCACTCACGCAAAGACGTAGGAGGAGATGTATGAAGGAAGCAGACCAAGAAGTGATTTAAAGATGGAAGTGTACCAGAGAGAGAGTCTGTGTGAAGTTAATAATGACCAGTGAACAGAGGGTGCAGTGGTGTGTACGATAATCACAGCCAGTTATGAATCTTAGTGCACCATGATGGACAGCATCCAACATCTGCAGGGTGCTTGTGGGCACGTTCATGTAAATAATGTCACCGTAGTCAATGGAGGGAAGGAAAATCACAGTTACAAGGCGTTTCCTAACATTTATAGTCAGACAGGATCCATTTCTGAAAAAGAAACCCAGTTTTAATTTCAGTTACCTTACTAGGTTTTCCATGTGGAGCTTAAAAGAGAGATGTGAGTCGACCAAGATACCCAAATATTTATAGGAATCGACAAACTCAATAGGGGCACCATTTGAGGATGAAATCAAAGGAAGAACTGCTGGGACCAACTTCCTGTTTGAAAAAAAGCATCCCTTTGGTTTTGTCTGCGTTTTGGACAAATTTGAGACGGAACAAATTTGAGACCTCATTTCATAATGTAGCTTGATTTTATTTTGTTTTATATCACTACTTTGATTTACTCCTTGTTTCATATGCATTTTATGGCAGTTTATTGTGTGTAACTTTGTCGAAAACAGGTCTCTCTTGAAAATGAGTCCCCGTGACTCAAGGAGACTAACCTGTATACATAAAGGTTGAATGAATGTAGCTTGGTGGTTAGTACCACAGTCTTGTAATTCTGAAGCTGAGGTTTGAGCCCAGGTTACATCAGGAAGGGCATCTGGTGTAAAACAATCACCAAACCTTTCCTGAGAGTTCTCGTGGCAGTGACCTCAGCAGAAGGGAGCAGTTGAATGGAAAAACAACACAAGCTAAATCATTGTATCATATTTATAAACAAATAACCCACTATTTATTACAACCCAAATGGAAAATCCCTCTTAATGTAACAAGTGTGTTGACAAGCATAGGGTGTAAAGAAGCTCTACTAATTAACACCTTTTACCACAAGCTTTCAGACGTACATCCTCCTTTATCTGCACTTACCTTATGCACTGAACCACAGCTTTAATCTAAACAGCACAATGGGAAGTATACGTATTAGCCTTATCCACAATGACCCCATTGCATTCGTACCAACTCTGACTTTTCACTGTGTATGGAACCACCTCATTAATTATCACAGCAGGTGGAAAGGAGAGCTGTGTGGATTAGACAGATCCAAGCACCTGTTCTGTAGCTTTTGTTGGACGAAATGGTGTGGCTATGCAACAACACCTGTTTTGGCTACATTCCGGTGTAATGAGGAATTCATTCTATAAATCTTAAAGACTTGTTTGTTTTTATAGCCATTAGCAGACAAGGTAAATTATAGACATGACAGAATTATTGATTAAACATTGCATGACTTCCCAGAGTACTTAAACCCCACATTGTCATCTTTAAAAAAAATCTGATAATATATAATAGTGAATGAGTTACCTCCAGCTAGAGCAAAATCTACCACTATTCACCTATTCATAATGATTCTAGTGTCTTTGCCACCTGTCAGCTTGACGTAAAAAAAAAATGGATTACATAAATGTTTTATCAAATACATGAATAAAATAAACAACATATGTTGCTGCAGGGAGCGTGTGAAATGTTTGTTTTTCTGTCATTATCCTGCTTCTTTCATTTCCTCTCCATCACCAGCAGATCTAATCTACAATATGGATATGAAAATATTGCAGATGCAGATATGAAAGGACATGTGTAAAAATATGACTGTTCGAGAGGCTGATAGACATCAGTCATGTTTGCATATTTGCTTAAAGTATCCTTAAAAAGTTATTCCATGATTCTGAACAGAGTCAGTGCATATGGTTTTATATGTTAAAAATAATAATCCTGCTTTAACCTTAAATCAATTAGAACATTTTTTACTGTCTGTGATTGATGCGCACACATAATGCCAAACATATTTAAACATCCAACAATTATCTTTTACCCACTTCTTCCTTTATTGGGTCACGGGGTTCACTGGCGCCCATGTCCAGCAGTTACTGTGTGATAGGCGGGGGACACCCTGGACAGGTCTCCAGTCCATCACAAAGACACATAGAGACAAATGAGACAAACAACCATTCACTCTCTCACTCACAACTAGGGACAATTTAGAGTTACCAATCAGCCTAACATGCATGTTTTTGGTCTGTGGGAGGAAACCGGAGTACCCGGAGAAAACCCACGCATGCACGGAGAGAACATGCAAACTCCACCCAGAAAGGCCCCGGGCCGGGATTTGAACCAGGGCGACCAGCTTGCTGAGAGGCGGCAGCTCTACCAACTGCACCACCGTGCTGCCCTGTACAAAAACAGCCATTTCAAACACAAACCAAACCGGTACCAAATGATGATTTCTTGCTTAAATAATGTCATGGGTAAAAATTTAATGTTTACAAATGATCCAAGTCTTTAACTGGCTCGTTACAGTGAGCAACGGCAAGTGACTTGCAGACAGTTGTAAGCCATTCTTTTCACACAGATGTCATTATTGGATATGCATTCATAACTACATTTGAGAGCCACCCCTATTCAAGATAGCCACCACAACTAATCAACAACAGCTAGCATAAAAAAAAGCTCTAACTCAATTATCCTGATGCATGCTCAATAATCCAGGTAGAAAAATCAAAAAAAGTTAAGTCTGGTCCTCTGGACATTCAAAAAACAATACAAACAATTTTGTTTTTTGAATGTCCAGAGGACCAGACTTAACTTTTTTTTTTTTTTTACTCTAACTCAAATAATTTCACATACATTTAACTTAATTTTGGTGTGGTAGTAGTTGAGAGTCATATTCAACAAACACATACTGAGGTAACTATCAAACGTGCAACATATTTCCCTAAAACCTCAATTGATTTGTATTTTGAGTCAACCTAATTCAAGGAAGACACTACAGTTATACCGTTTTCAACACAAAATACTTATAACCTACTTACAAATTAAAAAAAAAAAATATATATATATTGGCTGGTCCTTCTTCAGTAGTCACCACAGTGAACTAAGTCACACAAAGACTTGGCAATTGTTTTAATGCAATACGACGTTTGCTCCAGGAGTTCTGGAGCAAAACGAAGGTGGCATGGTATGGCAAGCCAAGTGTCTCATTAATAGCCACTTTTACCTATTAATGAGACACTTGGATTGACACAGGGCTCGAGGGCCCTCTTGCGGCTGCAAATGGTAATGTTTAATATTTTTCAAGTATGAATAAATTAAATTGTCAGATCTCAGCCAAAATTTTGGTTATAAATATGAGGAAAAAAACGTATATTAGTCGCTTCGGTGTATAAGTCGCAGGGCCTGCAAATGTATGCAAAAAAAAGGTGTGACTTATACGGCGAAAATACGGTAATTTAAAGTTCAGTAAACCTAGTTGTTAAACATGCTTATCAAATAAATTACAAAGGAGTGTATTCTTAGATATCAAATAGGCATCTGTAGGAATAAATACTGTCAATAAATAAATGAGGCCTCCAACCAACACACTGGCTTATTAAGTGGCACAGTTAGTTGTCGTGGGACCTGGAAAGTAGCGCTTACTCTCATGTAAAAGCGGGTTTTTGAGTGTGTTTGGCATTGCAGTAGTATTGTCTTTTACAAACTGCATTGCTGCATGGAATAAAGTGATTATCAATCATGGCTCTGTTATAAATCCCCAAATACTTCACAGTCCAATATGTGCTGACAATGAACACATACAAAAACTAGTCATTTGATTTTGAAATGAATTAGAACAAAAATTGAAATACAATCCTAACCAAGAGCCAACAGATTTTGCCAAGACAGGGCTGGAACTAGGCTGTGATGGTATAAAAAGTGTTGAGCGTTCCTCTTTGAATAGACAGTGATGAAAGCACCTGCAGTGAACACGGTGCCAAGCTTCTCCCGTCTCACAAACATTTCAAAAACAAAAACCTTATAAGATGTAGCAGTCACACATTGGCTCCACATACACCTTCATGCTACAGCAATTAATTATGGTGGTGTCAAAAGGACAAGGCAGTAATTTTCATAGTGACAGGATGATTCAATGAGAGTGCACAAGCAAAAGGGGAAAAAAAAGGAAAGAAAGAGGGAGAGAGAGAGCGATCCTGGCCACGAGTTAATCAGTTTTCTCACTTATTATTAACCGTTATTATATTTCCTCTTTTCAATCAGGGTTTGCTTGTGCTCTGAGAATGTTCTGATAGTGGTGGGGGACTGGGAAGCTATTATTGACATGTCACCAGCTCGCTCGGTGACATCAGATGCCGACAGATCTCGAAACATAATGACAGATACTTTTCACAAATGCCGTCTTTTATTTTCAGCTCTTTCAAAGCTGCGCTACTGAAAACTTGGCAAAAAAAAAAAAAAGTGGAATGGTAAAAGGAAGACATGGTGTCCTTGAAGACAGACTAATTATATAAGGATGCAGGCTGTTGCGTGATCATGCGCAAGTCAAGGTGAAGTCAAATGCAAGATCCCGACGCAACACGTTACATCAAGGCTGAATGGCAGAAAAGATTATTTAGAAAAATCAAAACAAGACGATGAACTTGATAACCTACCAGTATTTGAAGAGAAAGAAATACTGGCAGTGAGTGTTTACAAGCTTGGATCTTCCTCTGCAGAAGACTTTGTCACATAAACAGCATCTTTTGATCCCTGTAATTAGTCTTAGCTCTTTACACAGACGCACCGCAGTCTCGAGATGTTCTAGAGATCCTCCGCAGGGGCAGCACACGGGACAATAAACATCTCCAGTATTCTCTCCAGACTCCAAGAGAAGATTTTCCACCAAGCTTCTCGGTAAAAACTGTAAGATCAGCAACTGAGAAACTGTGAACATATATAGTTTTCTGGAGTGTTTATCGCAGACTGATAAGACTTTAATTCTCTTTTCTGCTGATCTTGCTTTCCACATGCACCAAAATAATATGAATATGTTCAGGTACAGATTTTTAAGCCAGCACAAAAAGCTTCATCAGTTGTGCTCATTGTGTTTTAAACCCAACAACAATTTACTTTGTGCATCATGCTATAATTTCAGTGCTCTGTGGAAACATACTCTCCTGCAAAAAACGTATCCATGATTTCTTTTCATAGTGCATCTTCAACAGGAAATCTCAAACTGTGAAGGAGAGTTTTCCTGCAGCAAATGGTGAAAAAAGTCCAGACCAAATTGTTCACACATTCTACTGAACATTTCTGCCACATTTCTTTGTCCTACTGGGACTTCACTGCAGGTTGTAATTGCAGTAACGTCTGGCTGGAGGTGAAATGAAGACACAGTTTTGGAGACTTAGGGTTTGAAAAAAAAACCTATTTGAGGTTTTGGAGGAGTGGAAACTACACAGTGACTCCTGAAGATGAACTGTGGGCCTGATATAGATCTTGGAAATGTTGAACCTGTTCAGGAAAAATAAATCATTTTCTACATGCAACTCATTTAAAAATATTGTTTTTAATATGCTATATTTCCAAAATATAATGTGCTTGAGCTTTATACATAAATTATAGTTAGATTTTATACATGATTTACTGTGTGTGTCAAGTTTGATGGTAAATTTGACCCATTAATGCAGATTTACACAAAGACAAAGGTAAGAAAATGATTTAAATATTCCAAAACAAAGAGTTGTGGCAGCATATTTCTTACAAAACTCCTATTTGAACTGTCTGAACTTCATTAAGATAAACAGTCCAGTCTGCCTGAAAAAAATCAACTATTATGACTTATCTGGATCTGAATCCCCCGTTTGGCCTCGGCTATGAGCTGAATATCAAATGTCTCCTAGGACATGGGTAACTAGGGAAAAAACTTTGTCATGTTCCAAGCTGAACATGTTGCCCATCGTATTTTCTGGATCAGCTGACCCAACATGTTTGCATTCATCCACTCTGTCTATTTGGTCACTTGACTTCAGCAACAAAATTATTATTTTTTCTTTGTCCAAAATTTGCAACAATTTTCTTCTATAGTCTTCTGTCAGTCACTGTGACGCACAAAGCTAAATTAAACCTGCGTTGCTTTCTTTTTTTTTTTGGTTGCTATGAGAGCACTGGGAGCATCAAGGAGCTCTTACCCTCATGGTACTTGCTCACAGGTGTTTTCACTTGTACCAGCTCACAGAACCTCTTCTCTGGAATTTGTGGGTGTGCAGAAAACTGCCTCTACGTTTGACTTTTCGTTTAGTTTTCAAACTGAATCAAACTAAAACTTCACGGTAAAAAAAAAAGAAATACATAAATAAAAAAGAAGAGAGAAACTGCTGCTGCACAATTTTAGTATACTATAGTGTAGGGGTGCCCACAATTTTTCAGCACGCAAGCTCCTTTTAAAATGACCAAGTCAAAGTGATCTACGTGCTATAAGGCCCCGTCTACACAAGAACAACCTCTGGAAACGTTTGTGTTTTTTCAATGTTTAATGGGAGTAAAAAAACAAAAAAAGAGTGTGTTTACATGAAAAACACTGCAGTATACATGTCAGTCAGGTTGCCAGATAAGAAATTATGAACTATAGCACTGTCACTTTAAAATTACAGTATTTTTATCTAAACTATCATATGTGCTGAGTAAAAATATTCTAAAATGAGGTGTGTGTTGTGTTTGTTGAAAATGTGCACAGAAAAGGAGGAAGACATTTTAAATTTATCTGGCAACCCTGAATTTCAGGGCTCATTTGCATTCATTGTGCATGCAGCATCTTCATGACCGTTACGTCCAAACTGGTGAATACACGGATGTCTCTTTGGACCCTGGGTTTTATTAGTTTTGCTCCTACATGCTGAAAAAGGGTGAGCAGCACAAAAACACTCTGCTCTCTGCCATTTATTATGACTGTTGTTAGTGCAGACACACTTTGGACTGCAGCCGCCTGTAGTGCACACGTGTGGCTTTACACACAGAGAATTTCACACCTTTGAGGGGAGGGGGTTTCCCCCCAAAAAATCTTCACTCTGAGACCTGGTATGTCAATCAAGTGACACATTCATAGTGAGGATAGATGATAGGCTGACGTCTATTTTTTTAATGCCATGCGATCTACCCATAAAGCCTTTGTCATTGAACGGTAGATGCGATCGACGTATTTGGCACCCCTGCTATAGTTAATTCCCAACTTCAAAATGTACATAAAAATTCTGAACGCATATATAAAAAAAAAGTTTTAGCCCATTATTGTCGCTGTTCCTTTCCTAAACTGGCATGGGTAAAACTTCCCAGTAGTTGCAAAGCCAAACAGAACTGCTTCAAAAACATCTTAAAACACAATATGACATACTTTGTTACTTTTGGAAATATACTGAGTTTGGTTGTAGCTCCTGATTCCTGCTTAGGCAACAACGACTAAAGGGAGACATTCTCCACATTTATTGTGTTGTGCTCAAGGTCGACACAGCTGAGTTCTGCTCCATGCCTCTTTTGGTTCTGCAGTGCCTCATTCATTTCTAAAAGCTCACTTCTACGTGGGACGTGGACGGCTCCATCAGTGATTTGTGAATGAATAGAGGCAGCATAAAGAGACTGGTTTTTTGCAGACGTTTCTCAAAATGTTTTGAGAAGATGCCTTTTAAAATATTATTTGAATAGACCTGAAAGCTGCTGGATGCTTGTGACAAATCAGCACCTTTCAATTTTATTAAAGAAAAAACCTACATCACTCAGCGTTTGCAGTTGCATCTATGCTTTTTGTCCATCATAACCTCTTTTTTTCTGACTCTGTGTGAATTGCCATTCATCGTCAACTCTGTTGAATAAGTGGTACTGGCAAGTTTGTGTAGTTTTTTTTTTTTTTTTTTTTAAAGTACCACACTTGCAAAGTCTGTATACTGAATATAACCTATTTTGTCTGCAATGCAGATATTTTCTTACTTGCCATTTCCTCAAAAACAAAAAAAAAGGAATGTTTTTTTCTAACCTGCCTTACATTTTCCTATATATGTATGTAAGTGTATTGTTAATTTAATCATTAGAAAATACTGCCTCTTTAACCTGTTAAAATGTAATTTGCAAAGTATGAACTGTCTGGTGCAGTAAAAGCTTTGCTGTGATTTAAAGTTTAATTTCAGCTGTTTTCTTCCTGCAGTCCTGAGCAACCAAACAGCTTTGGTTTGTACATTTTTTACTCAACGCATTTATTTCTTGCTGTGCCACTGACAAAACTAATTAATAGTGATGTAGCTCATCCCATGACACAATGACGGTCCATGCTTGCTGACCAGCTGAAACCTGTCAGATCCCTTTGTCTCCATTATGTGTTAGAAAATGAAGAAATAAATAAAGATCCTGCTGTACAGAGATTTAATGGCTTAAGGCTCTGTGTGAAACCACAACAGGGAAGAGCCTCACTCATCACACCATCAACCAGGAAGTACCGGAAATCATTTTCACCTTGTATTCACCTCTTACTGGGCTCATAATTGCAGTAGATAGGTGCGCTCAGGGTCTAGAGTCCATTACTATATGCCCATGGACAATGATTAATGGTCTGTTGAGAACTAACAGCAAGCGGATGCTCTCAAGCGGCGTTCATGGGCTCATCGCTGCCACCAAACATCTGAGCACTTTAGCAAGACCTTGTCATGCTCTTCAAAAAGTTGACAAAAAGTGTAAATGTATGTGCACAGTCACATGTCTCTGGATGCATGTGTGAAGCAATATTGCATGCAGTCACCATTATCATGACACCTTACTTAGATCAGTCACTATAAATAATAACATTGTTTATTTTTTCCTAAATCTGATTAACTCTTTTTCTAAAAACAAAGTTCATGTTCTATCATCGAGGTTCCAAATCCAATAAGTCTCAGTTGGGTCATCTGGACAGTTTCTTTTTTTTTTTTTTACAGATACCAGGATTTGGTACTTGGATGATTGAGCATGAACTTTGTTGCCTTGAACCACTTTGGCTGTGGCTGCCGGCCTGGGAGGAGTCGACGAGGGACAGGACGGCCCCCAGAAACCATCTTAGCTCCAGCAAACTGGTTGGTCCACTTAAGGAGTTTACTGCTTGGTGGGGAAACTACTGTAACTCTACTGACTGATGAAGCCCTCTGGATAGAGAGTGAAACGTCTCTATAAAAAATAAACTGTCCAGATGACCTGACTGAGAATTATTGGAACTCTTTTTCTAGTTTTACAATAAACTCCTGTTATATTCATTAATCACTCAGTGGTTTGTCTTTGATGGCATTGAGCATTACTAAAAAGGTTTGTTAGATATTTGTATTGTGGAGTACCGAGATCAAAAGCTTGCCATTGTTTCTGGCTTTTCTTTTGGCGGACCATTTGGTTTTATGCTTCTGTGCTTTTGAATTGCAGTTGTGAATCCTCTTCTGCTTCCCCCTCAAACCTGGGTTCTGCCTCTGATTGCTGCTCACCTGTTGTTCAATTGTCATCAATGTTTGGCCTCCTTTGCTCTCTGCCAGATCCGTGTGTGGGCTTGTTTCATCACCTGTTTCGATTCTGCTTTATTATTTCCTGACCTGTGTGGACTTAGCTGTTCTAGATTATCTGATCCATAGCAATTTAAGTTCTGGTCCATTTGAGAGTAATTGGAGACTTTAATCATTCAATCAGACTGTCGTCTGTGATTTCTGCATCTGGACCCTTTGTCATCACAAACCCATTCACGACAGAACTATGATATCGTCATGGAAAATATTAAATCTGCTTTAAGGATTTGTTTGCTCTAAATTTGTACAAAAAAAATAAAGAAAGCTGTGCTTTACTGATGCTTAACTTACCGATGGGGCTGGCTTCCCTCCTTTCGCTGTGCACACAAGAGTGAAATTCTGGGCTTGGTATCGACTGAAGGGGGCTGGAGTGTTCTCTGCCACCACTGATATATTGTTTGGTGGAGCTGTGGAGGACAGGGGAAACTGTGAAACAATATCCTTATACAGTGAAAAAAAAAATAATGCACCATCATGCATCCCTTAACTGTCAGAAAACATTAGCCTCCTCTCTCTTAAAAGCATCTCATTGGTTATTTTGTAATGAAATGTCATCTAAGGGTTGTATATGTAGGTGGAAACTATGATGCCAATACTGACAGCATAGTGAGAGTCAGAAAAAATAAAAAATAAAAATAGGAGATCTGAAACACTAACTTGCTTTATCTTTATTGTGTTTGTTCTCAAAAGAAACCAAGAACCTGCTGAGAGATGCTCTAAGAATGAAAACTGAATCTGGGCAATACATAAGCTATACGGTGCAAAGTTTCACACTTATACCACAAAACCAGCCATAGAAATATTTCCAAGAATTCTAAGTATGTCACATGTAGTGAAATAGGAAAAAAAAATACATAAACTGATCATCACTTCACAGCATTAGAGGGTGAGATAGAGAAAAGAGGGTAATGAATGAAAATCTACATTCATGCTGGTGAGCATGCTGTGCTCTGGTCCTTGAACAGGAACGTTCATGCGAGTGTGAAGTGTGCTGGTTTAAACACAATTTTCACATGATAGCGCTGCAGCAGAGGATTTCAGGCTGCACAAATCAGATGACGACTGCGTGAGTTCAAACATCTCAAAACATTTCATGTAGATGCAGTTTTTTTTTGTTTTTTTTTTACTTGTTCCAAATGTCTACATTTCATCCCGAGGCTCGTTTCCCTCCTTTGTGCTTATTGTAGGCATTTAACAATTGTTCAACATTTCCCTCAAGATTTGTGAGGGAGATTTCATGAATAATAAATCAGACCCAAGCTGTAGACACAATGAGCAGCATTAACCCACTGTATGAGAGAAGTCCCGAGAACTCATCAGAAATTACACTTTATAAATACACTTGTTACAACTTAAAGCAGATATTGCAAAAAAAAAAAAAAAAAAAAAAAAAGTCACAGTGGGAGCCATGAATTTTTTAATGTGCCAGTTTTATGTCTAAATCTATTAAATGCTTTTAAACAGACATACCACTGCAATTAATTGATTTAAAGTAGGTGGGGGGTTGTAAGGGGATTTAGCTACAGAGGCCCGGGTGGCTCTGTGTTTCCACATCTCTTAATTGCTTATTGATGGAATTCATATGGTTGTAAATTAACCTTAGAACACTCCATTAGCCAACTGACAAGCCTGTCTCAACCTGGCATATGATTAGCTGTCAGAGGTCTGCTCTTGACACGCTCAGACAGTCAACGCAAAATCTGTGCATTTTAAATTGTGCACAGTGAAGCTGTACAACACGCAAGATGTGTCAAGTGAAAATGAATTACTTGATTAAACAATATTGATTAGTTCATTGTTTTAAGGGGCTTGATTTTTGGATTTTGTCTCTTTCAAATATGTGTATTGTATTTTTAGGCCTGTAAGTCACAGTTTTTTGCATAATTTGCATGCACTGCGACTTATACACTGAAGCGACTTATTTATGTTTTTGCCCCCATATATATAAACCAATTTTTGGCTGAGATATGACCGTTATCATTCATTCGGATATTGAAAATATTAAACACTACCATTTTCAGCTGATATATGGCACTCGAGTTGTAGGGCATGCCGTTGTGTCATATATCAGAATCAGAATAAGCTTTAAAATCATTGCAATGGGATACAACGAGAACATGTACGTACAGTCGTCCGAAAGATGGGCGTAGTGCACAAAGTTTCTGCTAATTAGCACGGCCCTTTTATTCTTATTCAGGATAATATTTTTGCTTAGATGAGAAAAGGGACGAAAACATGAGGAGAGAAAGTACTGTATTAAAAAAAAAAGATCTCTCACACCTTGTTCTAGACAGGGCGCGGTTTGAGGCATCAAAAAAACCTAATACAGCAAAGCAACATAAACATGATACATATAGGTAATAGGTAAAAGTAAATATTAATGACACAATTGGCTTGCCATAGCCTGCCACCTTCATCCAGCTCTGGGATAATGCCTGTAGCGACCGTCAAATCAGCTTCATTTTGCTGCACTGCCACGGCAAAATGCAGCTAATTTGACAAATGAAGTGCATTTATGAAGTAAAACTTCAATTGAGACACACCTTTACTATAATTTTGAGCAAACAAATAATTGTCTTTAGGTGTTAATCTTGTTAAATTTTGTTATTAAGTCCTCCTCTGCACGGTCCTGTGTCCGCCATTTGGCAGCCAATCGATTTTTGGCACAACACTGGCCCACATTTCTTGGTTGTCAGCGGTGACGCATAATAGATGCGACTTATATGGCGGTGCGACGTGTACAGCAGAATATACGGTAGTTCTTTAAAAAAATCTGCAACCTGCTTCCAAATACACTACATGGCAGTTCATAATTATAAATAATTTACACAAAATAAGCATTAGGAATAGTAAAAAAAATGGGAGTTTGAATGTATAAACTTTGAATAAAAAGCAACCTTATTAGAATTCTGTTTAATTGTTTGTTTCTCTTTGATCAGTATTGATGCTAAAACAAATAATCACCTATGCTAGTTAAGCAGGAAAGTTGCACATTGATCAGGATGCTCTGTTGTTCTCTGTTGTATGGGTGGGGGGCACCTAATAGAAAACTAAGCCTGAGACAGCAATAATCCTTGGCGAAATATTTGACATGATTAATACCGAGACCTGCTGTGCACAGCACACTATTTGCAAACACAACAACCCTGTCCAGGATTAAGATGGTTGTCTGTGATGATGAAGTCTAAGCCTTTCATACTTCATTAAATTACAGATCTCTCTTTATGCTTGTTAAAGATTCAGCTCCTTTTTAAGTGACATAATTCTTGGTTTTACTGAGATCCTCGTACTACAACTCTAATCTGATGAGCTAATTCAGTTTTTTTCTTTTGACATGGACACAATCCAACACTTGGAGCTAATGTTGACGCACGGCTTATACAAACTGAGGAAGATAAAATGTCAAATGGAATGCAAAAACAGTAGAAAAAATAGTTTGAATCTAAAATATACAAGAGTTTCAAAAAAGGATGTATGAAATGAAGATTTTTAAATCCTCAAACATGTCAAGATGCTTTCAGGAACAATTTATTTTCATCATGATTATTATTTTTTTTTTTGTCCCGTGTTTTTTTCATTTTTTTATTTTTGCTTTGTAGTTTCTATGTTACCTTTTTTCTTTGTTTTATTTCTGTTTGGTTTGGTTTCTGCTCTACCAGCAAACTTGTTCCATGTATTTGAATACCACACCTGCTTTACATTCAGTCACTAGTCCTGCAGTTTTCATATTATCAGTTGTCATTTTAAGTTATTTTATATATTAAAAAAAAAAAACTTCAGACAATGCATAAAAAAATATTAAGTATAATGTGAGTTCATAAAAATTGTTTACAGTTGATCTTATATTTTAGCTAAGTTTTTTATTTTATTATTTTTTATCTTTTTATTTTTTTATTAATTCATCTTGCTTTTGTATAGTAATTTTGTTTGGAATATATTTTGGGGACAAGGGGCAAATTTTATAAGAATTCATTCTTCTTCTGCTGCCTTTCATTTTATTTCTGTGATTGTATATCTTTTTCTTTTCTTTAAATTGTATTATATTTGTTGTTTGGATGAAATGAAATGAATAAATAAAACATACATACATACATACATAATTGTGACACAACATCAATTATTTGCCTGGTTTAAAACACCTACTGCACAAAACTCTGTCTCGATTCCATTAACTAATAAAAATACAGATGTTGTCCATCTTCAGTCCAGCAGTTTGCTCCCTCTTATTAAATACATTTGCACGCCATAGAAATAAAAGCTGCATTTTCTCCCTTTTATTCCTGATAGCACCATCATTCGCATCAATATTAATTTCTACTTCCATCTCTTGTTTACCAACACCTTTTTTGTTCTTTACCCTAAAGCACCACTACTCTGGTATCCTTTAGACAAAAAAAAATAAGAATAAAATGACAAAACCTGTAAATGGACATGTGAATAAGCAAAGCAGGACCATGCACACTTCTCAAAAGAAACTGTTTTCTTCCCCTGTCCTTACCTGGGCTTCTTGTTAAGGGATGTGGAACTCCTGGAACAATTAGACCTAAAAGAAATGCTGGAAATAGCTCTTTGCACTAAGTACCCAGGTCTGGCTTCTGGTTTGATATCTCAACTTGAAAGGCTAATTACTAAAAGGGCACAATGGCTTTTTCAATTTACAAAATCATTTACATGAAACCCAACTATTGTGACTTGATGTTCCAAAGTAATCAACGTGGATTTTTAATAATTGTACCCAGCAGTGCATTGCTGCAAGGCATTTTGATATTCAGTGTGACATATTATCTAAAAAATAACTCCCTAAACATGTGCTTTAAAAAAAAATCACATTGCTGTATGGGTTTTTGCTTATGTTTTGAGGTAACACTGAAATATAGATAATCAGACGTACATCCATTTAAGGGTACCGGATAGTAAGGGATGGGGAGAAGTTTCAATTAAAACATGTTATACATAATTTATCTAAGCAGGGTGTTGTTGCCTTACAATATTTTATCGTTACTTTTCATGTGTGATATTTGTAAATGTATCACATTCAGTAATAAAAATGTCCTTATTTCCTCTAGGCTTAAAATACGAAACTTCAGCACAAATGTTAAGCATGCAGTCTCATTACTGTTAATGAGGACAATATTTTTTTTAAGTTTTTCTTTAAATTCGATTAGACATTTCTGCAGTGCAGACAGCTGTATTTCTAAACTATGTTCTCAAGGGGCACAGTGCCCTGCATGTTTTTAGATGTTTACCTACTTCATCACACTCGATTTAGACTGATGGGTCTTTAACAGGTTTCTGCTGAACTTGATGGCAAGCTGTTCAGGTAATTCATTTCCTTAAATTAGGTGTGTCAGAGCAGGGACATTTCCAAAACGTGCAGGAGAGTGTACCTCACAGATTAGGATTGGGAAACACTGACATGTGGCATATCACTATTTACCACATCCCAGATACATAATGACACATTTATATCAGACGGAAAGAGGGCCTTGAACTGACATTGTCATCAGTATGCAAAACAGCCTCATGTCAGCCTCGGGTTATTATAAGAGTTAAGATGAGAAAGCACAAGTTACAAGAAACAGAAGCAAACTCCAAAGAACATTACAAAAAATATTTTCACTCATTAAAACTCAGAAGGTTTGTACTCAACACAGATCAATGGCAAAATCCAGACAGAGAATGTAGATGGAATAAAGGAAACAGACAGCAGGGGTAAAGTAATCTGGCATCGTTTTACCAGACTGTGTCTTCTTACGTAGAAAGATGGGCTTGTGCAACTATAACGGCCTAATTATATTATTAAAGCCCCTCTCAGGAAAACAAAAATCTAATTTTTTTCAAGCATTTTGCGAATAAGCAAGGTAGTTTCTTGTTTGATTGTTTTTATATAAAGCCTAATTCGGGAAAACAGAGAAAAAAATGCATTACATAACATTTCAAAATCTGTACTTAATTTTTCTAAATTATGATCTTTTTATACCGTATACTACGTCTTATTGGCATGCTCAAGTAATGGACTATACTTATATAGCACTTTTCTATCCTATCAAGATACTCAAAGCTCTTTACACTACAATCTGTGGCCTCATTTACCCATTCATACAGCACTCTACTATTTCTTTACAAAGAATCATCAGAGCTTTAATACATTCATGCACTGATGGGACACACATCAGAGGCAATGAGGGGTTCATTGTCTTGCCCGAGGACACTTCAGCATGTGATTGCTGGCGGAATCGAACCCCCGACTCTTGCATTAGAGGACAACTGCTCTAAGCACTCAGCCACAGCCACCCACATATTGATCCACATATTACATTTAATGCATCATTTTACTCAGTAAACAAAGGACCAAGTATATTTTTGCACCAGTGACACCTGTGACCCAAAAAGGAAGAGGTGAGTAAAGATAATGAATGGATGGATTGATGGATCATGGATCACTGTGTTATTGCTACAGTCAGTAAGATTCCTAAAGATAAATCGCAAACTGTTATTAAACAATATGAAGCATTTTTTTTTCTGAGCAAACTTTTATTCATGATTTGTATCATTTTAACAAGATGATAATTTGTACAATTGCTGATGTGGAATCACTATGGTACTTTTTCTATGATGGTTTCTCCAGAACAATGGATAAGCATGCTCCATTCTAGAAATACAAAGTAAAAGGTCAAAACAATGCATGTCAAAATTACACAAAGCGCACAATACGGAATGGGTCAAAGCATGCGAAACAGATTCAGATGCTGACTGGCTTACTTTTAGATATATAATATTACAACAGTTGCAATCCGAAATGCACAATTCCAACTTTTCTTTAACAGAAACATCAAATAATCTCAACAACCTACAGAAATTCTGGAATACTATCAAGTCATGAAATGGAGACAAAAATAATTTTGAGTGTCCACCACTTGAACATAATCACTAACATAATTGAGATGTTTGATTGTTTTAACAGACATTTAATTTCTGTGGGTTTCATATCCAACACTCCTGGTGTTTCACATTTCACCACCCCTGTTTGTCCAGACAGTCAGGGGATGGTATCATGCCCCTTTGATTTTACTCATGTAATGGAATTAGAGGTGCACAATGCCATAATAATTTTAGATCCCGAGAAGTCAGCAGGTCCTGACCATTTGGATCCTTATTTTTTTAAAGTTGGCAGTTGATTTTATTGCACCACCTCTAACCTACCTTTTTAATCTCTCCCTGAACATTGGTGCAATTCCTTTAGTGTGGAAATCTGCCTACTTGCTCCCCTTGTTCAATGGAGGTGACGAGAGAAATGAACAATTACAGGCCCATTTCTAAACTGTCTGCATTGGCCAAGGTTCAGGAGACCAGACCTCGGCGTGTGAACAACTGAATGATTTTCTAACAGCAAATAACATTTGGTCAATTTTTCAATCTGGTTTTAGGAAAAGGTGCAGCACTACAACAGCAGCTTTAATGATGTTATTCGCTTTTAATATTACAGACAACATTGTGCAGCACCTTTTATGGACCTGTCCAAAGCCTTCAAGACTGTTAATCATAATAACGTAATGCAATAGCTTCTTATTATGGGATTATCAAAATGATCAGGTGATTGGTTTGAAAATTACTTGGAAAACAAATCAAAGTGTTCAATTTCAAGGTCTAACCTCCACCTCACTCAAAATAACTAAAGGGGTGCCTCAAGGATTGGTGTTGGGGTCATTACTTTTTATTATTTATATTGACTTTTTGGATTATAATGTACCATGTGCAACATTCCATTTTTATGCTGACAACACAGCTATATATGGGGAGTGGTGGCGCAGAGGTTAGAGAGGTGGGCTTGTGATCCGAAGATCGCCGGTTCACGCCCCGGCCCCGACAACATCAAAATTGTGGGTGGGGTAGGTAAAACACCCACACTTGCCTCCACCCTCATTCGCCCCACTCTGGGCCCATGAGCAAGGCCCTTAACCCCCACCATGTGCTCCCTAAACAGGTCTCTCTTGAAAATGAGTTCTCATGGCTCAATGAGACTAACCTGGATAAATAAAGGCTAAATGAAAAATGAAAAAAATATTGTGCTGCTTCAATGCCAAGCAAATCACTCGGTTTGATACAATGTGCCCTCAACATTGTCCAGAACAATTTAAATAGCCCAAAAGATGTTAGATGAAACCAAGATGATTATGTTTTCTAGCTCTGAGACTGAGGCATCTGGTTTCCAAGCAGTGACAACATTTTAAGGCACTCCTGTGAACAGGTGTTTTGGCATAGATACTTGGGTTTTATTCTTGATGATGCTTTGCTCAACATATTCAATATCTAGTTAAAATACTCAGTTTAAAAGTAGGTCTTTCTTTTTTTTCCCCCAGAATCAGATCCAGCCTTTCTTTCAAAGCAAAAAAAACAACAAAAAAAACAACAAAAAAAAAAACTTGTTGCTGCTGTGTTTTTGTCAATTCTAGATTATGGTGATGTACATACAGTATATGCATCATCTCAGTGTTTAGGGTTGCTGGATTCTGTTTACCATGGAGCTCTACTTTTTATTACTGATCTTAAAATCTTGACACATCACTGTGTGTTGTATGCCCAGGTGGGATGGTCCTCCTTGTCCATGCATCGATTAAACGATTGGTACATACTGTACTTATACATAAGGCTGTACTAGGTCTTTTCTCTTCCTATCTCCTCATCTATAAAACTCAAACGGACCGGAGGTATTCACTTCGCTCCAAGGACTACTAGTTATTGTCTGGGCCTAAAGTCCAGATGGAATAAGAGAAAAAGTAATTTCAGTTTGGTGCCCTGTCCACCTGGAATCAACTTCAATCTAGTCTAAAAATGAAGGAGCTGGTTTCATTTAACATTATTAATATATTTAAGGGTATTTTAAAAGGTGTTAAACAAATATCAGGTTGTGTTTAATCTGATATGAATAGTTACATTATGAATTGGTACAGATGCACCCTTTTAAAGATGATATTTAACAATTTATTGTATTTAAATGTTACTTATTATTGTTATTTTATTCATAATTTTAATTTATTTTAAAAACGTTGTGTGTGTCAATGTTAAATGTTACTATTGTTAGTTTGTTTTGTGAAAATTTGAATTTTGTTACCAGTAGGTTTGGCCAGGGCAATCTTGTCAAAGAGTCTTTCTTTCTCCTGGTAAAATAAAGGATTTTATTCCAGAGCTGCAGTTTTTAATAATTCTGCTACAAATACCACGTCTATTAACTGGTGCAACACATGTTTTTATTGTTAAGGTGTATCTGCAGCTATTCTTGGATGAAGAAGCAAACGGTTGTCAGATCTGCGCACGTGTACAATTTCATGATTTACTTTTACGTTTTTTTTTTTTAAACCCTATTCTTCAGGACTTGAGTGTGTGTTGCTTAGATAATTTAAAAACAGGCCATTCAAGTTTTACATTGCAGCTCCTGGTGGTGCACAATGACAAACCGTGCAACATGACCACCTGCTGCTTTATTTCTGCTCTGAGATTGCTTCGAGCACAGATATACTGTATATGCACGGGAAACAGAACTTTCCAAATGCATGTAGCTGCAAGGCAAAAAAAAAAAAATAATAAGTGGAAGGCTATATATACCATCCAGACACAGTAACGCTGAGTGAAACATATAATACTGCTAAGTGCTCATATTCCTTATTTTGAGAAGTCACATAGTTGGATTGGCCAGGATTGTGGCAGTCATGGAGATAGATGACAGCCTGAAAAAAACAATCAAAGTATCCCTCTCTCAAGAGGACACAAAAGAAGGAAATGAAAAAAGGGGAGGCTGAAATGCTGAAACACAAGGCATGAATTCCCTATACCAGAGTCTATAACTTTTTAAACCTCTATTCTCCAACATGAGCAGCATAAGGAGATAGGAGAGACACCAAAATGCTTTTTAATCACATTTTCTTTTGTACGTTTAGCATTTGCATTTACACCCCCACCCTGTTAATTTGCATGGGTTATTACTGTGCTGTCAGCTCGTATCGGATCCTCTCGCCCAGCCAACCAGCTAGCAGAGTAGATGGCTGCAAAGAGAGCAAGACTCTTGTGGCTGTCAGGAAGAAGAAGGGGATGACACACAGAGACAAAAGCTTGTGTCATCCTGAACAAGTTCCCCAGTCTCAAAGCCCATTAATCACCGCAACGTTGTTGAAAATACAGCAACATTTCTGTGTGCTTGGACTGGTCAGTGGGTTGTAGAGAGTGAATTCTGCACTCTTCATATTTATGCTTCAGCTGATACATAACCACAGTTACCTTCCTTGAAACATTTAAAGCATCCACAAAGTTAGTGAAGAAGCACACGTAAACAACAACAAAACATGGTAGCATAGGTGCAGTTGTGTGTTTTCCGTTCCTCTCGTCCCATATGATTGGAAATATATGTCATGGCTGCATGTGGCTTTCCTCATCCTCCCAAGCTGACATCCTCTAAGGGTAGACCAAGCTTGGACTTACAACTTTGTGCTTATAATGAGGACAAGGGGGACAGGGAAGAGCATTTTGCCAGCACAGTTTGAAGGCTTGGTTGCGACAGGACAAAAAGGAAAGCTTCTTTGTGTCTTCCAAATAGCAGCCAGTGGCAGATGGGACTTACCCCATACCCAG
The DNA here is from genome assembly GCF_014905685.2 of Nematolebias whitei. NCBI lineage: Eukaryota > Metazoa > Chordata > Actinopteri > Cyprinodontiformes > Rivulidae > Nematolebias > Nematolebias whitei. The sequence continues at coordinate 45,557,481 of NC_056504.1, forward strand.
TCCAGCATCAATTATGCTGTGACTGGCACCCTCATCCCTAAAGTATATCTTTTTTTCTGTTTAAGGGCAGAGGTTTAGGTTGGCAATCTGTTGCAATTTGGCCTCTTTACTACTAGCCTTCTCCAGCCCAGCCAGCCCCCCTCTTTTAGCAGTCTGGTAATTCACAGGGCACAGACATGAACTCACCTTTTAAGATTCCCCAGAGCCAGACGGATTTCTTGATTTGTCTGTGAAGCTTAGTGGTATAGATATTTTTATAACAAATTTACCAAGGGTGTAAATGAGAGTGTAAAATTATATGATACTAAAGAGAGTAACTTGAGGTGGAGGAAAATGATTCACCTCATCTCCTGAACACATGAACAATTCCCCAAAAATCTTAGAGAGAATCTACATCAAACACCTTCAGCCAGACGGCTAGAAGCTCCACAAATGTCAATAAACTATACACAGCATTCAGGGACAGGCAGAAGGATTCATATTTCAAGCTGACACATAAGGGTTGTTGATGGGGCAGTTATGAACAAGATAAATGGACGGCCATGGATAACAATTTCTGTTAGCAAAAAAAGAAAATGGAATGCTACAGAATGACTTTTCTTACTTTGGCAGGCTGAACTTTGTCAACTAAAATTCAAATGTTTCATTGGAAAAACTGTTAATTGTCCTCACGTTATTAGATTACAAAACACATTTGCATACTTATGTAAAAAAAAAAAAAAAAAAGAAGCAAAAAGAAACAACTAATAAACCAGTAAGATGATTGTTTTGATCAAAAGTCTATGACAGTTAAAAAAAAATGCACTGGCATCTAATATAAACTAGATTAGTGTCATTATTCAAAAATATTTTAGAAATCCTCACAAAAGGACATTTTTAAATGAATGGCCTACAAAAAAAGTCTTGTACATTTATTCATATATATGTATATATGTGTGTGTGTGTGTGTTGATTTCCTGAGAAGTAGTCCAGTGAGAATATAGGTATTTATTTCTAATGTAATGTTCATTAAAGTAATTGGAATACTGATGTTAATGATGCTGGGTATGATAAGAAAGAGAACAAAATAAACATATTTTACATTTAACTTAACATTCAGCAGGGTTGCTGTCATGGAATACGTAATAAATCAAGTGTTTCCTTGAATATTTCATGTTTTAAACCTATAAAACAAAAGAGCTTTCAGAAAGGGAACACTAGTCTTTGGTCCAGCTTTAAGTTTGGGACTCCAGTTTAAAGCCACGGAAAACAACAGCCTATAAATGTTCTTGAGTTAATTAGTTTTAGTTTTTCTTTGTAGGTTTTACTTGCTCTTTAAAGTTTACAACAGCTTTGATGCTCAATGACTTCTTTGTTAAGGTGAGGCATTTAAATTACCTGTTACAAAAAACAGGGTGAACACTGTGATTAAAAGTACTTCATGTTATAACATAAAGCACAATATCTTTATTTCACACTGCACTTAGGGTCATTTTATTCACTTTTTTCCAATCTTTAGAACGACACAACTACAAAGTTATGCAATAGTGTGAGAACAACAACAAAAACTAAATTCTGTGCCTGGTTGTAAATGATGTTAAGACTAAATTGTTCCATATACCATGTCTACAAATGCAATTACTGTATGACTTAAGAAAAATGTATTCGTTTAATTGCTACACCTCTAATGAAGTGGTTGACACAAACAAATAATGGGTGGACTGTTGTATGCTGATTCCTGGCACATAGTACCATCTTTTCAAAAATCATCCACACTAATTTGAATTTCTTTCAGAGAATTTATTGCAAATTCTGCAGGGAAAGAGACTTTCAGCACTTCTCCCAGTGATTACTGTGATTCCCAAAAGGCATAAAAACTCTAACTCAAACAAAAACTCAGACATTTGTGAAAGTACGATGTGTCTAGGCACCATTTGGGATTGCAGTTCTGGTCATGAAAATAAAATAATTAGGCAATAAGACAAAATGATACAACAAGTCAGTTAAATGACAAAAGCAGGATTAAAGTAATGGATCTAATAAATACTTCAAATGAAATCATTGCTCTTTTGTAAATAACTGTTATTCCTCGTTTGTTCTTCTAAGATAATATAATTTGTTTTTCAATAATTTCAACTGAATCTGCTAAAACTGAATAATCCACTTTTTTTTTTTTCATATACACCTGATTTTTATTATGCATCTCCCAATCTTTAGAGTTAAGGAAACGTAATCATGTGACATTCACACTCGTCTTTACGTGGTAAATCTAAACTCTAGACCAGCCTTGACGTCATTTCTCAAAGGACCAAACCCGTTTATTCGATCTTATTTTGTTTTGTCTTACAGCTGTTTTATCTAATCATGTTTGTTCGTTTGTATCGTTCCATGGAAACCGCATGAAGTATAATGATGATTTCAATCAGAAAACCAAGATAAATACACACTTTTTAAATAAAGTACACTTTAAAAAAGTTAAACAATATATATTTAGTTTGTGTAACCAGCTATAATGTTAGATTCAATGTTCTTTCCATCAATAAGACATTTCTTTTTTGTATCTTTAGACGATCTAAGAAGGTTGAAATCATCTTCTAAGCACATGGAGATCAGATTGAATGTATTGGAACCCCACAAGATCATTTTTTATTATAGTATAAAAGTGTAAATTTATTATTAGCACTGAAATGACATTTGATTGCTTCATAGTGACATATTTCATATCCAATTCCACAATAATCATGAATGCATTGGTTCTGATTTTGGTCATAGAAAGTATTAGATTTATGTAACGGCTGGAAACAGCTTTCATTTTGAAAATAAATTGAACTCTGATTGTGAAGCAGGCCTTCCTAAACTAGATGTGATGACTAACATCCCGGTGATTCTGACCTCCTTTTGACCCGTAAAAAAATGCTGTTTTCAACTTCCTCCCTCTAAACTTTTGATCATAAATCCAGTGCATTTGAAAAAAGCTCATTCACTGACCAGCGCTGGATATTTACCCCTCGTCTTCTGGCATTTTCATGACAGTGATAAACTTGCAACCAATATTTCTGCTTTTTTTTCCTTTTTCTTTTTTGACAATTGAATCTTTTGAACATAGCAGTTCAGTGAATTTGTGAAAACCTCCTATTATAGTGAAACCTGTCAAACAACTGCAGCCCAAAATCCCATTTTCTCCTCGAGTTATTTTACACTCAGCAAAAGTGGAGACAGTTTCAATTAAATCTGCAGCTTTTGCCTTAAGCTATGGCAGGTGTTGGTTCAAGGATGCCTTTAATTGTTAAACTAGTTGGCACCAATAATGAGAGTTATTAAATTGACCTGTTTCAAGAAGAGTGTGAGAACATGGCAAATGGAACATTAACAAGCTGGTTAGGAGTCTGCTCTATGCTGTTTTATGGCCTTTTCAATAACACATTATGTAAATGCTGAATAAAATGCGGAGTAAAAAGGATAAACTATAAAACCACGATTTGCTTTTGGATTTATTTGTTGTGGCCTTTGTTAAAGGCAGGTTAAGCAATTGTGCCATGCTGTACTACACCTGCCGCTTCAGATTTATCAAACAACGATCTTGTTCGGAATATTCCCGAGAGCATGACTTGTGCATCTTTCCTTTCAGTGAGCGAGAGCTAGGAGACAGAAAAAGACCAAGCCTGACCTCATGGTTGCTGCACACTGTATTTGAGGGTCATGAATTTGCAATTTCATGCCTTCATATTAACTGCAGATGTAGAGAGCCACTTCATCACGACACCCTGCTGCCTGAGGTCTTGATTACAGTTTTCCTCAAGTGCCTCGCCAGTTTCCCCATACAACTTGGCATAATTAGGATGACCAGATTGCTCTGATTCACCCTTGAAATTGCTCTGATTCAGCCCAGAGCTGGGCGTGTCAAAGTGTTTGTATTTGTATGTGTAAGAGTATTTACTAAGAGTATGTTGCACAAGTTGGTGTGGGTAAACATGCATGTCAGTCTGTGTGTGCATATGCATAATGCATGCAACTCTTGAACTCAAAATGTAGATTACAATATTTTACTTGTTGTTTTGACAGAAACACATTAAAAGCACTACCATTTATGAAGACAACAAACAAGGCATCAATTTTACACTCCCCCCCCCCCACCCCCGAACTTACAACCACTAGCAAGGTTTTTGTAAGCCTTTTGCTCACACTACTTTTTTTTTATTTTTTTTACAAAATTGTAGAGTGTCAACAAGCAAAATGAGCCTTTCATTGTTCCAGGTATTGTTTAAACATTTTTATTTCAGTTTATTAAATATTTTAACACATGCTGAAAATACTGTAGTTTTTTTTATCAGTATTATTATCAGTTTGAGCACGGGCTCCCCCAGGGCTGTGTTCTGAGCCCACTTCTCTTTACCCTGATGACCTACGACTGCGTTGCCAGGTCTGAGACCAACCGCACCATCAAATATGCAGACGATGCCCCGCTTGTGGACTTGATTAGCAACAAGGATCAGGCATATTAGGGAGAGGTGGTGCACCTTGTGATCTGGTGTGGGGAAAATTACCTGGTTCTGAATGTCAACAAAGCCAAAGAGCTCATTACTGACTTCAGGAAAACAGAACAACGGCGCATGCCGCTGCTCATAAACAACACAGAGGTGGAGGTGGTGGAGAGCACCAAGTTTGTGGTGGTGCACATAACCAATCAGCTGTCTGGGTTAAGAAACACTGGGTCCCTAAGAAATGCCAGCAGCGCCTGCACTTCCTCTGTAGGCTGAAGAGATCACACCTCCCGCCCCATTTCTTCACCACATTCTACAGAGGAACCATCGATAGCATCATGACCAGCTGCATCCCAGTTTGGGAAGGAAGCCGCCCAGCTGTAGTCTGGAAGGATCTGAGGGGGGTGGTGAGAATGGCAGAGAAAATCATTAAGACACCCCTTCCATCCATCCAGGACACTGGTCTCAAATGCTGTCTACATCTGGACCTGCCATTCTGTGTTTGTTTGTTTCTCCTTCCTGTCCTGTCAAACCCAGCCAGTCAAAGCAGATGGCCGCTTGTCCTGAGCTTGCTTCTCCAGGAGGTTTCTTCCTGTTAAAAGGGAGTTTTTCCTTTCCACTGTTGCCTTTGTGCTTGCTCAGGATGAGAGACTGTGACGAAGTGAAGATTCAACGAGTCTGCTGGATTCCTTCCTTAGAGAACTTTTACTAAGTGGGTTTTGTATGAATGTGAATGTTTCAGTACAGTGTCCTGAGACAACGTCGTCTGACCAGAGCAAACATAATCAAAAGAGACAACTCGCACCCACAATATGTACGGTTTACTCTGTTGACCTCTGGAAGGTGCTGCAGCCTGAGGACCAGAACCACCAGGTTCTGCAACAGTTTCATCCCATGAGCTATTAGACTGCTGAACTCAGGTCACTAATGAAGTGACCACAATAGCAAACACACACAGGCAGAGATATTCCTAAACACCAACATCTATAAAATGCATGAAAATTACAAACTCCTACAATGCAGAGGAGAAAGGAAATTACATTTTGTTCAATATGGCATGGTGCACTGTACAATTCTGAATGACTTTAAAGTTTATCCATCCATCCATTTTCTTTACCCGCTTATTCCATTTTTGGGTCACGGGGGTCGCTGGTGCCCATGTCCAGCAATCACTGTGCGAGGGGCGGGGTACACCCTGGACGGGTCGCAAGTCCATCACAGGGCCACATAGAGACAAACGAGACAAACAACCATTCACTCTCTCACTCACACCTAGAGAAAATTTAGAGTTACCAATCAGCCTAACATGCATGTTTTTGGACTGTGGGAGGAAACCGGAGTACCCGGAGAAAACCCACGCATGCACGGAGAGAACATGCAAACTCCACCCAGAAAGGCCCCTGGACCGGGGTTTGAACCAGGGACCTGCTCGCTGAGAGGCAGCAGCTCTACCAGTTGCGCCACCGTGCTGCCTTCACTTTAAAGTTTATATTTATTTTTATTATTTTATATTTAAATAATTCCATTTGTTGAATTAAGACTTTTTAATTGAAATTAAAACTAAGAGTGAAAATAGAAATCGCTAAAACCAGCCAGTCTAATTTATTTCAGTGACTCAAGAAAAAACTCCATACTAAAGGCACAATTTCATTAAAATGTTTACACACATAAGTTAATCTAACATCAGTTACATATTTCTAGATTATATCAACATGAGCAAACATAAAATAACAAATTTAGTGCCATTAAGAAAAATTAGAATGGCATTTTTTTTAATTACTGCTCAGTTTATGTCAAACCTGTTTTTCATACTGGAGCATTACTTTGCAAAATGCAACTTTGTCTTTTAACTTAATCTGACAACATCAAAGCGTAAAGGAAAAAGCTGGAGAAATAATCTAATTCATAAGTGTTCACTGGCACTTTTAAAACTCTACTGAAAGAGTTAGATGTGAAGGTCAGTATCACAGAAAAAAAAAAATGCTTCTTCCTGTTTCATGAGGGATAGTATTTTTCATTTCTTCATCTCTCCAAACCCCCCCCCCAAAAAACAAATATCAAGACGGCAAAAATGCAGGTAGCAACATTTACTTGTAGAGCAGAAAAATCGAATGCTCGTGGGTATGTGGTCTGTGGTTCTTCTCTCAGATGAGACAGGATGTTTTTCTGCTGACAAAAGATTCAATTTTTTACTTTTAAATGAGTTATTTTATGTGTAAAACACCATTTTCGGGAATTTAGTTGACGTTCAGAGTCCCAGTTTTTTAGAGTTGATTTAGGGGATATTTGTTCAAACCAAGATACATTTTTGGAACTCGTGCTACTATATGCAGACAAAATCTACACAGAAATAACTGCAAAATCTCAATGAAAATATTAGTTCAGTTAACAATTTTAAACAAAGGCACGAGTGCAAGTTCCTCATACTGCTTTATAAATGATTATTAAAGGATGGGATTGCAGATAGAGCATTTTGTTGGGCCCAAATGAACACAAGCTCATTTCAAAACTGACTGAACATCACAAATAAGTGCAGAATCCCAAACAAACTGACCAGCTAATCATCGTCCATCTTTCCAAATAATTAGAGAGTTTTGAATTACTAAAGTTATCGACATAATCATCAATCAGTCTTACTTCTAACCTACAAAGCTCTCAACGCCCTAGCTCCATCTTATATTACATTCTATATTATTATAATTATATATTATATATTTTTTTCATTTTTTTTTTTTCATTTAGCCTTTATTTATCCAGGTTAGTCTCATTGAGCCACGAGAATTCATTTTCAAGAGAGACCTGTTTAGGGAGCACATGGTGGGGTTAAGGGCCTTGCTCATGGGCCCAGAGTGGGGCGAATGAGGGTGGGGGCAAGTGTGGGTGTTTCACCTACCCCACCCACAATTTTGATGTTGTCGGGGCCGGGGCGTGAACCGGCGATCTTCGGATCACAAGCCCACCTCTCTAACCTCTGCGCCACCACTCCCCCATATAAATATTACATTCTACATTTGCCTTATAATCTAGATGTTTTTGCTACTTTTTTGCCATCTTATTTTAAATTGTAAAAAATAAAAACAACTGCATATCCTCTTTTATGATTGTCCATTGTTGTCATCTTTCTTTGTTGAAATCAGATCTCTCTTGTAAATGAGTCATCAAGGCTCATTGGGATTAACCTGTCTAAATAAAGGTTGAATGAATTTTACAGATCTTATTATTCCATAATTCCCAACAGAGCACTTCACTCTAAGACTGCAGGCTTACCTGCGGTTCCTAGAGTTTCCAAAAACAGAATGGGAGAAAGATCTTTCAGTTGTCAGGCTCCTCTCTTGTGGAACAAACTTCCAGTTTCTGTTTGTGATGCTAACACATTATCCAGTTTTAAGACTGGGCTCAAGACTTTCCTTTTTGATAAATCCTATAGTTAGGGTTGGCTTGTTATGCTATAGGCTTAGACCACTAGAGGACAAATTGACCTAATTTTATCAAATGAATAGTTTGCATTTGGAATTATTTCTCTTATGTGATATTTGTCTTTCCTCCTAGAGAAAATCCTTCTCTCTTCCATTCTCGACCTGCCATTGTGTGTCCGTTCCTCCTTCCTGTCCTCTCAAACCCAGCCGGTCGAAGCAGATGGCCGCTTGTCCTGAGCCTGGTTCTGCCAAAGGTTTCATTCTCATGAGGGAGTTTTTCCTTTCCACTGTCGCCTTTATGCTTGCTCAGGATGGGAGACTGCAACAAAGTTAAGACTCAAAGCAGTCTGCTCCTCAGATAGTGTTAACTTACTTTTTATGCATATGAATATTTCTGTTCAGTGTCCTGAGATGACTTCTGTTGTGACATGTTGCAATATAAATAAACTGAACTGAACTGAATTTAATTAAAGTGAAAGATTGCTTATTTACTCTTACCTGATTGCCTAATCGGGGGTCAGTTAAAAAAAGTGAAGTTCATTAGTTTTACTTTCATAAACAAACAAGCTCATCTAGTGATATGTAGGCCTGCCACAATAACAAATTTGTCTGGACGATTAATTGTCTCAGAAATTATTGCGATAAACTATAATTTGTTTGAAATTTGACAATGATTAGTAATTATTGTCATATTTTTGGTTAAATGTGTGTAGTACCTTTTTTGACCACTGGATGGCAGTATAAGACTGTTTGACCCAAAGGACGGACAGTGAGGGAGCGAGCAGTGTATATATTTAAGAAAAATGGGAGGGAGGCCGCTTGACGTGACATGGGCTGTCTCTCATTCCTTTATGTCGGTTCTCAAAATGGCGGACACTCGGTTTAGTTTGAGCTCTTTAGCACAGCATTTTTCACACAAAGCTTTTAATGAAAAAATCAGTAAACAAGTTCTCAGCTTCGTTTTGCAGAGAAAAATAACTTTTTAGACGAAGGGACGGGTTACAACTGAATTTTGAAGCGTCGAGAAGACAGAGCTTTTTTCCCTGACGTCGGCCTGTTAGCTTAGCTGATTTTAGCGATCCAAAAATGCGATTTTGGATGGTTCAAACAGATTTTAAAGAGACAAGAGAAAGGGAGGGGCCAGAGAAGAGCACCGGCGTTGAGCCTTTTGTCATCCAGTGTCCAGCAGAAAGAGCGAGACGATGAAACGATAAAGCCGATAAATGAAAATGAGGTTGATAATTTTCATTTATCATGCGATTAATTGATTTATTGTTTATTGCGACAGGCCTAAGCTCATCTCCTCACTGGCTCCCCTTCTATCCTCACTGGATCCATTGTTGAGTACTTGCTGGTTAACACCGAGACCAGGACCAGGTCAAACCAAGCTAATATTCTCCGGTTTTATTTATGTGGCTTCTTAGCACCGTGTTTCATGTTTCCTGCCATTGTCAAATGGTCCCAGTAATGACGCTCTGACTTTCTGTTCACCAGCCTGATTTCCATTTCCTGTCAAAGATGTCATCCTGCTTGGAAATCTTCAAGATGCTCCCTAAGGACTTCAAATATCAACAGCCTGCACTTGAAATGCCATCAGGGCGCAACGTGGAGATAAAAAAAAATCCTCATAAATTCCCAACTTTTTTTTCTTCTTCCTGTCTGCTGTTGGATCCAGCTATTTGCATTGTGACACTGTAAACAAATATTATTCCAGAGGGCATGCCAGTGAAAAACCTTCCATAAAATGAAGTCCCTGCCTTTTAGTGACATTATGTTGCTCTGCCCTCCGAGACAACTCAGCTGAAAACAGATGAAGTTAACATTCCGACCACAAATGTGCATTCAGTGAAACAAAACAAAGAAGCATAAAAAGCAAATAAATAAATAACTCTTTCAGTAAATTAAACAAGAAAGAGGATTGACAAAACACTTTAGTACAACGGGCGATGCACAAAGTGTTGAATTAAAATAGGTCATGTTCCAGAATCTAAAATCTCTTCAGTAAATCTATACCAACCTGAATTTGTAACAGACCTGTGCTTTATTTTGTTGACACTGAAAAAAAGTGGTGAATAAGGTGGTATATATTGTTAATATGCAGTAAAACGTCAAATACAAGTATTTATATCTCCTCTTTCAACAGAAAAATTTTCTATACTTAGATTTTAGGTGAAATGTTTGCTCAATTATAGCATATTTGTAATAATAGGAGCCATAAAGATGTCTGACACTGCCCCATCAGATGATCTTTTCTAACATGTGTGGACAACTGCGGTGTTATTAACACATTTGCTCTAAGGTTATTCTTGCAGACGACTTTATAAAGTTTAATTCACAAAACAAAGAACATTTGCTTGAAGATCAAATACTCAAATATAAATAAGGCAATAATATGACTCCTGAATCAGTCGGGAAACTGTAGAATGATGTAAAATATTTTTAGGTGGCAGTGAGCGAATGTGTATTTAAGAGTAAAATGTAAATTATAAAGCAAACAATGTGATGCTATTACAAGTAAGCTGTCCGTCAACAAATATTGGGATATGAAAACACTTAAAAATATAAATGTTGTGATTAAAGTATGAATATTTGTAACAGAAAACAGAGTCAGATTTACAGAAAAAGAAAGGTGCATTGTTGAAAAACAGAAGTTGTCTTTCAAGACTAACCCGTAGAATCTGACCATCTTGATGCTCCTCAACAGGATTGTATTTGATTCATTTATTTATAGGCTATTATTTTAGTACCCAAAAGTTATGGGTGCACTTTTACCAAGTTATCTATAAACAACACGTATTATATTAGAATATATTAGCTGAATCAGTCTAATGTGTGCATTTTATTGCAGTGGAAGTCACAGATCTTTTTTGAGTCCTTCACAATACGAGTTTTAAACATTTCAATTTGTGGTTAATCCAGTAAATGTGCCTCCATTTCTCTCAGAAACAACAATAATAGCCAAAAACAAAACAACTATCCATCCACCCATTTTCTTCTGCTTATCCAGGGTCGGGTCGTGGAGGTAGAAGCCTAAGTGGGGATGCCCAGATTTTCTCCTCTTGTGGAATCCCAAGGCGTTCTCAGGCCAGAAGAGTAACATAGTCCCTCCAGTGTGTCCTGGGTCTTCCTCTGGGTCTCTTCCCGGTGGGGCGTGTCCGGAACACCTCACCAGGGAGGCGTCCAGGAGGCATCCTAACCAGATGCCCGAGCCACCTCAACTGCCTCCTCTTGATGTGGAGAAGCTGCAGCTCTACTGAGTCCATCCCGGATGATCGAGCTTCTCACCCTATCTCTAAGGGAGAGCCCAGACACCCTGCGGAGAAAACTCATTTCGGCCGCTTGTATCCGAGATCTCATTCTTTCAGCCACAACCCAAAGCTCAAGACCATAGATGAGGGTAGGAGCATAGATTGACTGGTAAATTGCCTTTTGACTCAGCTCTCTCGTCACCACGACAGACCAGTAAAGCGTCCGCTTCACTGCAGATGCCGTACCTATACGTCTATCCATCTCTCGCTCCATTTTTCTCTCATTTGTGAACAAGACCCTGAGATACTAAATCAAAGACCCCTTATGATGAGTACAACCAATGGAAACAAGGTTCCCTCGCCTGGACGCAGGTCACCGGGGCCCCACTCTGGAGCCAGACCTGCAGGTGGGACACGCTGGCGAGCACCTGGTGGTCTGGAATTCACCCATGGAGTCTGGCTGGGCACAGCCCAAAGAGGAGACGTGGGTCTCATGGGCTCACCACCTGTGGGCGGGGCCAAAGGGGTTGGGTACAATGCAGGATGGGTGGTGGCCGAGGGCGGGGACCTTGGCGATCTGATCCTCGGCTACAGAAACCGGTTATTGGGACATGGAACGAACAAAAAACAACAATTTGATTAAATTCAGTTTCTTTATATAACACCAAGTCACAACAGAAGTTATATCAGGGCACTGAACAGAAACATTCATATACATTATAAATGCCAATTAGTAAAATGATCTATCTAAGGAAGGAAGGAAGCCAGCAAACAAACAAACAAACAAACAGACATATGACAGACAGACAGAAAAATACAGAAAAACAAAAACGCAGTGGGGTTCTGGAGCACATTCTGACTTAAGTCTTTCTTGAAAGATAATGCTTTTTCTCAATATTGTAAGTTTTTAAATTTAGAAACAAATAAACACTTTATGTCAATAATAGTCACATTTTAATCTTAAAGTTTAAAAACAAATAACTACAAAATCCAGCCTTTTTAAAATGTTCTTCTTTATGGCTCCAACACTACATTGTAAAAAATGTTATATAATAAAAAAAAATAAAAAAAAAGTGAACAAATGGGAGTGTTAATGTTTAAAGTATAGCTCAGTTTTACTATTCAGCACAAAAATATTCTTTCAGCAGACTGTGAAGAAAGCACACAGCAAAAAGTGCTACAGGATTAGCACACTTCAGTGAGACCGTTAGTCTCCTGGTAGCAGAACTGGTTTATATTGTTGCCACTTTCTCATACAGTGGGCGAAATACATTAACTCTCAAGTGGTTTCAGTAATACTGAGGGAATCCAATTTGATTGCCTTTTAACTGTGTGACTGATGTAACAGAAGACTGAAGTTTCATTTTACTCACAGATCTAAGTTAAAGTAGGTGTCTAACTGGGTTCAGGCTCTGTTTAATGTAATTCTCAAGTGGCAGAATGAGATCACACAGATGGTTCTGCTTCACTCGGTCAGGGTGCAACGCTCCACGTATTTCCTGCTCTAATCTGCAGAACAATGGACCATATCATATAGTCTCAACCTGGAAGCCACACTGACAGCTGCTTCTATTCAAACCCTCCACTGATTTAAAAATAATGTTGTGGATGAACCGATCCTCGCCTGATGGTCTAATTAAATGATGGTACAGCTGGTGTGACAACTAGCACTGCAACAACTACTGGTATTACCAAGACTGTCCAGAACCACTGAACTAGCATTACACATTAGGACTGGATTAGAAGAGAAATATACACTTGACAGTCTAGGTATATGGATTATAAATAAAACCTGAAAAACGATATTCTGTGTGTCAGAACGGTGCAGAAATAAATAAATTTACCCATGATCACTGAAGTATAAAAATGGATAGAGCAAAACAACATGTTATCAGATGTAGGGCATCCAAAGTGTTCATCCATCATTTTTTTCAGTGGATCTTATATTTTATTAAGCGAGGAGCTGTGCTGCCTTCAGCGTGCACTGTGACTTTGAAGTGTATGTTTGTGTGCTTTAATAAAACTTTCTTAAGCAAACCACTTGACTGCACAACAGAAATACAAATGACAAATATTGCAAAGTTGTAAAAAGTACAACATGTGACTAACAGATAAACTAATGTATTTATATAAAGTAATCCTTAAAACAAAAAATATAGACGTATCTAACAGGCTGAAAAGTAACTCATGGCACATGAGACAAATTACGATAAAACGTGAGAAACAGGACGTTTGTCTAAAACTGAAGAACTTTAGAAGTGATCCCAATTTGAGATGACTGCCACAGCAAATTGATCATAATAAAGATAAAAATAGTTTTGACTTCCATCCATCCATCCATCCATCCATCCATCCATCCATCCACCCTCTTTACCCATCTCTTCCATTTTTGAGTTGTGGGGGTCACTGGTGCCCATGTCCAGCAGCCACTGTGTGAGAGGTGGGGGACACCCTGGACAGGTCTACCGTCCATCACAGGGACACAGAGACAAACGAGACAAACAACCATTCACTCTCTCACTCACACCTAGAGACAATTTAGAGTTACCCATCAGCCTAACATGCATGTTTTTGGTCTGTGGGAGGAAACCGGAGTACCCGGAGGAAACCTACACATGCACAGAGAAAACATGCAGACTCCACCCAGAAAGGCCCCCCCAGGCCGGGATCTGAACCGGCGACCTGCTCTTTAAGGGTTGGCAGCTCTACCAGCTGTGCCACTTGTGTCAATACCTAGAACTTCTTTTAAGAAATATGGAGCTAAAGTGTAATGTTGGAGCAGCTGTGAATCATTCCCAGTATAAATAATAATAATAATAATAAATAGTCTACTGGAATAATCACTAATAGTATAATAACCAATAATAATTATCACATAATAGAAGATGATTACAATCTAGAATTATGGTGTGAAATGTGGGGGGCAATATGCATTATATAAAGAAATGCAGATCATAATAAAAATAGTATTAGCCAACAAACTTAAGTCAGGTCCTCTGGGCGGTTTCTTTTGGAAACTTTCTTTCTATGTTTTGAAAAATAGCATTATTTTTTTATTTTTATTTTTTCAGTTATGACTTTTACACATAACAGTTTTTATTATTGGACTTACAGAGAAAATAAGTTCAGTTGCTTTTTTTTTTTTTCCTCCAAAAAAAAAAAAAAGATTTTGCTTATGATGCCAAAACTGAGTCCACCAAAAAGAAACAAAACACCACACTCACCCCCCCCCCCACACACACACACACACACACACTCGCCCACACATACACCACCACCCACGGATCAGTGTTCATGTGCTATACTCAGTAAAACCATGGCTTGTTTGCTTCTGAATCCATTCTTATCACCATTTAAATGCTGCATGGGAGCACAGCTTTCAAACGGTTTAGATTTGAAAGAACAGAACCAAACAGCTCTATGAATCGGTCAGAAATAACGCCTTTGCACATTTTCAGTTTTGTGCATTCAGTTTGTCACAAAATTACAAAGTTGTATGCATCTGTCCCAGATGTTTAAACCTTTTTCACTTCTGAGATTGAATTTGACCTCTGCACATTTTCTGTGCGCCACACTTGTAAATGCTGAGAAAGCAGCGGCATGCAAATATCTGCAGGTGCAGCCGTCCTTCACCAAAGCGTGCACCCACCATTAACTTCTTTTCAGACACTTTCAAGTCTGCTTCCAGCTGATAGTTTTCTGAGCAAGCTCTTAGAATTTCATACACAGCACATTAATATACTGCTTCTTTATGTTTATTTTCTGCATTTTCATTTGTATACATATCTATTTTTCCACACTACTAATCAAAGTATTTTTTTAAAGAAAAAAAGTCTACTGATGTTTAAAACATTAGTACGTGCAAAATTTAACAAAGTGCAATTTAGACTTGGACTTTAGACAACTTTGTTTCCTGAAGCCATGATTGTGTAATTGTGTGAAAGTTTATGAAGAATTCACAATTTTATAATCCATTTTTCTTCCGTATGTTTTTCAGTATGTTTCACGTCCCGCAGTTTTCAAGCTATTTCAACAAATCATAAATCAAAACGTTCAGCTCGTTCAGGAGAAGGGTGCTGTGACTTTTGGTATTGGTGCAACTTTAGCTTTTTGAAATATTTAGCCTTTTCTGACATTTTTTCTCCTCATAGAAAATGAATTGAGCTCATCTTACATCCCTCACATCTTTAGAACTGTTTGCAACCTTTCACATTTTGTTCTGCTTCAGCTTCTTTCAGCTTCCTTGTGCAGTTTTAAACTTTTTTCATCCATTTTCAACTAATTTAAGCTGGGGGGGTTTTCAGCTGTTTGTTTCAGCTGTTTTGTGTTATGTTCAGATTCTTTCAGCTAACTACAACATTGTTGTGCTTCGTCTAACTTCTTTCTGCTAATTTCAGCTTGTTATGCTCCTTACAGCTTATTTCTGCAAGTATACGCTTTTTTTACTATTTCAGCTACTATACAGCTGTTTTTATGCTAATTTAAGCCTTTTCAGCTAAGTACACAATTTTTGCACTCATTTAAACTTTTGTCAGCCAAAATCAGCAAAAATGTGCTCTCTCGACTTCTTTCTGTCTTTTTAAGCTACTTTTCAGCTGTCTTTTGCTAATTTCAGCTTTTTTGTGCTAATTTCTGCTTCTTTCAACCTACTTGGGCAAACAGGTTCTTTCTGCTTTAGTATACTAATTTAAGCTTGTTTAACCTTTTTAGCTACCCTTTAAAAATTTTATTTTTAGCTAATTTAAGCTGTGTTCAGATAAATTCAAGTTTTTCTTGGTAATCCCTGCTACTTTCAGCCTATTTAACTTTTTCTGCTGATTTCAGCTTGTTATGGCCATTTAAGCTTTTTTCAGCTATTTTCTCTTTTTTTCTGCTATTTCAGCTACTGTTTAGCCATTTTTATGAAAATTGTAGCTTTCTCAGCTAAATCCACATTTTTTTAGCTCATTTCAGCTCTTTTCACTTCCGTCTTGTAGCTTAAGCTTCGTTCTGTCTACTTTTTAGAAATTTTTTTTTTTTTTTTGGGGGGGGGGGTTTGCTTATTTTAGCTGTTTTTAGCCGATTTCTTAATTTTTGTGCTCATTTCAGCTTATTTGAACCTAATTCAGGAAATGTGTGTTCTTTCTGCTTTTTTCTGCTAATCTAGGCTTGTTCTTTCGTTTCAGCAACATTTCAGCATGCATTTTTTATGCTAATTTCAGCTGTTTATCAGTAAGTTCTTTTGCAATGATCATTCACATTGCATTTTCACAGGAAATTCAATTCCTACAGTTAGATTTAGGTAATGAAATAATTTTAGAGGAAAATAATCAGTCTGGGAAAGTAAACTTGTTTCACATTTATCATACAACCAAAGTAGCTTTAAATGTCTTTACTGCAGGAATCATTTCAGGCTCGGCTGATTTTGGTTGCAGCACAGTCTGAGACTGAGTTCTGCATTAACAACAACAGTATAAATATATATGTTGCCTGCTTCTGTCATGTTCTACACTGTATGGGACCCCAGGCCACTGCCTATATAGCTTTTTGTAAAAGCTGCCACTAGCAAAGTAAGTAAAGATGTGAAAAAAAAAAAAGCACAATTGGTTTGGAACCCTTTTGCACACACAACAGTACTTTGTGCACACAATTTAATGGAATGCCCCCTTGTGTTTAGTTTAACACACATAATAAAACTGAAATATGAGGAGGTAAGGAAAGATTTAGCCCAAGAAATTAGAAGAAAATTGTATTTTTTAATAACTCAAATAGGACAAACAACAGTATAACAAAGTTAACTAATCTGCATGTGTTTGTCTTCTACCACGGGGGCAGAGGCAGCCCCTGGTGGCTTGACAGAAATAGCCAAACTATAATTGTAAGTCAGGTTGTGAGCCTGTCTCTGTTCGGCAGCCATTCAGTCACAATCAGAGAGAACAAGTGCAAATATGCTCATGGGCAAAGTCAAAGCCAGCAGATAGAGGCAGCTGAAAGTCTTCATTAGATTGAACAAGGAATCATTTATGGACCTCTCTTATTCTGTCCAGGGCCAATCTGACAAACACTTTGACTTTGGTGCACAAAGGCTGGCAGATATCTCTGCACATGCATACATTAGGTTAAAGTGGCCGATGCAGAACTATATATATATATATATATATATATATATATATATATATATATATAT
>NC_056504.1:45574780-45599916 GCF_014905685.2 Nematolebias whitei
ATATATATATATATATATATATATATATATATATATATATATATATAGTTATGCTGAGACCATTTGACATCTTACTTTACTGCTATATTTATCATTTCACAGATGGTATAACCATCAGTCGATTGATTTCTCACAGGAACGTTATTCAACGCTAGCCATTATCAACTTCCTAAAAAAACACAAATCATATACATTGTGTCAAGCCATTTAGTCCCCATGAATTTCTGCTAAATTTACAGATATTGTAAAATGAAAAAAATAATAAATAAAAATAACCAATCTGTTGGTCTCGTGCATATCATACATAAACAGCACATCTGTCAGAAGAAATATAAACATTTCAGAATAATTCAGCTTCCAATATCCGTCTTGTTACAATTAAAAGTCACAGTGATCTTTCAGTTTAAGTCAGCAAAGTGGGAATAAATATGCAATTTCAAAATGTCAAACCACTCAGACGTAAATGAATAGATCAATAACCACATGCACAAAATTAGGTTTCAAATTTGTTCAAAAATGAAGTGCTTTTTATTCCGAGATGCGCTTGCACTGCTAACAGAGCTAAAGTCATTTCAGCAAAGCACAGGGTCTGGATGTAAAATCAATAAATGTATACTGCAGATAATAAATATCTCAGTCACCTTCCAGCTGTGAACTCAGTTAGAAACATTGTTAATGTTGCATTTTAAACTCACACGGCGAGCGAGCCCTGCTGATAATGCAACATAACTGTCAGCACTGTGAGGATGCTACCAGCAAAGGAGGAGAGTAAATTTGTCTTTGATAAACTGTCGCAGCAGCATATTCATTATTTCCAGCTGTCTTTTGTAAAAGTGTCTAAAACTACTTGGTGAAAAATGAGGAGAACGCTGGCTCTGGTCCTCAGTTCTTTGTCACTATTCAATACACTTGTCAATATATAAGAATAAAAAAATCCAACCCACTGATTACAAAAAGTTCAATATTTTTCTCAGTAAAAAGTGTAAAAAAATACAGTCCACTGTTTGACTGTCATTTGAGAACATTTTTAGGCACTGAAGTAACAAAATATAAATAGTCTTTCCCATCCTTTCTTTTTTTTATTTAACACATCTTGCTGTTTTGCCAGTAGAGTTTTGGACATGAAGGAGCAGCGAGGGGACACAAATCATTTAGCTCAAATCAATTAAAAAAGAAAGTGATTGGAAAAACAACTAAATAAAATGCATACATGAAAATAGAATACTCGTGAACAAAACCTCCATGAGTGAGGGAAGAATAGAGCGTGAGCTTGACAGAAGGATTGGTGCAGCAGCGTCTGCAGTATTGCGGAGTCTGTGCCGGTCCGTTGTGGTGAAGAGGGAGCTGAGCTGTAAGGTGAAGCTCTCGGTCTACGTTCCTACCCTCACCTATGGTCACAAACTCTGGGTAGTGACCGAAAGAATGAGGTCATGGATACAGGCAGTTGAAATGAGTTCCCTCTGCAGGGTAGCTGGACTCTCCCTTAGAGATAGGGTGAGAAGTTCAGTTATCTGGAGCGACTCAAAGTAGAACCACTGCTCCACCACATCGAGAGGAGCCAGTTGAGGTGGTTCGGGCATCTGGTAAAGATGCTTCCTGGACGCCTCCCTAGGGAGGTGCTTTGGGCATGTCCGACTGGGAGTAGACCCCGGGGAAGACCCAGGACACGCTGGAGAGACGACGTCTCTCAGTTGGCCTGTGAACGCCTGGGAGTCGTCACAGAAGAGCTGGAAGAGGTGGCTGTGGAAAGAGATGTCTGGACTTCCCTGCTCAAGCTGCTGCCCCCGTGACCCGACTTCGGAACAAGCGGAAGATGATGGATGGATGGATGAAAAATAGATTAAAGTATAGAGATTTTAAACTTGAAGCTGAGTTCTGCTCAAAGCTCTGATTCCAGACACAGACACGCAGCTGTTCATGGAGAAAATATCTCATCAGAGTCAGAGTCAGAGTCAGAGTTTCTTTATTGTCATTCGCACCTCATGTGGTACATGTGGTGGAGCGAAATTATGTACACGGGGTCCCAGTTACATCAAACAATAAAATGTCTAAGAAAAACAGTAATAACATCTAAGATATGAACTAAGAAAAACATCAACTAAATATACACTAAGCACTCATAACATAAAAAATTGAACATCAGCACAAACATGAACATGAGTCTGTGAGCAGATGTGCACGCATGAACACATCAACATTGAAACAGATCAGCAGCAACATGAAACAGATCAGCAGCAACATGATATGGTTTTTCACAGTGATTATTCTAGTTAGATATTCATGAGTCTAACAGCCTCAGGGTAGAAGCTGTTCCTCAGTCTAGTGGTTCTACACTTAATGCTCCTTAACCTCCTTCCTGAGGGGAGTGGGGCAAAAAGTGTGTGTGCTGGGTGGGTGGGGTCCTTCATGATGCAGGTGGCCCTCTTCCTGCATCTGGAGGTGTAGATGTCTGTGATGGTGGGGAGACTGATTCCAACAGATTTCTGTGCAGCCTAGCCATCACTAGTTCCATCCAAGGAAGCTGCAAGTCTGAACAAAAAAAGACATTTTCTAACCGCTCCAAGTATATAGACAAAACACACAAGTTTTGACCAATCATTATTCTTTAATGTCAACTGTCAGTTTTTAATATTTATTTATTGCACGTATGCAGTCAACAGTGGAGACTGATATTTACAGGCTGGCTCTGCGTGTTGCATTCAGTTGATCTGTCCCCATAATAGATGCGTCATCCAATGAAAAGAGCTTCTTCCAGTGACGTCTTTGGACCTCTCTGATGGTTCTGTGTAACTAACATTCTCACTAAACAGGACCTCAGCTGTGCTGCAGAGAGGTTGTGGTGGAAACATGTCACCAAGGCTTTATATGGCTCCATGACAAATGGGTTCATGGAAAAATATCAAATGACGTGACATCTGAGGAACTTCTGTTCTGATGGAAGTACATCAACTTAGCTATTTCTTAGCGTTGAAAATATGCAGATCTACTTCACAATATTGCATCTAGTAAAAACATGCAGCCCAAGTGATTAAAAAGAGAATCCTGACTCCTGCTGGTCATGTATCAGCAGCTGTGTTGTCTTTTGCCTCCCATTACTTATGCATACAGTTAAAATGGAACATAATGCATGAATAATCCATTTAGTCAGTTGTAACTATTGTATTAAAAGTGCTTTTTAGTGACTTTGTAGATTTCCAAACAAAAGCATAGAGTGAAATCCACATTCATTAAAAAAAAAAATAAAGTCAAAATATTGAATTGCATCCATGCCACAGCTGTGTGCTACATGATTGTAAAAAAAAAAATAATAATAATAAATAAAGCTCTATCGGGATCATACTGATAACTTAATAAATGCTTTAGAGCTGCTTACATGTGCCTGTCATTACTTTGATTGTATTAAAACACTATTTATTACATCTAACAAAGTTAAGTCAGGTCCTCTGGACAGATTCAAAAAATTAAAATAAAATTTAAAAAAAATTGTTGAAACGTTTCATCTTTTATCCAAAAGATTTTGTCAGCCTGAGGAGCTGCAATAAACGCAGTCTCATAAAAAGCACCTTCTCATATCAACCAGTTTGTTGGTGACATCCAGAACCAACAGTTCACATGATAAAGGAGGACCATCCGCTTAACAGTTGTTTAGTGCCATGATGGCCATTTGCTATTCACAGAGGGCTGAATGATACTAGCAATAGCAGCATTGCTGTTATTGTTATTTACTGTTATTTCCTGTCTGGAATAGGCTCCTCTTATAAATGAGTCCTTGTGGCTCAATGAGCTTGTATATGTAAATAAAGGTGGAATGAAAAAAAAAATGCTAATAACTATATTTACAATTATTATATTATTTAGGGCTAATGGTTTCCCAAACTTTAAAGCAGAAATGTAACTGAAAGACCAGCAGTCACATGATTTTAAGCCCTTTTTCGTATTGACGTTAGTCTTCCCTGAGTTTTAACATTTCAGCATTGTTTTGTTATCCTAATATTATCATAGACTTTGTTCTTTTTTTGTCTGAAAGTGCTTCTCTTTTATCTTCACTGTGAACCGTCAATAAGTAATATCACACAGCCCCTTCACACTATTTTCATCTATATATTTTTGTATTTATTTCTGTTTAAACTCTATGTAATTAGTCACATTATTTACTCATTACATTTCAGTGTAAACACATTTCTAAATTTGGAACTTCAGCAAAGATTTTCACGTTCCCACATGAGTGACACCTGCCCACTTCAGCCCATGCCAGTGCAAATGTTATGCCAGCAAGACTGTAATGAACATTGACCAAGTCGTTAAATATGATGTGAAAATTGGCAGGTGCTGCAGCAGCGCCATCGACCACTTTGGCACTCAAGCCATTGTAATCTTTGTTCTCTGTGAAAACAAAGCTTATCCATGGTGATGGCTGCTTTGTGTTAGTTCTGGGGTTGTTTGTACTTGCAGATTTAAAAAATAAAAATAAAAAAAAATAATGATTTCTCATTCTTAAACTGCTCCCTGGTGTGTAATATCATGTATCTTGAGGTTGGGAAAGTCAGTCAAGTATATTCTTGACAATATTTGGAGGGAATGATGATGTATTGTGAGTTATGTGACAACAATGAACAACTTTGTTTCAAGCAAAGGTGCTAAAAAAAAACCATTAGGTGACTGGAAGTTGCCCTACATTTGGAAGCTAGTTCACAAAATGCAGTACTATACCAGTGTAGCTAAAAGCATGTTAGCCATGTTTGATTCTAGTTCAACATGTGCATCCATGAATAATATACATGTCACATATGCATGTTAAATATGAACATATGCGTTGCTATTGAGTTTGTCGATTCTTACAAATACTTGGGAATTTTGGTCGATGCACATCTCTCTTTTAAGCCTCGTGTCGAAAACTTATAAAGAAATTGAAATTAAAATTGCGTTTCTTTTTCAGAAATAGATCTTTATCTCTGAACGCTAGGAAACGCCTTGTAACTGCTACTTTCCTTCCCTCCACTGACTACGGTGACATTACATGAACGCTCCTGCAAGCACCTTGCAGATGTTGGATGCTGTCTATCATGGCGTGCTAAGATTCATAACTGGCTGTAACTACCGTACCCATCACTGCACCCTGTATTCACTGGTCAAATGATCATTAATAACTTCACGCAGACTCTCACACTGGTATATTTTCACCTGTGAATCACTCTTTGGTCTGCTGCCTTCATATACTGTATCTCCTACATGTCACTTCATCAGTGCAGCTACAGCATGCACGCTCAAGACATAATTACCTGCAGCGCCCCCTCAGTGCGGGTGAATTCGGCAAAAAGGCCTTCTCTTATTCCGCTGCTGTATTCTGGAACACCTTGCAAAAAGATCTGAAGCTCTCGACCTTGACCCCTTTAAGGAATTTTAAACAATTGCTAAGTTCAATGCAAAAATCAATGCAGACATGTTCCTGTTTTTAGTATTTTACCCCGTTTCATGATGTAGCTTGTTTTTGTCTTTTTGTTTCATATCACTACTTTTATTTACTCTTCGTTTTATATGCATTTTATGGCTTTTTACTGTCATCTACCTCATCTGTGGTTTTGTTTGAAACAGGTCTCTCTTGAAAATGAGTCCTCGTGACTCAATGAGACTTACGTGTATAAATAAAGGTTGAATGAAAAAAAACAAGCTGAATCGGTCCCTGAATCTCTCTGCAGCATGTTTCTCCAAACACACGTTCATAGTCACATGGAATTATGCTTAGTGACAAGAAGCAGAGATACAAAGTCCCACAGCAGATGGACTAGCCACCAAGGAGCTGTATATGTCAAGTCTGAAGGGGAAGGAGAAAGAAAAGGCTATCCTAATTACCCAGAGAAATCATAAGGTTCAAAGCAATATACAAAATTGGTGGTTGTGAATGCGTTTTTTGGCAGACTAAACATTTACGTTGGTTTTTTTCCTTCACATTTATTGCAGTTTTATAAAGGTAGAAAAACAGAGTATTGGATATGATGCACTCATAAATAGTAAGAGCACTTTGGTATGGCTTCCTATTTGGACAATGTGTCCTAACAGTCCATATACAGTGGCTCCAACCTACCATCCCTGAGGAACTCCTGCCAATGTCCTGGTGCCAGACACCACAGTGCATCCCCAAAGGCTCAGCGTCCTTGTCCTAAAACGTCAGAGCTGTTTTGGCAGCACCGGGGGGAAACTAGACAAAATTAGGCAGGCAGTTTGCTGTGACTGATTGGTGTAATTGTTGTGCTATCAAGGTCAAAGCAGTGGACTCTCATGCTTTGTAGGTTTTGGTTGTGTTTCAGATAATATCACCTTGACTTCATGTCCCCACCCCTCAAAAAACTAACTTTTGTGTCCTCTGTTCTTGTTCTCAATCTGTCTCCAAGTTTGTTTGATTTTTGCCATAATTTTAACTTATTTCAGCTTCTCGTCTCTGGCTGCCATTTCTCCAGCTGTTCTGGTAAATCATCTGCAGCCGCTTCAGTAATTGTGATTATTGGTAAAAATATAGAAGGTCTTCTCACATCTTAGTGATATCTTCATTATACTTTTCGTGATTGCCTGTTATTTTACGTTTTAAGCTCAGATTAGTTTTTATTATTTACGATTTTGTTTTTGTAATTCATTTGTCAAAACCACAATTTTTCCTGCTCGTTAAATCCAGCATTTGACTTATTTTACACAGCTGTTTATTTGATTTCTGTTTGATACTTACATGCCGCAGAGATGCTGTCATCTTTTGTTGTCTCTCTTTAAACAATAAAATAAAATGAAATATATATATATATATAAAAAACTGACTATGATTTTTACTTATGGTTTTCTTCAAAAAAATGCAACAAAACATTTTATGTGGACCAAGCTTAAGAAGATATTATTAAATCCTTGTACAAAACCTTTGGAAGGCTTTTAGGAAGGTCCTAACAGTACAATTATTTCTAAGTAAAAAAAAAAAAAAGACAAAAAAAAACATAAATAATAGTGAGACAAAATTGAGTTAAATAATGTCCTTTATAATAGCTCTTTCCTAAGTTAAGTAAATATCTGCGGTTTCAGTAACTCAAATTTCATAAGTTTTAATATGATACTCATTATTATTATCATCATCGTCATTATTGTTGTCCTCATTATTATTGTTGCTGTTATTGTTGTTGTCGTCATTTTATAATGCATTTACTAATATACAAACAAAGCCAACAATAACCTAAATATGAAACCAAGGTACAAACTTTTTTCAAATGTAAATTTTATTTACAAGCACTTTTTTGTTTTCTTCGTTTTTATAATAATGAACCATATGATCAATAACAATTTCACACTGATTCTAAAACCTTTGACACATTTTAAATACTTTTTTTTTTTTTAAATTGGACTAGAGTTTTTTTTTGTTGTTTTAATATTCAGTGCAACTCGTACTCTGTGTTTTTATGACATCATGTCTGTGTAACTCTGAAGGTTACTTATTGTCACTATATCAGTTATGTCCAAATGATCATTTTTATGAATAAATTTGAGGCAGACACGTCAAAGTTATTTGGTTTTCAGATACTTAAGTTATTACAGACCTGTGTGCTGATTTACTGAATGAATTTATAAAGTTCAGCGGTGCAAGGACATTTGCTTGTTGTCCTTGCACCGCTGTAAAACATGAATTTCCAAATTTATTGACCAACGGCGTTTAGAATACAAATTCAACTTTAGGTGAGGAATCATAAGAAATAAACTGCATTTCAAAACAAATTCATTTTTTGATAGACTTTTACAAAATTGATGTAAAATGTTGAATACTCTTCCTCTAGATTTTTTTATATTCTCTTAAGTATTATCAGGGTCCCAGTATACTATGAGTTTCCATTCTTCGTTCGGTTCCCTTTGCTCTGATTCCTATTCAAGTTCCAAAAAAATGGAAACATGGAGAAGAAATCCATTCGATCCATACCCAGAGGTTGCTTTCAGAGCATCCTAAACCTGTATTTTCTCTTTCCCTTTTAAATGTATTGCCTGTCTCACGGTCCTTTGTGCAAAAGCACAGATGAATGTCAAATCTCAAACAGTCAGGACCACAGTGAAGGTGCTCAGCTCCATGGAAAGATTAACTAAATAAATGACATAATTAAACCTCATCCATGATGGGATGGCTTGAACCTAACATGAAAATGTTAAAAATGATCTGTTCATTATTATTTAATAGCAAGAGGCCTCATTAGTACAAAAGTAAATTATGTAATCTAAGGTCTTCTTAGTACTGTGAACTATGTATTGTCTCTGGATGTGTTTTTCTTGAATAGCTTGTGAAGTACTTGACAACATGTTGCTGTCTATTTTAAATAAATCATAAAATGCATTTTGATGGTTTAGTACATGAAAAGGATTATAACACGTTACAAATCAAAGTTCATGCTCAATCATCCAGGTATAAAATCCAATAATGTTCAATCAGGTCATCTGGACAGTTTTTTTTTGTGGGAAGACATTTCACCCGCTATCCGGAAGGCTTCATCAGTCTGAGGAATCCCAAGTAAACTGTTTTTCCCACTAAGCAGTACACTCTTTTAGTGGACCAACCAGTTTGCTGGTGACAAGATAATTGATAACTCCTCAAACTGATGAAGCTAAGATAACCATCCTCCAGAAAGAGGGCGAAAAGTCTTTCCACAAAAAAAGAAACTGTCCAGATGACCTGATTGACCGTTATTGCACACGTTATGTAAATATAACAAGAAGCAATCAGATGATTTTCCCCTAATCTTACAAAATATCTCACCATTGTATCAAGAAAAGTAAAAAAAAAATCCTAATTTATACTTAGTATGATAATCTATAATAAGAATCAATTAAATTTATTACACTAGTCCTTCGCTGCTACGCTGTACGAATTCCGTGGACTCACGTTTTTGTGGGTTTTCAATGTAAAATTGTACACGACCCACGATTGACTGATTGATGGAAGGCCACCAACCAGAGCATTGTGCTCTGTATCCCGGGCGCTGATTGGCTCAGTGGTCGTAGCATCAGTCTGTCTTCTTTCTTTCGCTCTGCTCTTTTGTGAAAATTTCATAAGAGACTGATTTCATTTCAAGCCTTACGATGCAATCCGAACGTTCTGCACCTTCTAAGGTTTCAGGCAGCAAGCTCCAGAGAAAGATGCTTACCATAAAAAAAGATGGTGGAGCTTCTCGACATGTTGAAGGAAGGGCTGTTGGCTGCCATTATGGGATCAACAAATCTACGGTTTGCTATATCAAGAAGGACGAGCAGAATATTAGATCTACGGCAGCAGTGACTTTCAACAAGACCACAAAGAGGGCGGCTACTTCCCACAATAAGACGATTGTGAAGAAGGAATCTGCATAGCTGGTCTTCACTGGTGAGTACCCAGATAAAATGTTGCAGTACTGCACGGTACATATACGTATCTTGTTAAAATTACGTAAGTTTAAAAGTTTAGAACATTGTTAAGAACATTGCTTGAGTGTGGGAAGGGTTTGTAAAGCCTTACTATATATAAATACTAAAATGAATACAACATCTTACTTTGTGGATTTTCACCTATTGCGTGGGTCTCTGGAACGTAACCCCATAATAAATGAGGGACTACTGTACTCTGTCTGGCTCTTTTTACACTGAAAATTTTCAGGTACAGTCTTCCTAAACTATTTTCTTAAAAGATAACTTGTATGTAACTTTACATGACGTTCTTTTTACATTTTTTTACGGAACAAAAGTAACCCTGCATGGTAACTTTGTGAAACTTGCAAAGAGAATACAAAAAAAAAATAAAAAATAGTTGAAACCCAAAATTATACTAGCATGTTAGACAAAAATGATCAAGCAAGTTAAAATTCAGGAAAGAAAGAGGTTCTCATCCTTTGATACAGTCAGTAGCTTGTCTCTAGGGAGGCAAAGACATTTCTTCTCTGTCACATCTTCTACCAGCAACACTTAAAATGAGGGAGCTTAATGGCGAGCTGAGCACAGCAAGTTATGAAGTCATCTTTAGTGAGTAAAAGTGAATGGAATAAAGCTTGGACTTCACAGCGTACATAAAACCACGAGGAGACAATGGAAAGGCATTGTGTTCAGCATCAAACACACAGCAGCGTGGAAGCACTTCACAAAAACAGAAAGGGCCACATCATGAAAGACATGACAGCGTTACTTTAAAAGCTTTGGCTTAAAGACTGAAGTTTTTGAAAATGCACACTTCTGTGTTTTGTGTAGTGCTTTTAAAAAAAGGCTGATATGCAGAAAGTGGCACCAAATACTATTTGCATTTAAATGACAATTCTACAACATTTCACTTTCTGCTAATTACAGCCTTGACTTGACCAATACTGCATTTGTTACAAGTCACTGACTTTAGGTGGTAGCAGCATGCGCTGCACAATAAAGAACAGTGGTTCCAAAAGTCAGGGTTTGGACACCGATGCGAATCAAAAACACAAAGTGGGAAATGGAAATTTCCACTATTTCTAAAGTGGGAAATTTCCATTTCCCAATTTGAGAGCAGTGGAAGTTTTGGCTTTCATTGATACCAATACTGGGAGGGGAAGGCTTATGCCTATAACCAATATACAATACTAGTTGAACATTTTTGAGCTTTGTCCACACCAAAGAATCTAAGTAAACGGCTGCTTTTAAACCCGTTTTAACACTTGAAGTCTTGAAATTGCCTTCCTAACGTGTGCTCACATTTTCTATCCTCCACTACTCACCATAAAGTTATCAAGTGTGTTACAAAAATATAAATTAAAGAAAGAAATGCCTTTCCCTGTACATTGTTTAAACAGTCAGTCACATATGGTGAATGTCTCATTAAGGATTCAAGGTTCTTTATTTGTCATTCACACCCCAAGTGGTACATGTCGTGGAACAAAACTATGTACACAGGGTCCCAGTTACATCCAACAAAAAAATGTAAAGGAAAAATAGTAATAAGATAACTCAGAAAAACATAAACTAAATATACACTAAGCACTAGTAGCATAAAAACATTACGCCGAACAGCAGCATGTCGACATATTGACGTATTGACGGCAGCAGCGTTTATTTTTTCTTTGCAGAGAAGGAAAGATTTCAGGCCAACAATGCATTTCATTGAAGAAGACAAAGATAACGCTACTATTACTGATATATTTTACGTTAGATTTATTTTGGCTAAAGTTTTTCAAGGTAATAGCCTATGCTAGGTTATTGAAATGTTAGCTTGCTAACTTGAGAGGCACGCAGTTTATGACAAACAGGTTGGAGGATTAAAGTGAATTATTATTGTTGATTTTTTTTTATTTATTTTACAAATCAGTTACAATAAACTTACCATGTTCTGTTCATCAAAATATGCTACACAGTATTGCTCGCAGTTTCGGCTGTGCTGAAAGTTAAAGTGACCATGACTTGAAAGTAGTCCACGTGTGCCCTCTGCTGGATACAATGTACATTTTTGCCTTGTGCAAGTAAGGACACAGCTCGTTCCCAGCATATTAGGGGTGAAAATTAGAAGTGTTTATATCGGCACATAAATGGACAATTATCACCAATACTGATGCGTCCCCAAATTCATATATCAGCCTAAAATAGTGGCCTTACTGATATATCAGTCAGGCTCTAAAATTATACATATATATGGGGATGATGTTAGGTATTATGCCCATGTTTTATTGGATTAGAAGTTTTTGCATTTTTGCATGGTTATGGCTGAGTTCATTAGCCTTTGTCACAATATTTTTGTGGGTTAGGCACCTAGAAGTTTGGGAAACACAGAATTATAGAACTATATCTGGATGTACACCTCTGTTTTGTTCTTTTTTGTTTTGACTTCTTTAGATAGAGAACTATACTAATTGACTTTTCTATGTATGTGAATGTTTCTGTAAAAAGGTCCCTGAGACAACTTTGTTAATAATCACTAACACTCTTCTCATGGCAGCAGATTCTGGTTTAATTTTTCTTTTCATCCTCCTCGATATCAGTGTGGCGTTTGATACCATCTCCCATAACATCCTCCTCCACAGACTTTCATCCATTGGCATCACCCATACACCCCTCGCTTGGTTTCAGTCATAACTCTCTGGCCGCACTCAGTTCATCCAACTTAAAACATTCAGTTCCCACTCCTCCTCCGTCACTCCAGGTGTGCCCCAAGGCTCTGTCCTGGGGGCCCTTCTTTTCATCATCTACCTTCTCCCACTTGGCAATAGCTTCCGTAAATTTAACATTCACTTTCATTGTTTTGCCGACAACACCCAGCTCTTCTTATCCACTGCACCTAATTCTTCACTTCCTCCTTCCTCCTTCACTTCCTGCTTAGCTGAAATTAAATCCTGATTTACATCTAACTTCCTTAAATTAAACAGTGATAAAACAGAGTTTCTACTCATCGGCACTAAATCCACCATATCTAAAGTCAACAGTTTTCCCCTCACAGCTCCATGATTTCTCCCTCCCTTCATGTTAAGATTCTGGGTGTCATTCTTGACAGCACTCTCTCTTTTCACTCTCACATCAATAATATCACCCGGTGTGCATACTTCCACCTTGGAAACATCAACCGTCTCCGTCCATCCCTCTCCCTCTGCTTCCATCTTGGTCCATAGTTTGGCCATTTCTCAAATTGATTACTGCAACTCTCTCCTATTTGGTTTGCCACAAAAAATTACTCCGTAAGCTTCATTCAAAATTCAGCTGCCCGCATCGATACCAAAACCCCCTCATTTCACCACATCACCCCAGTTTTACAGCAACTTCACTGGCTTCCAGTCACTTTCAGAATTCAATTTAAAATCCTGCTGTACACATTCAAGGCCATCCATAACCTCGCCCCTCCCTATCTGTCCCATCTCCTGCATATTATCACCCATTCACGCTCCCTTCGTTCTTCCTCTTCCATCCACCTCAACGTGCCTCTCGTCCGCCTCAGCACCATGGGACCCAGAGCCTTTTCTCGCTATGCTCCCCAACTCTGGAACGCTCTTCCCCCAGACATCCATAATACTGACTCCCTTCAAACCTTCAAATCACAACTCAAAACTCATCTGTTCAAGTTAGCCTTCTCACTTTATTTTTTTGTTATTTTCTTCTTGATTTAGTGTTTTTATAGCCATTTGTATTGTTTTATTTTGTGTTTTATTTTGTATTTTAAATTTTATGACGTGTCCTTGGGTGTCTTGAAAGGCGCTAACAAATAAAATGCATTATTATTATTATTTTTAATTATTATTAATTGGTGCTTTATAAATAAACTGAATTGAAAAACTGAATTGAATTAAAATTATATGTCTAAATTGTCTGTAGGTGTGAATGAGAGAGTGCATGGCTGTCTCATTTGTCTCTATGTGTCCCTGTGATGGACTTGCGACCTGTCCAGGGTGTCCCCTACATGGATAGCTGGACATGGGCACAGCGACCCCTGCCCGAAAAGGAAGAAGTGGGTAAAGATAATGGATGTGTGGATGGATGGATAGACGTCTGCTGAAGGGCATCAAAATTGTGTATTCATTACAGACAGGCAAAGGTTATTATTATGGGATATAGTCAACACTTCTTAATATCACAGACAGACGTACATACTCAGCACATCTTTAAAAGTGCTCTAACAATGCAGCCGTATGGTAGTTGAAGCACAAGCGTCTATTTAGATGTGCAAGAAAATACATTTAACAGTGAAGCACTTTACGGTAAAAATGGCCAAATAATGAAGTTAAGAAGCAGAAGCTAAAATAAAATAAATAAAAAAAACAGATCGATACATT
Source organism: Nematolebias whitei (assembly GCF_014905685.2). Classification (NCBI taxonomy): domain Eukaryota; kingdom Metazoa; phylum Chordata; class Actinopteri; order Cyprinodontiformes; family Rivulidae; genus Nematolebias; species Nematolebias whitei. Next base: position 45,588,532 of record NC_056504.1, read on the forward strand.
TTAACTCATCGTAGTCCAAACTGGTAAACTTTGTCAGACCAGAATTTTCCTCCTTAGGTTCTGTTAGTGTGCAGAATATGAGCAGACGGTATGATGCAACCTTCTGACGCTCGCTGCTTTTTTGTTTGTTGTAGTAAATTTCAGGCTATGAAAACAGGCTTGCTTATGAAGCTACCGCCTTGGCATGCGTCAGCCACCCTGCTGATGAGCGCCTGGCGAATGTCAACAGAATGAGGCACCGCATGAGCTAGAGGGTAAAAATGGCGTGTCCATAATGCAGCCTCAAATGAGATACAGTTTGACTCCAAAAATGATTTCAATTTTCTGCCACTGCCCAGTTCAAGCTAATTAAATGTAAGCTAGCAGCAACACATTTCACAGTTTGACCAATGGAAGTTTCAAATTCTGCAGTTGTTAAATAAATTTCACACTTTGATTTTCTGAATACGTAACATCAAGTAAACAAACAAAAAAAAAAAAAAAGACTGATTTATACATTTGAGGGGATGACGTTTTTGCATGGAAAAAGTGATTTACTTTTCCATCAGGTCCATGTTGTGTATCTTTGAGGAAATCCCATGGTGTTGATGTTTTTTTTTTTTTCTTCAATTACAACCCTGTGGCGTAGCTCAAGATACACATTTAATAATTCATCTGTTTTTTGAATTAATATTTCCCCATTCATTCTGCCTCAAGACACAGTTTGGGGGTGGATTTCAGCTGCTTTTAGTCCATAAAGCTGAATCCTTCATGAAATAAAAACCACTGTAAGACTTACAGCCAGACATTATTTCTCAGGAGAAATAGCCCCTGTATGTAATTTTTGTTATCAACAAGACAGAAAGTGATAAAGCTATACAGCACATGCACAAAAGTCAATGCATTAAAGGTCAATATGTTTTCTGAATTAAATACATTTTTGAGTTTTTATTGTTGCTGATATTGGACATTAAACTGGATGAGCAGGAGCAGACTTAATAGATTAATAATAGACAAATATATATTTTAATAATCTAAGGTGAACTCATAAAAATAGTATACCAGCCACTTCTGAGAACAGTTGAGTTTGATGAATCTGCCATCCTTGTGTTTGAATCATTATAGGTGCGGAAGTAATGATCATCTCTACGTCCCTCAAATCAGGAAACAATCCCCTCAAATCCATCAAACCCTGTCAACCAAACAGCTTCTTCTACACGTAATTACAAAATGTGGCATGCATGCATTAGCACACAGTCCCTCAAGTCTTCCTGTACTCAAAATTGCAGCGTTTGCAGTCGTTGTTGTCTCAGGGCTTCATCCATACACCATTAATCCCACCCATTTCTAAACAGCCACCTGAAAGTACATAGTGCTTAATTAAAGTTGTACCTCCATTATTGAAGCAAATCCCAGTTATATGGGATGAGAAAGCAATTAAGTCTCTCTTCACCTTAGTGCTCATCTCTGTTTCTTAAGGTTATAAATAACAACCCTGCCAGCTCATGAAGGGCATGCTTTAAATTACATCCTCATGCCTCACAAAAGGTTAGATGAAAGAAATTCTTAAATTACGTGACAAGATGTTTAAATGCATGGTTACTAAGGTGCTCTTCATTAAGCTAAAAAAGTCACAACCTAACAGTCATTTGATACAGACGACAACAGAACAGGCTGAGGTGACTCGGACAGTGCATACATCAACCAGGTGCTGGCTTCCCAAGGTCAGGCTTGTTGTGGGGGGACAAATACCATTTTATTATAGTTGATGCAATGTCACACAGCAATCACAGCAGGTACTAACAAATAATGACCACATCTTGACCACAGCAAAGTTGTAGAAATTAATTCATCCCTCCTAAAGACATAAATTATCGCCCTATAGAGACAAATTTGCAGCCATGTGAAAAATAAATATCTACTGAGAGCTGAAAGGGACACTGGAGGCAAAGAAAAATAGATAAAAAACTAGAGAAATTGCATTTCCTGTGAAAATGCAGTGCGAATGCTATTGCAGAAGAACTTACAGAAAAACAGCTAAAATTAGTTACAAAAAAATAAATTAAAAAAAGCTGAATTGAAGCTGAAATGAAAGAACAAGACTAAAATATCAGATTAAAGCAGAAAGAAGACATATTTGATGAATTAGATTTAAATAATTAGAAATTAGCACAAAGATTAGCAAATTAGCAAAAAAAAAAGCTACAATTATCTAAAAACATCTAAAAAGTAACCAGAAAGGATAAGCTTAACCTATGAGAAGGAAATGGAAAAAAGCTGAAATGAGCTAAAAATAAAAAAAATAAAAAAACATGGAATTAACTGAAAAAACTAAAATTAGCAACAAAAATAACCCCGGGTAAATAGTAGCTGAATTAGCAAAAAACCCCAGCTGAAGTTAGCTGAAAAAAGCTGAAAGGAGCAGAAATAAGTTAATTGGGTTGAAAGTAGCAGGAATTACCAAGAAAAACTTGAATTTATCTGACAACAGCTGATAATAGCTAGACAGTTTCTAAAAAGGTAGCTGAAACAGTAGAACAAGCTTAAATTAGCATAAGGAAGCAGAAAGAATGGATGTTCGCCAAGTTAGGCTGAAAAAAGCAGAAATGAGCACAAAAAGGAGAAATTATCGGAAACAAGCTGACATTAGAAAAAAACAGCCGGATAGTAGCTAAAAAAAAAATCAGAAATAAGCTGAAATGACAAGAAGGAAGTGGAGAGAGCATTACTGCAGAATTAGGTTGAAAAAAGTTTAAATGAGTACAAAAATGTGGAATTAGTTGAAAAAGCTAAAATTACCATAAAAACTGCTAAATAGTAGCTGAAACGGCATAAAAAGCTGAAACTGGTAGAAATAAGCCAAATGGCTCATAACAAGCTGAAATTAGCAGAAAGAAGTTGGAAGGAGGCAGCACGGTGGCTCAGTTGGTAGAGCGGTTGCCTCTCAGCGAGAAGTCGCCAGATCTAATCCCGGTCCGGGGGCCTTCTGGGTGGAGTTTGCATGTTCTCTCTGTGCATGCGTGGGTTTTCCCCGGGTGCTCTGGTTTCCTCCCACAGACCAAAAACATTCATGTTAGACTGATTGGTAACTCTAAATTGTTCCTAGGTGTGAGTGAGAGAGTGAATGGTTGTTTGTCTCGTTTGTCTCCATGTGTCCCTGTGATGGACTAGAGAAACGTCCAGGGTGTCCCCTGCCTCTCGCACAGTGATTGCTGGACATGGGCACCAGCATCCCCTGCGACCCAAAAAAGAAGAAGCATGTAAAGATGATGGATGGAAGTTATAAGAAACAAAAAGTGTTGTAGTTAGCAGAAAGAAGCTGAAATGAGCACAAAACAGCTGCAATTAGCTGAAAGTAGCTGAAAAGGTTTCCATTTGCACAAGGAAGCTGAAAGAAACAGAACTGACACAAAATGTGAAAGGAACAGTAAAATGTAAACAGATCTAAAAATTTAAAGGATGAAAAATGAGCTCAATTCATTTTTTTTTAATGAGAAAACAAATGGCAGGCTAAATATTTCTAAAAGCTAAAGTTGCACCAATACCAAAAAGTCATAGCAGGATTGTCCTGAAAGAGCTGAACGTCTTGATTTATATGTAATTTGTTGAAACAACAATGAAATTGTGGAATGCCAAAAAACGTACGGCGTAAAAATAGATCACAATAGTGTGAATGCTTCATAAACATTTACACAATTAAAATGTAATTTAGTGAGATCTCGTAACAGTTTTAATGTGTGTGTGTGTGTGTGTGTGGGGGGGGGGGGGGGTCACAGATTCAGAGCGTAAGATGAAGCATGTCATGCAGACAGGTCCACATATTTTGTTGATATTGATATTTTGATATTTGATTTGATATTTTCAAAAAATTGTTGAGTATAATTACCCCGGGCTGTACTGTTGGTTACTTTAAAACATATCACACAAATACATAAATAAACTTCATGATCTTTCCAAATTACATTTAATGTTCTCATCTCCATTGTCAGTAAACTTCCACCTGCTTTGTAAATACAAACAACAACAACAACAACAAAAAACCCCGATGATATTGTAGTTAATTTTTACAAATACATTTCTCTAAAAGCTTACTTTGACCACTGATCATAAAACATCTAAATAAAGTATATAATATATAAAAATAGTAATATATTTTGTTAATTCTTGTTTAAACCTAATATGTTAATCACAAAAACCTAAGTGAAAAAATGATGGTGAGTGGACGGATGAGTTGTATTTCTGCGCTGAATGTGCCAACCTGTTGTTGGACGAAGCCTCAGCAGACTGAAACCGACAGTGGTTAGACAGTAAATTCAATACATCCAATAAGGGTTCTGTCCATCAGCTTACTTCATCATTTCCCCATAATGAGCTTCTCATGCTTAACCTTTCACTTCAGATCTTAGCTTCAAACTTTAAAATCAGCTGCAGGTCTCAGCATGAATTACCGTTCAGCTTTGTGTCAATGGGTTCCTCTACAGGAACAGAGAAACACAGTTTAGTCAACTTGGGTGATGAAACTGAACAAACGTGATACTTGATGACAAAATGACAGTGTGATGGGTCTGTAATGGTGCTGCTTATTTATTTATTTATTTAGTAATCTGGACTGTTGCAATGGTTCGCTATCTAGGTGTCCAAATACTTCTTTAAAAAGTCTTCACTTAATCCAAAATGCTACTGCCAGAGTCTTAACTGGAGCTTCTCTCCACTGGCTCCATGTCTAATCCAGAACTGAATTCAAAACTTCTAACCTACAAAGCTCTCAACAACCTAGCTCCATCTTATATTACAGATCTTATTGCTCCATATTAACCTAACAGAGCACTTCACTCTCAGACTGCAGGCTTACTTGTGATTCCTAGTGTTTCCAAAAGCAGAATGGGAGGAAGATCTTTTAGTTATCAGGCTCCTCTCTTGTGGAACCAAATTCCAGTTTCTGTCCGTGAGGCTGACACCTTGTCTAGTTCAGTGGTGTAGTCTACATTTTTGTAGTAGGTATACTGTGCTTAGAATCCAAAGTACACAGGTTAGTATAATGGAATTGTCAATTTATTTTGATTTTTAAGCATATTGAACATTTGCAATTTTCTCTTATTCTCTGAATAAATGTACAACAAACTTTGTACTAAGTATTAAGATCAGACATATTAATTATACAATAATTTGCTGGATAAGCGAATGTAATAAGCAAGCACTGTATACAGATTGTTACGGAAGCGTTAAACTACCATTTAACATATCAATGGCACGTGCCTTATAATATGTCATGTATCATTGGGCAATTTTAAATGGGTATACTGAAATTCTTAAACTTTTCTAGTGGGCATACTATGTATACCCACGTATCGTGTAGACTACACCACTGGTCTAGTTTTAAAACTGGACTTAAGACTTTCCTTTTTGATAAATCCTACAGTTAGGGTTGGCTTGTTATACTCCTATAGACTTAGATTACTAGAGGACAAATTGACCTAATTTCTTCAAAAAAAAATTGTTAAAACTGAATAGTTTTCATTTGATTCTATTTCTATCTTAACATGTGATTCTTGACCTGCCATTGTGTATCTGTTCCTCCCAAACTCAGCCGGTCAAAGCAGATGTCCGCTTGTCCTGAGCCTGGTTCTGCTAAAGGTTTCTTCCTCATGAGGGAGTTTTTCCTTTCCACTGTCGCCTTCGCGCTCGCTCAAGATGAGAGTTCTACGGTGAAGTTAAACTCAAAGCAGTCTGCTCCTCACATAATTAATGCTTTTAACTTACTTTTTATGTATATGAATGTTTCTGTTCAGTGCCCTGAGATGACTTCTGTTGTGACTTGGCTCTATATAAATAAATTTAATCGACTTAATCGCAACAAAAGCATATTGGTGTTGTTGCAAAGAGGATATTTTATGCACAGTAAAGTTTACATCATAGTCAAACATTTATTTTCTTGCTTTTGAATGTTAGAAAAAGTTACGTTTACACTCCAACTGCAGAAATATTTTCAAAAAAGTGATTTGTTCTTTTTAAATCATAGCATTACTGTGACAGTTGTTTTCTTCATAAGCTCACTCTTGATAAAATCAACATATGATTTATCAGGGCACTAAAAATTAAATGACATTTCAAGGTTTGATAGAGTGAAGGACAGTTGCTGGTGTGCCGAGTTCAGATTTTAGTCTGTATGAAATTGGTGATTGAATTTCTTAGCAAGAGATTCATTAAAATTATAATTCTTATTTGTGAAGCCCTTTAAAAATTTAAATACTCCACATGTACAGTTTTCTATTAATTAACTTCTTTCCCTCCCTTTTTCTTCCTCTCTCCTCTCAACTATTTTCTTTATTTCCCGCTGAACTTGAGACTCTAATAGGTTATGAATAATTCTGTTTCAATTTAGGCTACAATTAGCCACAATGCCAGGAGCCATTCTTCTTTCTAGCTGTGGTGATTTAAGGCCCGACTGTGCGGAGTGCACCAAGTATCACAAGTCGTTCATGTCTCCCCACCCACATTCAACACCAAAAAATGTTTACTGAACTTAAGCCCCTCCTACAGTAATGGGAAAGTGCCCAGTAGTTTTACACACACAATGCAAACCGAGCAGAAATCGCTAGAAAGACTAAAAAATAACTTGTACGATTGAAACAACATCATTGTTCTTGACTAAATTAAATATTGTGAGAATTAACAAATGCAAAAGTGATATAATATAATGTTCTAAGTAAATCAAAGTCAAGTTAGATAATGGACAGAAAAACAAAAACAAAGGTAAGTTGAGAAGAAGCTATAAATATGTGTGAAAGGCAACAAGACAACACATCTCAATAAATTAACTTTTATTTTATACATTTGATGGACTTCATTGCTGTTATCTTGCTCTGAAGTTTCATCAATTTAAAAAATAGAACCAGTTTATTTACAACAGAAGTCGTCTCAGGGAACTGAACAAGAAAGAATAATTACAAATACAAACCATTCATTTGTATGCATTTGTAACCATTGATGAAATGAGGTCATTTTGTCCTCCAGTAGTCTAAAGTTACAGAAGCATAGGATAAGGAAACCAAGCCAACTAACTTAGGATTTCTTAAGCCCAGTTTTCAAACTGGACAATGTGTCACCCTTACGGACAGAAACTGGAACTTGGTTCCACAAGAGAGGAGCCTGGCAAATGAAAGATCTTCCTCCCATTATGCTTTTGGAAACCATAGTAACCCCAAGTAAACCTGCAGTCTGAGAGTAAAGTGCTCTGTTGGGAAAATTCCACCCTCTAGTTTTGGAATAAAGTTTATCTCTGCTAAGTTCATAGGACAAGCATGCCTTTCATTATAAACTATTCCAGCTCAATATCAGTATCAACAGAAGTAGTTTTATTTGCCCAACTCACAAACTTTTATACACAGTATTTTTTTTTTTCATGTAGAAGGGGGAAAACAGCCACCAAAAGATGTAAGAGTTGACTGAGATTTGCATCTGCATGCAGATGTCACTTTAACAGTATTTAGTTTTGTTTAATTTTTTTCTTGTCTTTACACGACTTTGAATTATTTTATTCATGTTGAATAAAACCAGTTCCACCAAATGAAACACGTACAGCTCCCCGCACGTAGCTTGAAAGTTCACCTTTGTCTTTGTCAAACTATAAAAGACCTTCTGTCTTTGAACTGCCCGTCTCCATGCACATCATGTTCCACAGCAGCAGCTTCTCTTAAAATGTTCATGAGCACAATCAGACAAGAGGCTTCTAAAATAACTTTTTTTGTGTGTGTTACAAAGGCATAATACAGCAAGAATGACACTCACACATGACTGTGAGGAAAACGTTTCCTGAAGCCAAGACGACCTTTTCCCTTGTTGCCCGGTCATAGATGCCCACGTGACATTCATAAGGCCCGTTGTCTGAGATTCGAACTTCTGGGAGCCTGCAGAGCACAAGAATAACACTGCAAGTTATAATAAATTGAAATACATATATATAAATATATATATATATAGATAGAGATATAGATATATACAAAGTATATCTATATACAAAGTATATATAACACAAGCACTGACCTGGACAAAAAATATATTTTAAAAACTACACATAAAACTCGAATCATTTTACAACAGCACAAATATTTGTAATTAAAAAAAAATAATAATAAAACAAACAAAAACATAGATCAGCCAATTGTCTTCACACTTGGTGAGGTAGAATTTATTATTTTGTAGAAGTACAATTTTACAGTACTTTCTCGTCAATCGCGAAGATTCATACCCTGAAGCCATGTGATAAGTGAAAAACTGCAAAGCAGGGATAGAAGTACAAGTAGTAAGTAGTTGTTTATTTTAGTATATATATATATATATATATATATATATATATATATATATATATATTTATTTATTTATTTATTTTTTTATTTTTTTATGCCGGATGTCCTTCCTGACGCAACCACAGACACCAAGCTACCACAGCCCTCTGTGTGGAGCAGAGAGCTGCTATCTAGGACACCCGGAGGAGCAGATGGTGGGGGTTAAGGGCCTTGCTCAAGGGCCCACAGTGGGACGAATGAGGGTGGGAGTATGTGTGGGTGCTTCACCTACCCCACCCACATTTTTGATGTTGTTGGTACCGGGGCTTGAACCGGCGATCTTCCGATCACAGGCCCACCTTCTCTAACCTCTGTGCCACCACTCCCCCATATAATATATATATATATATATATATATATATATATATATATATATATATAAGCACATAATGTCATGATTTCAGCTCTCTGCCTCACCACCTGCAAGCGCGCTTTGTCACGCCCACTTTTCCGCTCTGAACGAACAGCTGATCAGCTGCAGGAGGAAGCTTCTCCTGCACCTGGGGGCTGCATAAACGTGCAGCAGGTGCTAAATAATTTAAAATAATTTATGTTGAACAAAAATTTCATGCCGATCGTACACCTCATTCATCAATAAGACTATTGTGCGTCATGTCCAATCTTATTTTGAAAAAACGTGATAGAGCAAGTCCGTGATAAATTAACCACAAAGTAAAGAGGGACTACTGTATTTATTTCACCCTAAGTTAATTAGATAATGCCACTGAGATCACATATCTCTATTGCAAGGAAAGGCAGCCTAAACAGGCATGTTTTCGGACTGCAAGAGAAAATAAAGTACTCAGAAGACCCCAGTGGAAAACCCACAAAAACACGAGAATAAGATGGAAACTCCACACAGAAAAACCCAAGTCCCAACCCAAAGATTAAACCCAGGACCTTCTTGCAGTGAAGCAACAATGCTACTACTAAGCCATCATGCTGCCAAATACTAAATGAAGGAAAAATCACTAAACCTTTTTTTTTAATGTGTTTAAGATTTGTCATAATTTTCAACATTGTGCAGCACTCAAAAAAGGCAGTTTTAAATTTTAAGCCAAACATGGATGTAGATGTTGCTGCACAGAGGGTTAGCAGGTGTGATGCAGCAATAAAGGTTTGTATGGTAATTGGAAATGTCAAAAAATCTAATCATTACATCATCTTTTCAGGACGCATTGTTACTACTGAAAAGGCCTCTGCTGTTTATATTTTTAATCAATGTAAAAATCCCAAACCTCTAAGCATAATGATCATTTTATGTCTCAGAGAAATAAAATAAAATAAAATTCATTCCTATTTATAGTGAGAGTGTACCTGCTCTCAGAGCAGCCCTAACCTCCCCATAACTAATTTTGGGGTCATTGTCATTCTTAGCAGGGGATTGGGTTATTTTCATCTTAAAAGCATCAAAGTCTTTTATGAAGGGAATACTATTTCCTGCCAACAATAGCAATGTTTGGAATTTCCTTAAATAGCTTGTCTAATTTTTTTTCTTCAAACGACATGTGAGCCTGAATGAATGCTGATTTGATGATAAGCTGGGCAACACGCTGACAATTAGATTTCCCACAGAAATTACCAGAATAATCATCATTTCTTTCTTTACCTTGAGTAGTCAGTAAGATTTCTGTGCTCTTTGAAATGAATTAAAAAAAAAAAAGCAAGTACCAAACATCTGGATGTGCCACCTTTTAAACACATTATAAAATTGATTTATCTTTTATTTATTTATTTTTATTACACCTGAGCTTCCATGCTTCTTTCTAGCATTTTTTTAATACTTTAGTTTGTTGTATAAAGAGGTAATTAAAACACATACAAACGTCTAATTTAACTTTCACAAGCTTTATGTATATTTTATGATTATTATTTTGGTTTGCATGTGCACTTTATACAGTCTTAAGATCATTGCATCTTTTTTTTTTTTTTTTATGTTTGAAAGAATCAAAAAAGCAAAAACAAACCAAAAATTAACAAACAAGCATATAAAAAAGAAACGTTTTTTTTTTCTTGATATATAAAAGCATTTTGGATGGTGTAAATGAAATAACAACAACAAAAAAAAAAAAACAGTTTAAATAAACTACGCTAAACAATTCAATCCTTAAATCTATGTAGAAAATGAAAATTTGACAATTACTCCCATTATTAGTGATGTAAGTATACTCTACATAGTATTTTTTATGATTTAATTTAAGTATTAAAACAAGTAATGATGTTTAGTTGTACAGTTTTTGTTCACCCACTTCAAATGTTATCACCCATTAAATGGTCCGTTATTAGTTGTTATCCCATTAGGTTGCTCTCAGACTGCCCCTCCTGTACCTCCTATTTAAAGGTATGTTGTTAGTGCTGATAATTATGTTGTTAGCACTGATACGAGGGTCACGTGGTTAGGTTAAGAGTAAAGGGTCTGGGGGTTAAGGTTCACACAGACTTGAGCGTACTGTGCGTACTCGCTGAGCTGCGCGAACTCCACATGTACTGTCCGCAGACGGTTGACTTCATACTCGAGCGTACAGATTTTAATTCTCTAGTGACAAATTCCTTAATTTCTCACAATTTCAGTCATGGCGTCAATGGACATGAAGATGATGGACAGCGAGATACGTTTAGAATATTTTCGAATGGATTCAAGCAAGCTCGATGGGCTAGTTGGGCGCTTAGTCCCGTTTCTTCACCACCAGGGCAGCCACCGCACACCTGTCAGCGCAGCACAGAGAGCAGCATTCGCACTGTGCATCCTTGCGACTGGTTGCTCGTAACACAGCGAGCGGTTGGCGTCACATACAAAACAGTCCGTCGTCAGGCAGTTTATTATGCGACACAGAGTACGCGGTCGTAAAAATGGATCTTTGCACAGACATGGCTGGCGGACGTCCGCTTCGAGTCTGCGTTGAGTCCACCTCGAGTACGCACGGATCTCCGTGGAGTGAAGTATGTCCGAGAATGTGGGGGCCTTTAGGTTTAGGGTCTGGGGGTTAGGTTTAGGGTCTGAGTTAGGTTAAGGTCAGTGGTGTAGTCTACATTTTTGTAGTGGGTATACTGTGCTTAGAAA
>NC_056504.1:45604916-45632040 GCF_014905685.2 Nematolebias whitei
GGTTTATTTTATTGTTGAAACGTTTCGTCCTTCATCCAAAGGACTTCATCAGTCTGAGGAGCTGTAACAAACTCAGTCCCACAAGCAGCACACCAACATAGTGGACAAGCCAGTTTTATGGCGATAAGATGGTTTCTGGAGTCTGCCCTCTCCTCCGTTAACTCCTCTGGGGCAGCAATGGCCAAAGTGGTTCAAATTATTAAAGTTCATGCTCAGTAATCCAGGTAAAAAATCCAACAACGTTAAGTCAGGTCCTTCGGATTTAAAAAAAAAAAGTTTCATATTTCATCCAAAGGACTTCATCAGTCTGAGGAGCCACAACAAACTCAATCCCACAAGCAGCACACTCAAATAGTGGGCAAACCAGTTTGATGTTAATAAGATGGTTTCTGGAGTCCACGTAAAACTATTTTTTACCTGGATTATTGAGCACAAACTTTGATGTTTTGAACCACGTTGGCCATCGCTGCCTAAGAGAAGTCGACGGGGGAGAGGGTGGACTCCAGAAACCATTTATCAATTGCAAGCTGGTTGGTCCACTTTGTGAGTGTGCTGCTTGTGGGACTGAATTTGTGGTTGCTCCTCGGACTGATGAAGTCCTTTGGATGAAAGACGAAATGTTTTAACAAAAAAAAAAAAAAAGAAAAAATAAAGAAACCATCCAGAAGACCTGACTTAACTTTGTTGGATTTTTTTTACATGAATTACTGAGCATGAACTATGATAAATACACAACATACACATTAGTAATACATCTTTATTCACTTTTGTGCTAGAAAATGTGAGTAAGCACATTAAACATCAAGCATGGAGGAACTTTTTTGCAGATGTAAAAAAAAGTTGTGTACATATGTACGGTAACGGAAAATGATAATTAATTTTGCAGGCAGCACGGTGGCACAACTGGTAGAGCCCTGGTTCAAATCCCGGTCCGGGGGTCTTTCTGGGTGGAATTTGCATGGTCTCTCTGTGCATGCGTGGGTTTTCTCCAGGTTCTCCAGTTTCCTCCCACAGACCAAAAACATGCACGTTAGGCTGATTGGTAACTCTAAATTGTGTCTAGGTGTGAGTGAGAGTGAATGACTGTTTGTCTCATTTGTCTGTGTCCCTGTGGAGGACTGGAGACCTGTCCATGTTGTCCCCCACCTCTCGCACAGTGATGGCTGGACATGGGCACCAGTGACTCCCGTGACCCAAAAAGGAAGAAAGCAGGTAAAAGATAATGGATGGCTGGATGGCTTTAATTTTGCTGGCAAGAAACAAAGTGAGAAATGCAATATTCACATAGGAAAATCTCTGTGACATTTCACCCACACACAAATACATAAAAGCTACACTTGCCCTTGATGTGCCACATTCATTTTTTATGACAAATTTAGATATTTTTACGAAAGACGAAACAAAAAATAAAAAAAAATAATAATTTTGAGCTTGAAAACTGGTGCTCTTTCAGAGTACTGGAGTCACCAGCTACATGCAGGAATTATTTATTTGTCTTACAAGGACAAATTCTTTTTGTTGACGCTTGAATACAGCGAGAGTTATAGCTGCTTTCACTTTTAAAGCAACACATTTGAAAAAAAAAAAGATAACCAGACAGAAAGGGCAAATCTGGATAATGTCAAGATCAATTCCACTCATAAACCATCTAATAATGGAATAGCACTCTTGTGAAAACATTTTTTTCTCTGCATTAAAGCAATAGAAAAAAAAAAGAACAGAATTAAACTTTGTTTTTTCTTGTACAATTGGCATTTCTTATTCTTGTCTTTTACTTGTTTAAATGTTTACGCTGCAAATGTTTTATACAAAGACGTGAGGATTCAAGGTTCTTTTTCTGTCATTCACTTCACGTGTGGTACATGAGGTGGAATGAAACAATGTACACAGGGTCCCAGTTACATCCAACAAAAATACAAATTGTAAAGAAAAACAGTAGTAAGATCTAAGACATGAACTAAGAAGTATGCTAAACTAAGAATACAATAAGTACTAAATTAAGAATACACTAAACTAAGAATACATATAAAAGAATACACAATAAAAGCTTGCTTAGGTGGAGGTAAACAATCATACTAAGAATAAATTCAGATTTTTGCATCTTTAGAAGTGTTGAACATTGAATATGTGTCCTTAGAATGACGATTTCTTTTCCTTCTTATTTCATGTCAGTCCTTTTCTTCTCAAAAAGATGTTTTGGTGTGGATAAGAACATAACCAGGAATATTCACTCTGATGCGCAGCAGATGCAGGTATATCCAGCGTCCAACAGATCTGTGAGGTGTTTTCTCACACTTTATCATACGAGTGAGTGGATGTGTGGGAGGTCATGTCTTCTGTTTGTGTGCACTCGTGTTTCTGTGCATCTAAGTGTGTGTACTATTCCTTTGCAACAATGCTCACTCTCCCAAAGGGATAGTCGGATTGTTCAGATAAATCATCTTCAGCTGGGCAGCGAAACCATACAAAAACAACAAGGAGAAAATAAATCCATATGGAAGCAAACCAAAACAGTAAATGTTGGTTAGAGCTGAAATTAAAAAGGTGAAAATTTGGATACTGTAACTCAGAACACAAATCTAGTTGAATGAAGTTGTAAGTGAGATACCTACAAGGAAGCGGTGTTAGATCTGCCACAGAAAAATGGACAGAAAGTCAAATGTATCATGCTTCATCTGCAAATAATATTTCTGTAAAGAGCAAATGAATAGTGTCACTGTATGCATCTAAGTACATACGCACATTATCTTGCACAAAATAACTTTGTGTGAAAATAGTACTTGATTGATTTGCTAGATTGGTGGTTGTTGTTGTTTAAACATGCAAATCTCCATTTTTTTTTACTAAAATTTGTTTTGCTTTTGACTTTGTATTTGTATTTATATTATTAAAGTAAAAAAAAAAAAAAAAAGTTGCCTTTTTTCTTGAAGTAAACATAGAGGTCAATTTTGACCCCAGCACCAAAGATGTTACTCTAGTTAATATTTTAAAAATCAATAAACACAATAAATTTATTCCAGAGATGTGTTCAAATACTCTCCAGTAACAGTCAGATAACATAATAACCAATTACCATAGTCCCTTGTTTATTTCAGGGGGATCTGTACCCTGAAGCCCCGCGATAAGTGAAAAAACGTGAAGTAGGAATAGTAGTACAGATAGTAAGTAGTAGTTTATTTTATTTTATATATATATATATATATATATATATATATATATATATATATGAAGGAGTTTTAAACACTTCCTACACTCTTGCAATGTTTTAAACAAGGTTTTTAATCTCTAAACGCTCTAAAAAGAGCACATCACGTCATGATTTCAGATCCCTGACTTTGCTCGTCAGCCACCAGCATGCGTTCTTGGCCACACCCACTTTCCCGCTCTGCACAGAGAACAGCTGATAAGCTGCAGCAGGAAGCTTATCCTGCAGTATGGGATGCACAAAGGTGCAGCAGGTGCTAAATAATATACTGTATATATATATATATATATATATATATATATATATATATATATATATATATATATATATATATCTTCTTTTAGCTGCTCCCTGCGTTAGGGGTCGCCACAGCGAACTTAGTTACATGAAGACTTCACAGTTATTTTTACGACGGATGCCCTTCCTGACGCAACCACAGACCACCGAGCTACCACAGCTCTATGTGTGGAACAGAAAGCTGCTATCTAGGACACCCAGAAGAGCAGATGGTGGGGGTTAAGGGCCTTGCTCAAGGGCCCAGCATGGAGTAAATGAGGTTGGGGCAGGTGTGGGTGCTTCACCTACCCCACCTACATTTTTGATGTTGTCGGTACCCGGGCTTGATCCGGCGATCTTCCGATCACAGGCCAACCTTCTCCAACCTCTGCAACACCATTCCCCTTTTTAAAATAATTTAAAATAATTCATTTTAAATAAAAAATGTCATGCAGATTGTGTGGCTCATCCATCAATCAGCCAATTGTGTGTCATGTCCAATCTTATTTTGAAAAAACGCAATAGAGCGAGTCTGAGATAAATGAACTGCGAAGTAGCGAAGGACTACTGAATTTATTTATGACATTCTGCTGGGCTTCATTGCACTTTTTCTTTTAATATTGAAAATGAGGTGAAAGCTGAAAAGACAGTCATGGGATGCCACACTGAAAATATTATTATTATTGTCATTATTTTTATTATGGAAAAGGATGCCTAATGAAGGAACCGATAGTTATACAACAAATCTGTATATATATATATATATGTATATATATATATATATATATATACATACATACATTTACTGTGAATAATTTTGTTAATTTTAAGACTGGGATTAAAACTGACCCCAAACACCATGGATAGTAACAGGAAGCTAACACTACAGGAAGGTTAAATAAATACTTTCTTTTCTGTAAATGATCATTCATGTTGAAATATTTGCAATAACAAAGGAGTCAAAACTGGGTGTGTTAGAGATTAGTCAAAAGACTGGCAGTTATATGTTTTAAGCTCAAGGGTGAAATAAAGCAGTCCTGTGGATGCACTAAATATGTAAGCATGCTAAAAGCACCAGATGACTCCTCCTTCCAGTCTGTCACTCTATTTTTCCCCCTTTCTTTATTTTCTCTCAGTAACATTAAAGCTACGTGGCAAAGCACAGAGCTGCCTATGATTGTTGTCGCAACTGTTTTTCTACATATTAATCTGACAGACATGGATGGACCAGATATAGATGAACTAGACTAGTTCAAAAAGGACCCATTCTGGACAGATGTTTAAACATTTAGGACAGTTTTCTTTTTAATCCTGAGACAAGCCACTGATTAGTGTTTGCCACTGCCTCATGTCCTATATGCAATAATACACTGACCCCATCACATTGTTGCTGTAGTCTGGCCTTGTTGACCGCAGCAGATGGCAGGGGTGGAATCTGAATATCACTGAACTGGTTCATCTTTGTGCAATTAAAATAACAGTATCGAGAGCACTTTTGAATGTACATTGTGTAAAACAGAGCAGAGTGATACATCTGATGTAAGATTAGGTAAATTAGAAGTAGTCATTATGAAAAACAAAACACTAAATGTTCAAAGCTTACCGAACAGTTGATTGGTACACAAGATCTTCACGTCGACGGTAATCCTCCATATGAGAATAATTTGTGTTAAACATTGCATCATAGGTGAAGATCTTCTGCTTGATGGTACCTCCATCTGTGACCTGTGAAGCGAAGAAAGACCATTATTAGGGGAGATCCTGTACTGATGGATATTAAAAGACCTATATGTCTTTTTAGCCGATGCACCAAATCATACATTAAAGTTTGACGTGCACTCAGCTGTTCAGACAGTTGTTTTAATGACAATGATAAATGCATCATGAATACAGCAAAACATTGAAAACCTGCTGACGTTGTAACATTCCAGGAATGGTCTTATAGGATGGCCCCGTTTGTTTTTATGCACATCGTTAAACCTTACGAGGACTGACGCAGCACAGAGTTCTGCATGAAACAGGATAAGTTTTTGCAGATTTAATGGCATTAGACAAAATACTACAGAGGGTAAGTTAAAAAATCCTGCACCAACACTGTACACCCACGCTACAGGTATGACTGAGAAGACTCCCCGCCCCCTTCCAGCCTCGGGCTCATGCTGTCATGGCAGCCGTCTCCATGATCCTCCATCTGCCTGCACGGACCGAACTCCATGGAACAGTTCGGTTCTGTGGGGAAACATTGGATGTTCTTTGTCTGCCGGACCCAGTTCTGGAGGGCAGTCATCGTCCATTGCCACGGTCATTATTATAGTCGTGCTGCTAACGGGACCGCGCTGCTAGCAAGACCACGCCACTAACAGAATCACACTACTAACAGTGCCATGGTTCTAATGGGACCATGTTGCTAACAGGACCATGTTGCTAACATAATCACACTGTTAACAGTACCATGCTGCTAACAATACCATGCTGCTAACAGGACCATGTTGCTAAAAGAACCATGCTGCTAACAGTACCATGCTGCTAACAGGACCATGCTGCTAACAGAACCACACTGTTAACAGTACCATGCTGCTAATAGGACCATGCTGCTAAAAGAACCATGCTGCTAACAGTACCATGCTGCTAACAGTACCATGCTGCTAACAGTACCATGCTGCTAATAGGACCATGCTGTTAACAGGATCATGCTGTTAACAGTACCATGCTGCTAACAGTACCATGCTGCTAACAGGACCATGCTGTTAAAAGGACCATGCTGTTAACAGTACCATGCTGTTAACAGTACCATGCTGCTAACAGGACCATGCTGCTAACAGAACCACACTGTTAACAGTACCATGCTGCTAATAGGACCATCCTGCTAACAGGACCATGCTGCTAATAGAACCACACTGTTAACAGTACCATGCTGCTAACAGGACCATGTTGCTAAGAGAACCATGCTGCTAACAGAACCACACTGTTAACAGTACCATGCTGCTAAGAGAACCATGCTGCTAAGGGAACCTCACTGCCAACAGAAACACTCTACTAATAGGACTGTGTTGCTAACAGAACCACACTGCTAATGATACCACACTGCTAAACAGGACCATCCTGCTAAGACAGTCCTTCTCAAATAATGGGGCGTGCCCCCCAGGGGGGGTCCAGAGCAATGCCAGGGGCGGCGCATGTGACCCCGGGGAACATTTTGCGGCAGGGAGTAGTTTTTTTTTTTTTTCACCACTCTCATTTTCTCAGGGTGCGTTTGGCAACTGTTTGCTAAAATCCGGCAACTCTCGGGTTTACTAATAACAAAGTTATGAACAAATATGTCTGTCTTGTCGTTTGGGGAGCCATGCTTGAACCGCGTCGCTTCCCTCTGCTGCTGAGAAACTCCGACACCTCCTCAGCTGGTGACGCTCTGGATGCTTGTCACCCACAGCACGCATGCGACAGCATATAAACTCAAAGCGAGAGCGTTACCTGCCCCTCTTCCTCTTTCGCGTTGGTTTTTTTTTTTTGTTTTATCAACTGTCAAAGCACAATTATGTTTTTATTTTGTAGTTGTTGTTAAAAAAAAAAGCTGTTTAAAAAAAGTTTGTACTCCATTATTTGCTAACACAATATATTTTCTGTCATTGAACAGCTTGTCAGGTTCTTCTCTTGTGAGTGCTTTCCCCTGGAACCCCCCCCCCCTCCTCCAAACACACACACCCCAGCCCCCTCCCTCTTTGCAGCTTCTCTGCTGTTGCTGCATTGAAGACCAAGTCCAGGTCCAGCTAAACATTGAGCAGGAGCTGCAGGATCATGTTTCAAATTCCACTTTAAAAAGCTGTGCACTGCAAAACGTGCTCATTGTAGCCATTAACACTGACTTCCTCATTTTGATTTAAAAAATAAAAATAAAAAATCAGCACAAATTATTTTATTCATTTTTGTTTTGTAGGTCACTCCTGGCTTAAAATGTTGCTGATCAATTTGAATTTATTATTATTTATTCATTGTAATTAATTTGATTTTTCAGTATCAAATGGTCAAAAATGTTTACGGTTTAAATAAGGATAGATTTTATTTTATATTTTCAGGCAAATGGATGCACTTTAAGCCTTTTCTGTTACAGACTATAAAACAATGTTAACAATCTTTCTTGTAAGTTGATCTGTATTTCTTTATTGTTTTAAATGTAATGTTAATAAGGATACAATGTTATGCAAAGGTGTACTTATAACAATTTTATAGAAATATGATACTATTTACAGTTGCAGCGGAGAGTTGAGCGGGCGCAAAATATTTACTTCTTCCTAGGGGGGCGTAACAGAAAATAATTGAGAAGCACTCTGTTAACAGAACCACACTGTTAACAGAACCACACTGTTAACAGAACCATGCTGCTATAGATGTATTTCTTTTACCACTTTTGACACCTTGATTTTGTATTTTTATTGCATGCTTTGGTATTTTTTTATTTTTTTATTTTTGCATTGTTGATTTTTGCATTGTTGACCTTGTGTTTATCTACATATGACAAATCCTAAAACCTAAACCTAAAAACGCTTGTTTCTTTTAATTTTGTTAGACATCGCCTAGAGCAGTTTTTTTATTTTTTTATTTCCAATATTCAAAGAAGTGTTAAAGTCACTCAGCATTTGAATGATTGTGACTTTTTGCTTCTTTTGAAAAGCCACCGACAGCCACAAAGAAAAAGGGGTGACAGGATTTTAATGGAGCCACTAATACAGCTTTTGAAGAGGAAAATGGTTGGTGGGACAGGAATCCCTCGTTTGATGCTGTCATTCCAATTCAATCAAATCCTTCCAGCGCGTAAACAACGTCCAGGCTTTGCAAGATTCGTTCTGAGTTTACTGTAGGCATCGCTTCATTGAAAGACAAAACGAAGTTTCATTCAAATAAGCAAGACTGAAAAATGTACAATGATCTGAAGGAATCATTTAAAACGTTTTCTGTCATATACAGCCCTTTTTGTTTAGACATTTTAAGATCACGTTTGTTGGTAATTTAAAATAAGTTAAAGGCAACGAAAGATGTGCATTAGTCTGAATAATTTTAGCTTTTTTCTGATGCTAGTTTGAGGAAAAGTTTTCATCCAGTCACCAGTTTGAGTCCAGTTCTCAGTTTTGATGTAAACGGGTGTAAACCCTGAGCAACGATGCATCTTTAGTTGGAGAGGTAGAACAGGGAGCAGGAACAGGTAAAGGTCAGCTTCTAAAAGCAAAGCTGTGTTTGAAAATTGTTTTCTAGCCACCCAAACTTCTGGCGTTGCTCCAGTTATAGCACCTTTTATTTGTTTTCTAGACACATCACAAGGGATCAACATTCACACACGGTGTTAGAAACAAAAACTGCAATAGTAAACCATTGATTGCAAACTAATATTTTTCTTTCACATTCACACAAAATAAGAAGCATTTTAAGGAAATTAAAAAATGTTTTCAAAATGTTTTACTTTTTTCCCCTTATATTTGCTATCTGCACATTCAATACTTAAAGTAAAGCTGTGAGATGAAAACAAATGTTTAATAGTGTTCGATAATACCTATTAACATTGCATCCGTTTCATTTTGTCACTTATTGCCTATATTTGTGTTTTATCAAAGTCATATTGGTAGATTAAAGTGTTTTGATTGAAATATCACCCCCACCCAAAGACATTTATTTATTCATTTTATTTATTCATTTGTTTGTTTATTTATTGGCCCTGTGATGGACTTGCGACTCGTCCAGGGTGTACCCCGCCCCTCGCACAGTGATTGCTGGACATGGGCACCAGCGACCCCAGTGACCCAAAATGGAATAAACGGGTAAAGATAATGGATGGATGGATGTTTATTTATTTATTGGGGGGCGGGGTGTGTATATTTTTAAGGACAGCCAAGATGAATTGTTGAAGGCTGAGTGAATCAAAAATAGCTCTGCAGGAAACCCGGAGGACCTGCTGAAGTGTTTATTGCATAAGTAATATTCTGGCTTGCCAACATTTAAGCACGTTTAAAGCCCACAGTAGTATTTAATCTGTTCACTTTGTTTTTGACCCTTGTGCACGATAATTGTTTTAGGAATAGACGCTTTTAGTCATGAGCCTTTAGAGATAAAATAAACCGAGTTGGGGCTATACATCAGCTTTATGTGGGCAGTAACACATTTAGATAAAAAAGCACATTATCAGATGAACCACTATAAATGCCGAGTCCTCTGAGAAATGCACTTCAAATGTATGATTCCTGTTAAAGCTAAGTTTGCGCCAATACAATGGCCTTAAGGTAGTTCAGTGTCTGAACGTGGGTGTTGGGTGGGCAGCAGGTGATGCAGTCTTTTATTGGACAAATACAAAATGTATTTGTGAGGAGGTAAAGGCTTCTTTAAGTCCATATGAACTTGGAACCATATTTATTCACTATAAATTAACATAATGCAGTTTATCAAAGTTCATGCTCAATAATCCAGATAAAAAAATCCAACACAGTTCAGTCAGGTCATCTGGACGGTTTCTTTTTTTGTTGCTGAGACGTTTCATCTTTCATCCAAAGCAGAGTGTGTTGTGGCTTCTCGGAATGATGAAGTCCTTTGGATGAAGGATGAAATGTCACAACAACCAAAAAGAAGAAACCGTCCAGATGACCTGACTGAACTTTGTTGCAGGTTAGATATTTTTATGTCAAAAATTAATGTTCTGGCAATAACAGAAGTGGCACTAGTGGTATTTTTTAGTAAAAAGAATGGGGATGTTGGGTGGGGGGGGGGTCTACCAAATTGTTCTTTTTAAATGAAGCTCTCGACCTTGACCTCTCTAAGTGGCTTTGAGAATCTGTTGTACACCTGGCAAGGTTTAAAGCAGACATGTTCCTGTTTTTAGTTTTCTACATTCGCTTTACAATCTAGCTGTTTTTATTACTGTTTTTGCCATCTTATTTTAATTTGTAAAAAAATAAAATAAAAAATCTGTATGCCTTTTTATAACTGTCTATTGTTGTCACTGTTGTCCATTGTTGTCATCATTCTTTGTTGAAATCAGGTCTCTCTTGTAAATGAGTCCTTGAGGCTCAATGGAATTAACCTGTCTAAATAAAGGTTGAACAAATGAAAATACTGTATTGTTTGTCCTATAAGTCATGTTTTTATGCATAATTTACATGCCCTGTGACTTATAGGCCGAAGCTATGTATTTATAGATTTTTCCCATATTCATAAACCGATTTTTGGCTGAGATATGACCATTTTCATTAATCCATTAATTTTCTTCCACTTATCCAGGGTCAGGTCGCGGGTCGCGGGTCGCAGCTTAACTAGGGAGACTCAGACTTCCTTCTCCCCAGCCACTTGGGCCAACTCCTCCAGGGAAATTCCGAGGCGTTCCCAGGCCAGCTGAAAAACATAGTCCCTCCAGCGTGTCCTGGGTCTTCCTCTGGGTCTCCTCCCAGTGGGACGTGCCTGGAACACCTAACCAGGGAGGCATCCAGGAGGCATCCAGGAGGCATCCTAACCAGATGTCCACGCCACCTCAACTGGCTCCTCTCGACGTGGAGAAGCAGCAGCTCAACTCTGAGTCCCTCCCGGATGACTGAGCTTCTCATCCTACCGTTTTCATTCATTCTGAATGAAAAAAACAAAAGTACAATTTTCAGCCACAAGATGGCAGGAGAGTAGATGTAGCAGTAAGGCATGCTGTTGTATCATGTAATAAATAGGTAAATGTGGCTTTAATGACAAATTCAAAAAAGTTCAAGACAAAAACAACTGGACTTTATTTATTATACTTTATTTTATACTTTATTATTTTTGTCTTGAACTGTATTGAATTTACCATGTCCTGGATGACTGAGAATCTTCACTAGCTATTAATGACACAATCAGCTTGTCTGAGTATCCCACCTTTGTTCTGCTCACTGTCAAACCAGCTGCACCGGCCTGGTGAAATGCAGCTCATTTGAACATTAAAATGCATTTCATAAGTAAAAGTTCAACTGAGACACAGCTTTGCTATAATTTCGAGCAAACAAATAATTGTTTAGGTGCTTGTTAAATTTTGAAGAAACAAGCAGCGTTCCTCCTTCCTGTTTTTCCTCCCTCTGCGCGCTCTCAGAGCACCGAGGCAGCAAATACAGCTGATTTGACCTTTAAAGTCCTTTTATTAAGCAAACGTTAGACTGAGACACACCTTTACTATGATTTCAAGCAAACAAATAATTGTTTTTAGGTGTTTATCTTGTTCAATTTTTGAAGAAATGCAGAGGCTTGTTCTTCTGTGCATGCCCGCCGCTTCCACAAATCGGGTTTTGAAATACAAATGATGCGACGTGTACAGCAGAAAATACGGTAACTGCATCCATGATTTTTTTGTTTTTGACAGTTAGCTAAACCAGTTAAACATTCAAATGCATAAAGAGATTATCAGAGTGACTGTGCAGACATCAAATTTTAAAGAAACATTTACAACATCTCAAAAACAATAAAGCTCATTGCACTTTTGGTAAAGTCGCAGGATTTAAACAAACTCTTCTTAATTTGATTTGTTCATCAGCCCCCAAGATACAGGCAGGAAAGAGAACATTTTCTAGTCATCATTCTTTTCTTTTTTTCACTATCAAATTAAACATACATTGTAATTGCTTCTGCCAATTTATAAAAGGATGATTGTATCATATTTTTGTTTTTCCAAAGCCAAAATAATAGAATGAATATTTTAGCTCAAAAACAGACATTCCTCACCTCTCCATTTCTATTTCTCTTTAATGATTTTTCCTCTTAATAGTCTGACCTGTGAGACCATGTGTAATAAATTTGAAAGAATCTGCATGAGTGGATGTCTCCTAAAGTAGACCTGTTTGTGATATAAAAAGGCTGAGAGAGAAATAGAACAGTGGAAGGGAGAATGCGTGGGAGGGAAAAAGGAGACCCAAACTGTGCCAAAATGGTTGTACAAGAGGGAGATGAATGCTCTTTGATTGCAGAAAAGAACTGTTAGGGAAGCAAAGCTTTGCTACAACTGCTTTGTTGAATTCAGGCCATGCAAGGCATATGGGGTATGGAGGCACAAAAACCTCCAACATTTGGCCAACTGGAGGTATGAAAAGGCAGATATACCAGTAAATGGTAAAGAATTAGCTACCTTTCCTTGTTGACGTTATGGCAGAAAGTGGATGTTGGCAAAAGTAAGTCATGAGGCAAAAGAAGAAACTGTGACAGATAGCTGACAATAGGCTGAATCTAAGCATGCACAAAACACAATTTTAATCTTCTCTTCAGATCTGATTATGGCAGATTCTCTCAGTGACCTGCATCCTTCATGGCGAACCAGCTGGGCTACCCTTCTAATGATTCCACCTATCATTAGGGTCAGATCCGAACTGGATCTCAGGGGCTAAGCAAAGGCCCCTCCCTCTGCATGTCTGGACCAGAACTATTTATAGGCTGCAGCTGCATCAGCAGCTACTGGAGGAGATTCAGCTAACATATGCATGGTATGAGAGATTAAACCTGAATGTTGCTTCGTAATTCCCGGAAAAAGCAGAAGCTAGAAAAAAACCCCAAAAAACAGCATTTTAGAAAGAAAAAAAACCAACAACAGATAAATCGGGTGGACTGAATTCTGCCTGTGTGCATTTTTCAACAAAACATTCTTGTGTGTTTATTTAGTTCATTGTTCTACATGAAATTAAAACCAGAGGCATCATGTCTTTCACTTTCTGGCTTATAAATAGATAATGCATTTTTTTTCCAAATTTGACATATGCCTTTGTAATTGCAATCTTACACTTTCATTGAATGGCACCATGACTCCCAAATAATGTCTTAATAAGATTTATACCAGTTTAGTTTCTCATTTAAAGACTTAGTCAGGCAGCAACAAAAGACACATTCTGAGCATTGTCAAAAAAAAAAAAAAAAAGCTCAGCACGTTTCTTCATATCCATGCTAATTTGCCTATTATTATCTCTGAAAGTCTGTTTTTGAAACATGGACCTAAGCATAGTGTGATATTGTATTATATTTAAAACTGAAATAAATGTATGCAAGAGAAGAATTATTATAAATTTAGACCTCTTGTCCCAGAATAGGTCACATACTTTTATCTTTTCAGACATTAAATTACTTTTAATAAATTATGCATTTTGAACTTGTGAAATATAAGTTTAACTAAAGTTCAATGTTGCTATAGTGTGTAAATTATCATTATTATTTTAATCTAAGGTCAGTGATATGCTGAATTGCATCTTGGGGTGTAGAAACCCTTTTTCATACCATGGATAAGTACCCACAGTATGTGTGCTTTATTCTGTGTGTAGACAGCACATATTAAGAACATGCAAATATTAGGTTCTAAACCCAAAGGGACAATGAACATTTGGAGTGAGGCACTGCACCATTCTGTTTGGAGAAATCACTCTACGTTTTAGCCACTGAAACCACTGGAAGACCATAGGACCACACACTGGGAGGTAAGCAGCATGAGACACAAGTGTTTAGTACAACAATAATGTGACATGCTCCTGTGAGGTAATAGACAATATTTGCTGCCACTGCTTCTACAAAATATACCAGAGGCAAAGCAGTGTACCTAAATATAGCATAATAAACAAGCCAATATAGCATGCAATAGGATAAAAGTGCATTACGTATTAACGTTATTAGTCTGCAACACTTAAGCTGTCAAATGTAAGTTAGGGGTATGCTGAGGTGTAGATATGCCATGACTGCTGACTGAGGAGTTTCAGACATGGTGGCTACATTTGTGGATTTGCTGCATATTGTTAATGCTCATCCAATAAGCAAATTCAGCATGCAACCTTGGTGGTCCTGGCTCTTAACCTGTGAGTTTACAACTCTGCATGTTGTGCCCCCCTGCAGATCGCTGAGTGACAAGACGACATGGTTAAAGAGATTTTCTGCCTCAAATAAAAAGCTCCTTTCCTTCCTCTGTCTCTCACAATTCTCAGTGGGGAAGCACAGCTAACTTGGGCTGGGCATTAACGAATGACGCAAACATATACAGTAACCTTAAAGCTCTGACAATCTCAACACACTGTGTAATGCATGTTAAAAAAATTCTAAATGAGCTAACCTTATTTTTTCTGCAAAATTTGATGATGTAACTTGATTCTATATGCAAAATAAAATGCAATTTGCCAACATCCAATCTACCATACCATACCATACCACTTTATTTATAAAGCACTTAAAACAGCTACAAGGCCAACCAAAGTCAATTGAAATTTGATGTTTTAAATTTGTTGTGTGAATCAGTTGTTGTTAGTCGAAAACCACGAGAAGGGAAACGTGTCAGTAGACAGAGGGAGAAGAGGAAAGTGAAGAATGTAGGACTGAGGGATGCAACTCTAAATGTGGGGACAATGACAGGCAAAGGTAGAGAGCTGGCTGACATGATGCAGAGAAGAAAGGTAGATGTTTTATGTGTCCAAGAGACCAAGTGGAAGGGCAGCAAGGCTCGCAGCATTGGAGCAGGGTTCAAACGGTTTTACCATGGTGGGGATAGAAAGATAAATGGGGTAGGGGTGGTCCTAAAAGAGGAGTTGGCAAAGAATGTAGTAGAGGTGAAGAAAGTGTCAGATAGGGTGATGTGCCTGAAGGTAGAAGTAGAAGTCTGATGCTAAACATTGTCAGTGGTTATGCTCCACAGGTTGGATGTGATGAGGAGGAGAAAGATACATTTTGGAAAGATCTGGATGAAGTGATAGAGAGTGTTCACAGGGAGGATATAGTGGTGATTGGAGCAGACCTGAAAGGACATGTTGGTGAAGAAAACAGAAGGGATGAGGAAGTGATGGGTAGGTTTGGTGTCAAGGAAAGAAACCAAGAAGGACAGATGGTGGTGGGTTTTGCCAAGAGAATGGAAATGGCTATAGTCAATACATATTTCCAAAAGAGGGAGGAACATAGAGTGACGTATAAGAGTGGAGGAAGGAGTACGCAGGTCGACTACATTCTGTGTAGAAAAGGAAACCTGAGGGAGATTGGGGACTGTAAGGTTGTGGCAGGGAGAGCGTGGCCAGACAGCATCAGATGGTTGTGTGTAGAATGACTGTTGTTGTGAAAAAGAGAAAAAGAGTAAAATCAGAGAAGACCAAATGGTAGAAGCTGAAGAAGGAAGAATGTTGTGAGAAATTCAGAGATAAGCTGTTAAAGACTCTGGGTAGTAAAAAAGAGCTTCCAAATGACTGGGCTACTACAGCAACAGTAATTAGAGAGACAGGTAGGAAGGTACTCTGTGTGTCATCTGGACAGAGAATGGATGATAAGGAAACCTGGTGGTGGAATAGTGAAGTGTGGAAAGCTATTCAGAGAAAGAGATTAGCCAAGAAGAAATATGACAATGAGAGGACTGAAGAGAGGAGACAGGAATATAAGGAGATGGGACGTAGAGCAAAGAGGAAAGTAGCTAAGGCAAAGCAGAAGGTGTACGATGAGTTGTATGGGAGACTGGACACTAAAGAGGGCACGAAGGACTTGTACCGATTGGCAAGACAGAGGGATCAAATTG
Organism: Nematolebias whitei; assembly: GCF_014905685.2. Classification (NCBI taxonomy): domain Eukaryota; kingdom Metazoa; phylum Chordata; class Actinopteri; order Cyprinodontiformes; family Rivulidae; genus Nematolebias; species Nematolebias whitei. The sequence goes on from NC_056504.1 coordinate 45,620,900, forward strand.
GAAAGGATGTGCAGCAGGTTAGGCTTATTAAAGATAGGAATGGTAATGTTCTAACAAGTGAGGAGAGTGTGACGGGAAGATGGAAGGAGTACTTTGAGGAGCTAATGAATGAAGAGAATGACAGAAAAAGAAGAGAAGAGGTCATATAAACTGTGGACCAGGAAGTGGGAAAGATTAGTGAGGGTGAAGTACAGAAAGCTCTTAAAAGAATGAAGAAGGGGAAGGCAGTAGGACCTGATGACATACCAGTGGAGGTCTGGAAATGTCTTGGAGAGATGGCAGTGACGTTTTTGACTCAAATATTCAATGGCATATTTGAGGGTGATAAAATACCTGAGGAATGGAGAAGAAGTGTGCTGGTGCCCATTTTAAGAACAAAGGTGATGTACAGAGTTGTAGAAACAACAGGGGAATTAAGTTGATGAGCCACACAATGGAGATCTGGGAGAGAGTTGTGGAAGCAAGACTTAGACGAGAGGTGACCATCTGTGAGCAGCAGTATGGTTTCATGCCAAGAAAGAGCACCACAGATGCCATATTTGCTTTGAGATTGCTGATGGAGAAGTACAGAGAGCATCAGAAAGAACTCCATTGCGTCTTTGTGGATTTTGAAAAAGCATATGACAGAGTGCCAAGGGAGGAGGTGTGGTATTGCATGAGGAAATCTGGAGTGGCAGAAAAGTATGTTAGACTGGTACAGGACATGTATGAGGACAGCAGGACAGTGGTGAGATGTGCTGTAGGAGTGACAGATAGCTTCAAGGTGGAGGTGGGATTGCATCAAGGATCAGCTCTGAGCCCCTTCTTGTTTGCTTCAGTGATGGAACGACTAACAGATAAGGTCAGATAAGAATCACCATGGATGATGATGTTTGCAGATGACATTGTGATCTGTGGTGAGAACAGGGAACAGGTGGAAGAGAACTTGGAGATGTGGAGGTATGCACTTGAAAGAAGAGGAATGAAAGTCAGCCATAGTAAGACAGAGTACATGTGTGTGAATGAGAGGGAGGCCAGTGGAACAGTGAGGCTACAAGGAGCAGAGGTCACAAAGGTGCAGGACTTCAAGTACTTGGGGTCCACTGTCCAGGAAAATGGGGAATGTGGTAAAGAAGTGAAAAAAGTCCAGGCAGGATGGAATGGATGGAGAAAAGTTTCAGGAGTGATTTTTGACAAAAAGGTGTCCGCAAAGGACAAAGGAAAAGTTTACAAGACAGTGGTGAGACCAGCTATATTGTATGGTCTGGAGACAGTGGCATTGATAAAAAGACAGGAGAAAGAACTGGAAGTGGCAGAAATGAAGATGCTAAGGTTCTCCTTAGGAGTGACGAGGCTGGATAAGATTAGGAATGAGATCATCCGAGGTACAGCATAGGTTGAACAACTGGGAGATAAAGTTAGGGAAGCCAGACTGAGATGGTTTGGACATGTCAAGAGGATGGACCGTGGGTATATTGGTAGAAGGATGTTAGAAATGCAGCTGTCAGGAAAAAGACAAAGAGGACGGCCAAAGAAGAGGTATATGGATGCAGTTACAGAGGACATGAAGGTAGTTAGAGTGAGGACAGAGGATGCAGAGGACAGAGTGAGGTGGAGGAGGATGACTCGCTGTGGCGACCCCTGAAGAGGGAAAAGCCGAAAGAAGAAGAAGAAAAAAGAAGTGTGAATCAGTTGTTGTAAACAAAATAAAATGAACACTATATAGACAGACAGACAGACAGACAGACAGACAGACAGACAGACAGACAGACAGACAGACAGACAGACAGACAGACAGACAGACAGACAGACAGACAGACAGAGAGAGAGAGAGAGAGAGAGAGAGAGAGAGAGAGAGAGAGAGAGAGAGAGAGAGTATATATATGTGTAAGGCACTGTTTCTGTATGACTGTTCGAGTGTTGTCATTGTGTTAGATAGAGTAAATGTCATGAATAAATTTGACATTAAACATAATCCAAGTTGAAGTGTTGCATCATTTTCAGCCACCCTTTTAGGCATCTGCATTAGGTAGCAGGCCAAATTGACAAAGACCATGCAGAATAATGTAGTATTTTAATTCCACAGCAGAGAAAGCTATATAGTCTCTTTAAGTAGGTCTAGGGGAAAAAATATTGTTATCGGTTATCGGCCAAATAAGTTAACACGTTGGCATATTGGATATCGGCTAAAAATCCAATATCACGCATCCTTAATACACATATTTAGGCCTAATACAGTATCGAACACAGAATGTTTGCCAGTAGGATGTTAAATTCTAATCAGAAAGTTTGTATGGCAATAACATGTCTTTAGTTTGGGTTTTGAGCAAGTATTACAGGGATTTATTTTTTTGCTCTCACAAAGTAAAGTATGTCACTACCATCATGATAGATATTTTGTCTGACCTGTTATCTGTGTCACTCTGCTGTCAGGAATTTTGATTCCAGCATTGCAGAGTGCAAATGAATTGCGATTGGCTGCTGCTGGATGTGACAGATTACATACATGGATTAGAGCTGAGCTTCATGAAAACTGTGGCACCAACAGCCCAGCTGCACTTAGCTGCACTCTGGAGGTGTAGCGGGTTCAGGGTCAGACCCAGGCAGTGTGAAAATCAGATGGTTAACTGTTATGCAAGCGTGTTTTCTGAAACCATCGAAGACACAAACCAACAGAGATAGTTTCCATAGCTATAATTTGGCAGAAGACAGGCTGTCTGTGGGTTGACTGGGAAGGTGAAGAGATCACACCAGTTCAGACTCACTGCAGACAGCTGATATGCTGAAAGTTTGTCAAATATTGCAGCTAATGTGTGAGCAGTGTATTATTGCAAAGTTTTCCAGCATTTATTAAAGAAGGCAGAATGACAGATGTTACAAAAAACAACAACACTTTTTTCTATGAAAGTTGTAGATTAGAAAAAATATTCTACTTCAGTAACTGCTGAGAAGCAAATAAACTCTTCTAACCAAATTGTTTAGTGATGCTTAGGGCCCTAACAATGGACATTTATTTTGTTTATTTTAACCTTTTTAAAGCTACGCTTTTCAGAAGTCTTGAGAGTACATAGCGTAGTCCCACCCACATCCCAAATAAATTAAAAATAAATATATTAATACATAAACCCCATACAGCCCTACAATTAATCACATTATGTGTTAAATTAAAAAAAAGCTTTCTTTTACACAAACAAACAAAAAGTACACCTGAGCACAATGTCCAAACACATACAGACAACCTGAAGTAAATCATGTAATAAATTAATCACATAATGACCACAAACTTTACAAGCAGAAATACAAAGGAGGATTGCATAACTTGTGCAATTAGTACTATGTTACGCAATATGGTGACTGCATTCACATATCAAAGGGTTCTGAGAAGGACAGCCAGGTAATGAGATGTAACACTAAGGGGAGAACATCATTCTGGATGCTTGTCCTTAATCTGTTTGATCACTGTTCATTAGGTGACTCAATGTTCACATGTTCTGACAATGCCTGTAATGCCTGGCATGATTTGAGTTACTAAGAAAGAACTATAAGACATGGGAAGATGTGGCAGAAAATTGTCTTTCTTGACTAACAAAAATACAAGAGAACAAAAGTAATTTTTTTGTTCTTCTACCCCAAACTACTTCTATAAATAACTTTGGCAAATGAACATGATTTTTTTGACACAGACTCCAAATGAACAATGAAATTGAGCAATGCCTTTTTTTCTTAACAAAAGAAACCTGTCAATATGCAGACAGACAGACAGACAGACAGACAGACAGACAGTCAGACAGACAGACAGACAGACAGATATTTGGTTCTGATAGCTCGTCAATATTTTCAGACCTATGAGGCAGCATATATATTGGTGCTAAAACCTAGCTAAGCACCTTAAACTGATATTGAAACTCTTACAAGTTAGAACCAATTGCAGTGGAGTTGATGATGCCATCATCTACCTGCTGCACAGAGCTTACACACACACATGGACAAAGCAGGCTGCACTGTAAGAGTCATGTTTTTTTGACTGTTCCAATGTTTTAACAACATAAGACTTGTTCTACTCTGCATTAAGCTCCTGGACATGCAGGTGAATGACTCACTGGTCACCTGGATTGGAGACTACCTCACAGGTCGACCACAGTATGTGCAGGTGCGGAACACCATCTTGGACAGCATACTGAGCAGCACAGGGGCTCCTCGGGGGATGGTCCTCTTGCTACTTCTGTTCAGACTCTACACCTCAGACTTCAGGTCCAACTCACAATCTTGCCATCTGCAAAAGTTCTCAGATGACTCTGCCACTGTGGGTTGCATCACTGATGACCAGGAAGAATACAGTGGTGTGGTGGACAGCTTTGTGGAATGGTATGGACAAAACCACCTGCAACTCAACACTGGGAAAATTAAAGAGCTGCAGGACTACAGGAAGAAGATTACAGATCCTGAACAACACGTCACACCCACTGCATGCCAGACTGGACTCTTACCGCAGCACCTTCAGTCGTAGACTGAGACAACTGAGGTGCTTCACAGAATGCCACAGGAAATCCTTCCTCCCTGTGGCTATCAAGTCAGTCCCATCAATTCTTCCTTTGATTTTATCCTAGAATGGTCCTCCTATTGAGTTTGTCGATTCCTACAAATATTTGGGTATCGGTCAATTTGTATCTCTCCTTTAAGCTCCACGTGGACAACTTGGTAAAGAAACTGAAAGTTAAACGGTTTCTTTTTCAGAAATAGATCCTGTCTAACTCTGAATGCTAGGAAACGCCTTGTAACTGTGACTTTCCTTCACTCCACCGACTATGGCGTCATTTTTTACATGAACACACCTACAAGCATCCTTCAGATGTTGGGTGCTGTCTATCACGGTGCACCAAGATTCATAACTGGCTGCAACTATCGTACTGACCATTGCACCCTGTATTCACTGGTTAACTGGTCATCATGAAGGACCCCACTCACCCAGCACACACACTTTTTGCCCTGCTCCCCTCAGGAAGGAAGTTAAGGAGCATTAAGTGTAGAACCACTAGACTGAGGAACAGCTTCTACCCTGAGGCTGTTAGACTCATGCATATCTAACCAGGATAATCACTGTGAAGAATCACATGAGGTTGCTGCTGATCTGTTTCATGTTGCTGCTGATCTGTTTCATGTTGCTGTGTTCATGCGTGCTCATCTGCTCACATAGATTCATGTTCATGCTGCTGTTCGGCGTATTGTTTTTATTATTTTTATGCTATTAGTGGTTAGTGCATATTTAGTTGATGTTTTTCTTAGTTTGTATCTTAGATCTTATTACGGTTTTTATTTTACATTTCATTGTTGGATGTAACTGGGACTCTGTGTACATAATTTAGTTACAACAATAAAGAATCTCTGACTCTGATTAACTTCACGGAGACTCTCTCACTGGTACATTTTCATCTTTAAATCACTTCTTGGTCTGCTGCCTTCATACATCTTCTCCTACATGTCTCTGTGTGAGTGCAGTTACAGCGTGCACTTTCAGGACATCATTACCTGCAGTGTTCCCTCAGTGCAGACTGAAATAGGCAAAGGGGTCGTCTCCTACTCTGCTCCCATTTCCTGGAATATCTTGCAAAAAGATCTGAAGCTCTCGACCTTGATCTCTTTAAGTGGCTTCAAACATCTGCTAAGTTCATGGCAAAAATCAATGCAGACATGTTCCTGATTTTAGTTTTCTACACCACCTTTCAATCTAGCTGTTTTTTGTTTTGCTTTTTTAAATACCGTTTTCTTTCTTTTGTCATACTTAATTTGCATGCTTTCTTTTATGATTGTCCACTGTTGTCATCACTCTTTGTTAAAATCAGTTCCCTCTTGTAAATTAGTACCCGAGGCTTAACGGGACTAACCTGTATAAATAAAGGTTGAATGAATCAAACTTTTCAACTCTTCCCCCTTTCTACACATAGGACAATAAAAGTAATCCTGCACTACAATAAACATTTCAATGTTTCTGTCTGCACCTGACCTGTTTTAGACCTTAACTGTTATTTTCATCTTCTCTGATATATTTTTACATTCTCTTTTATTTTTATATCTTGTGTGATTCCTTGTGTATGTTCCTTTGTATTGAAACTGGCACAACAATTTCCTGCAAGATCAATAAAGTTCTATCTTATCTTATCTGAGGGTGACAATAGACTACAATTATTAAAGAACAGGTAAATTAAACATTGTTTGAAGTGCATAAGTAAACTTAAATCTCTAGGAACAAAGTTTTATTTTTCCTCCTTATTTCCACCTCCCTTCACCCGCTAAAATTGATTTTCTACACTTCCATGTTTGCAGCCCAACAGGACTCGAGAGGTTTTGTGTTTGCTAAGACTAATCTGCTAATTGACTTTGTCTTGACACTCTTTCCCCATGTAACTTAACCACATTGTGTTTCAGCATTTAATATTGTTGTGAGGTTTTGTTATGGATAAATGGTCAAATTACATAAAAGACCAACAATTTCCAAGGCAGCTTCTCACAACTCTGCAAATTATTCAGAGTTCCCAAAACGGTGGTGTCCATTGTTTGTGGAAATTATTACACAGCTAATCAATTAAAAAGGAAATAATTATAGAAGATGATATTTTCTACTTGCTTTAATTTTAGTAAAAGGCTTTATGTTTTATGTAACGTCCAAGCCTCACGTTGTCTCCAGGGTTCTTATTTCACTTTGAGTGGTCACTTTGTTCATTACTGTGCCTGTGTGTAAAATACATTGTTTATTTCCAACGAATGAGAATGACCACATGCAGCACTTAAAACATGCATTCCACGCTATAGGCTTGAAATGTTGACTGCATGCAATGCTGTTGCATCATATGTGGGTTGAATCAATTTGTCCACGGCTGGAGGAAGGTGGGAAGTTAAAAAAATATGCAGAGAGCAAAACTGCCGTCTTACTCACTTCCACTGATACGCAGCTGTGTTTCACATAATAATTACTGGACTTCTCATTGCTCGTGAGTAACTCAGTGACAGTATGCAGCTGAGGACTGTGTGAAACCTTTCTAACCAGGCTGCCCCAGGCTGTTTCTAGGATCAGTTACTATGCCAACAAACCTATTACAATATCGCAGCCAAACTATTTAGGATAATGTGCAGAAATCACTTAATAAAATAGTTTTAATCTTTTTGGTAACCTATAAATGCAATAAATAAACACATGATGACGTTTATATGCATAAAACCTATGTTCCAACTCTGTTTTGGTCATTTTCTGCTTAATACCACAGATGGTTTTTAACTAACAGGGACACACAAGTTGGAGAACAGATGGTCTTAAAAGACATCAAGGCCGCTGTGGACATATCAAGTATGCATATGTTTGCATCTTTGAGTTTTATTCCTCCTGCCTTTTTTCCTTCTCCTGATTACTGGAGCCACCATCTGTATCAACTGGTTGGCTAACAATCTGGGTTTGCTATTAAATACATCGATTTTGAAATAGGTTGTGAGAACAGACTGCAACATGTGTCAGAATAATGCTAAAATGTTTTATTCTATCTAAATGTGTGTGTATGGGCATTCTTTTTCTTCTTTTTTAGGCTTTTCCCTCTTCAGGCATTGACATAGCGAGTCATCCTTCTCCATCTCACTCTGTCCTCACTCCAACTACCTCCATGTCCTCTCCAACAGCATCCATATGTCTCCTCTTTGTCTTTTTCCTGGCAGCTGCATTTCTAACATCCTCCTACCAGTATACCCACTGTCCCTCCTCTGGACATGTCCAGACTATCTCAGTCTGGCCTCTCTAACTTTATATCCCAGTTGTTCAACCTGTGCTGTACCTCTGATGATCTCATTCTTAATCTTATCCATCCTTGCCTTACATGAATGGGCAAATTAAGATAAAGTATTTTCTGCAAAAAAAAACAAGTTATAACTAGAACAGTTCCATGAGAGAAAAAAAGTTTAAAATTAAAAAGAACATTGAAGCTGCTGTGCAAAATAACTTTAAAGTGACTAAAACCGAGTTCTACCAAACCATAGCATATCACTTTATTTATAAAGCACTTAAAACAGCTACAAGGCCAACCAAAGTGCTGTACAGACCAAACAACAGGTAACACACAAAGCTAAATACAAAATGAGGTAAATCAGAATATAGACATAAAAACTATGCAGATAATGACGACAAACCAGTGTGGAGCACACAGGTTCAAAACACAGATCATCTGGTGTTGAAAGCTACTGAATAGTAGTGAGTTTTTAAACGGGACTTGAAAACCGAGAGGGAGGGGGACTGTCTGACAAGCAGAGGTAACTCGTTCCAGAGTCTTGGTCCTGCTACAGAGAAGGCCCTGTCACCTCTGCGCTTAAGACGAGTTCCTGGAACTGTGAGGAGCAACTGGTCCGCTGACCTCAGGGAACGTGGTGGGACATACGGTTGTAGCAGATCAGAGAGATGGGGGGGGGGACACTGTTCAGTGATTTGTAGACATACATGAGTATTTTGAACTGGATTCGAAAGTGAACCGGTAACCAGTGCAGTGAGGCCAAAACTGGTGTAATGTGCTCTCTTTTGCCTGTACTGGTTAAAAATCGGGCTGCTGGTAAGTAAAGTAAAATAACTTCTTAAAATGTCCAGGTCAGCAGTCTTCTTCTTATTATGGATATGTTTTATAGAAATATTGGTTTGATTTTACGGATGTAGATGGTAAAGAGTGAGGCGAGTTATGGGGATTTCATCATTTATCTGAAACAAATGGTCCTGTGATTCCTGCAAATCCACAAAGCGTGCGTTCGAGTTGAAATGAGACATTCATCCGTCTACACAGCATAGGGCTCATTTCATGCGCAAATAAAATTTTCTAATTCTTAATGTGGCATGGGCTCTTTCTCTCTTTTTTTTCATTTTAATAGGACATGCTTGAGAAATTCATGAAGCAGACACGGGCTCATATTATTTACTCCTAATGCTCGTTTCCTGGTTGACTCTGTGTTGTCTTTCTAGTTAAGTACTACAGAACCAAAAAATTAATTTAGTATTAAACACCCCGTTTTCTTTTCTTTCCGTATGTGACTAATCTTATGTTCCACTTCTTTATCTTTTTGTCATGATGTGTCTGCAGCACAAAGGGACCTGATAGCAACATGATTATATCCAGAATCCTAATTTAGTTCCCTGTCTTAAATATTGTACACTGGTGCAAGGAGTACAAAGCAGTAAAGTACACACCCACCCCTTCACAAACCCTCACACAATAATATTATTTTTGAAAATAAAACATCATGAAAACATAATCCATGAAGTTGTAGTAGAGTGGAAAAAGATTCAGCGGAGACTCAGTAGGAGATAACACATTCCGCTTTGCAAATGTTGACCTGATGAGTCTCGAAACAGGTGCTAATTAGAAACTGGCAGCGAGTAGAAAGCCCTAAAAGCACATAATAAAATCAGCAATAATGATTTTACAGTGACTTAACTAATTGGGAACTGTGAACCTTTTAGCAATGTAGTCAAAACACAGCCATTATCTCATATCTGTGCAATAGGTTTGTTTTTCTTGGGTGCATACAGCTGTGCTATCGATGCCTTATAGTGAGAGACAATAACATCCTGCTATGCTAACCAACATTTTAATGTGTGGAGAAATGGAAATCCCACCCCGACATCACCTCAACATAAACAAAAGGTCAAATGAGAAAGTAATATGGGAAATTACACATAATGCGTCTATTAGCAGGGACATCATGCTCTCACAGCAGAGGCCAATTTTTGTTTAAGTGGCACAAATGAATCTGAGCTTCGTCAATATATAACCCAACGTGGAGACAAGTGTTCGACACATACACACTCAAAAGCTCGGGATAAAACCCCCTCAAGTGATTTGAATAAAGTATTATTGCTTGTAAAAATAATATTAACCGCAATGAATACGATATAAAATTAGCATCCTGTGGGAATGTTAACACCAGCTTTATTGACATGAAGTGGTCTCTAAAGTGATAACAGTTCATTTGCTGGAGCAGCGCACCAGTTCCCGAAGGTGGTGTCCAATGGCAGACAGGTTTCTAGAGTAAAATATCTAACCTCGTCCAAGTACAAAAACAAAACACACCTCACATCACACCAACCTTGAGTTTAGACAAATTATCTTGACAGGTTTTATTTTTGCAGAACGCTGGACAAGACAAAATATGTAAAGCATATGCTTAAAAAGTAAATAAATAATCAACTCTCTTGCACTCCGCCCATCTTTTGGATGACTGTACGAACATAATTTTACTGTATCCCAGTACAATGATAATAAAGCTTATTCTGATTCTTTAATTTGATCAAAGGCTGTATTATAAAATAAGATCATGTATACAAACGTGTGCTAAAATTTTCTTGCTTTCTATTTATGGTCAATTTTGTTCATCATGATGATTTTCTTATGCATTACAAAACAAAGGCGATTTACTGAGCATCACCAAATTTAAATCTGTTGACTGATTTCAATGTCTAAATTTTCTCTCTAATATTTTATGACAGTTATTCAATTGATTTCAGTTTATTTATATGGCGCCAAATCACAACAAAGTTGTCTCAGTGCACTTTACAGGAACATTCACATATATACTGTAGAAAAGCCAATTAGTAAAGTTCTCTATCTAAGGAAGTCAGCAGACTCGTTGGATCTTCATTTTGTGGCAGTCTCCCATCCTGAGCAAGCACAAAGACAACAGTGGAAAGGAAAAACTCACTTTTAAAAAGAAGAAACTTCCAGCACAGGGGTGTCAAATTCACATACAAAAGGGGGCCAAAGTTAAAAACTTTTTCAAACTAAGGGCCAATTTCATAAACTACATTAACTCAAATCAGAGACCCAACATCTTTTCTTGGTCACAGGTTCCTCAACAAGAGTTTGATTGGTCTCATTTGATGTTCTCTGTTGTGCTTTCAACATCATAATCGAAGATTACTGAAAACAATTCAAGAGATATAAGTATTTTATGTTTCACCTATCATCTTGAGGGCCAGATAAGATGTCAACGAGGGCCACATTTGGCCCCCGGGCCTAGAGTTTGACACATATGCTCCAGCAGAACCAGGCTCAGGACAAGCGGCCATTGGCTTTGACCGGCTGGTAGAGTAGACAGCAGTAGGCAATTATTTCTACTCTATATTGAATTCCATGGCAGCAAATGTA
>NC_056504.1:45632440-45674343 GCF_014905685.2 Nematolebias whitei
ATATATATATATATATATATATATATATATATATATATATCAGCATATCACTGCACCAGGAGGAAAATGGATTAAACAATATAAGAAAAAATATATAAGTAAAAAAGATATACATATATTAATTATATATCCATCCTCTTGTACCCACTTCTTCCCTTTTGGGTTGCAGGGGCCACTGGTTCCCAGTGAACAAGGGGTACATCCTGGACAGGTCTCTAGTCCATCACAGGGACACTGGAGACAAACAACCATTCACTCTCTCACTCTCTCACTCACACCTAGGGGCAATCCAAAGTTACCTATCAGGCTAACATGCCTGTTTTTGGTCAGGGGGAAGAAACTGGATACCGCCCACCTGTGGCGGCATTACAGAAAAAAAACAGTAAGCATAGACTTCAGGTGGCGTACAATGATGGCATGAGGGTGCTGCCTAAAGTGCCACGATGGAGTAGTGCCAGTCAGATGTTCATAAATGCCAACGTACCACCTTGTGCTGCTGTGCTTGAAAACATTATGTACAGATGTATGTGTAGGCTAACAGACTCTGTAAATAGCATCATTTATACGCTGACAAACCTCGTACAAAGCTCGGTTAGTTCTAATCTGTGGAATCACTGGTGCCTTAATTTATATAAAATATTTGATTGATTAATTAGCAGAATTTATGCATCTTCTGATGCTCACAATCAGGGTTTTAAAGTCAGACCATGTGGCTACACACATTTTTTTAGACTATGCATTAACTCTTTAAGCCTGTTTGCAGATAAGAAAAGAAGTGGGAAAAACACAGACTCATAAAATGGTACATAAATGTTTATAGTCTATATGATGTTTATTTGATCTTGTTCTTCAGCATGAAAGTATAGTTTTCTATCATTAGGGTTGATAATAGGCTCTTGGTGAATCGTGTGCGTTATAAATGACTGCGGCTGTGCATTACGGCAGCATATAGGGATAGCTGCTCTGTGTGTGATTGGAAGACCTTGCTCAAATGTTTTTCGGGGTGAGGGTTCAGGAATCATTTGGAGTCGTTGTCATTAGATGATAGTTGGCTCGTGCACACATTTAGGCTGCTGTGGTTGTTCTTCTTGAGCTGTATGAGGATTTTTTTTTGTTTGTTTGTTTTAGAACACAACAGTGCATGTATTATTTTTTGTACCTTTTCAAAAGAAAACAGCCAGCATGCTTTAGCCTCATCCCTCCTGGTCATTAACAATTTCATTTCAGTCTGCATCACGAGCCTTGTTAATGGTTTCTTGTGAACTGTTGTGCTTGTGTGTCAATATTTTAACAATATTTTCACCTCTGCTTTGACCTTTGTTCTAAATTTACAAACGGTTGTAGCGTTTTGCATTTTTTGTTGTTGTTTTTAAATTCAGCAACGTTTGTTTTGATTGTAATCACTCATTGAATACAACTAATCATTTTATTTTGTTTTTGCCTTTTATTTGTTGTTGCTTTCATTGACGTGTTTGGTTGCGTTTTAAAACATGTTTTTTATAATTATGGAAATTCATAAGCAAACAAATAGTGAAAGATCATTGTGCAAATTACTCTTTATCATGCTAATAGATAAGGTTTTAATAAAACTATCTTTTAGTGAAGATAAGTCAAGTCAAAATGTATTTATAGAGCACATTTAAAACAGAAACTGCTACCAAACTGCTTAACAACAACATCAACGGGAGTAAAATTAATGGAAAAAAAAACATGCACTAATGATAATACTGAAGAATTAATAAAAGGCATTTACAATGTAGGAACACAGAACCAAAAAAAAAAAAAAAAACACTACATCAACTCACACTGTGTGAAATACCTGCGAGAACAGATGTGTTTTTAGTAGCGATTTGAACTGAGGAAGGGAAGTGGCCTGCCTAATGTTGGGAGGCAGGTTGTTCCAGAGTTTGGGACCCATGACTGAAAATGCCCGATCTCCTCTGAGCTTCTGTCTTGTTTTTGGAGCAGCCAAAAGCAGCTGATCGGATGATCTCAGGGCCCAGGAGGGAATGTATGGTTTCAGTAGCTCGAGAGGTAAAGGGGCTCGAGGTCATTTAGTCACTTGAAGGTCAACAGAAGCATTTTAAATACTATTCTAGTACGCACAGGGAGGACAGATCTGGTGTAATATGGTCAGACCTACGAGTTCCAGTTTAAAGCTGAGCAGCAGCATTCTGGACGAGCTGGAGACATGAGAGGCCTGACTGACCTCAGCATAGAGTGCATTGCAATTGTCCAGTCGGGTTGTGACAAGACAACCATGATACTCATTGTTTCATAAATCTACTAAAAACTAAATACCCATTTCTACCCAGGTGGCTGAGTGGTTAGAGCAGTCGTTCTCCAGTGCAAGAGTTGGAGGTTCAATTCCACCAGAAGTCACATGCCCAAATGTCCCTGGGCAAGATACTGCACCCCTCACTGCCACTGATGTGTGTATCATTGGCGTATGAATGTGATAAAGCACTGATTATTTATTGTAAAGATGTCGTAGAGTGCTGAATGAGCAGGTAAATGAGGGTGCATTGTGTTGAAAAGCACTTTGAGTATCTTGATAAGTTAGAAAGGTGCTGTATAAGTACAGTCCATTTACCATTTACCTCATTGTGTACACCAGAAACATAAGCATGAGTCATACCACTGAGTAATAAAAGCATAAAGTGATGCCCCCCAGAGTCAGAAAGCTGCACTTTGCAGCCTGCATCACTGCTATGGAAGCCAGATCAAGTCTGCCTCACAATGTGAGGTGTCTGGACAGAGAGCCTAATCAGACATGACTTGAGATACTGGCCACTTATGCGTTGTCTGTTCATTCCCTCTTGGGCACATTCTTTTGCGATGAGCCATCAGCTGCTTTAATGACAAGCACAAGATACATCTCAACTCAGCAGAGCTGCACAAAGCACTTTTTTTTTTTTAAGTAAAGTGTTCCTCACAAGCCCCCTCACTTATGCACATGCTGCCCTAGTGAAACAAGCAATCTGAGGAAATGCATTTGTAAGCACAGTTCATCAGAATGGAAACTGGTCTTTAGAGTCACCAAATACAATGGTTTCCAATTAGAGCACAGATGCTTAACAAAAAAAACAATACAAGCATGTCAAGGCATGGGCTTACTTGCTCGTAGCAATGAAACAAGAAACTACAGTGTTACAAGACAAAAGCGAACAGAGCACCAGTGCCAATGAGACCCTGTTATCATCTGGGGAATGAAGCAGCATAAAGCATGTTTTAAGAAGGTTTTGGTCATCCGGTGAAGGCTTAGGGATTTCACAGCAGTGTGATGAAGCAACGCTGGCTAATGAAGCAGCAGACAAAAAACAAGACAAAAAGGGAGCTGGGTGCTGCTGAGAAGAATCTGTCTCTTTTTTCTTTTCTTCGCCCCCTTCCGCAAATCTCCTCTCATTAGTTTGTTTCCCTGTGTTCCACACATCGCTTCAAGTCTGCTCCAAGCACGGGCTGTCAAATGCACATGTAAAAAAAATAAAATAAAATAAAGCTATTGTTTCCTTACTGAAAGGCCTTGGGAAATATTTCTGCATACAGAGAGATCACAGAATGCTGCTGCACAAACCTATAAGCATGGCAACAGGGACAAAAACAAACCCGAGAAAGATTTGTTTGTTACCTCAGGGGTTGGAAGCTTGATGGCTATTTTGTAAAGGTCCATGATAATTGTGTGATGGATGGGCTTGGAGTATTTCAGAGAGGAAACATGATTTTATCTGAGATAATGCCTTCCAGAGCCTGTCAGAACCAGATCAGCAATTTGTTAATAATAATAATGAAACATCTGAAATGTTGCTAAAAGCATTTTAAGACATATGCAGTAGCTGAGTAGCAAAAGAAACAAAAAACAGTTTAAAGTCTCTAACCTGTCCATGCAGTTATTACATGCATGCCCAGATATTTTTTAATACAAGTTTCTCATTTTTGAAATATATATGTTAAAGCATGTTAAGCTTTTTTGCTATGAATGATAAGATGACAAATCTCCTTTTAAAGCCAGATAGGAACTCATTTAAAAACAACCCGTCTGTCTAGAGAAGCGTTTGATGTCAATCATTAGCTGAGTGCTCAGAGTACCAAATTCTACTTCATTCAACAGAGCTATAAACAGCTGTAGTATACTTTAAACATGTCTAGAGAACCCTAGTATATTAACGCTTCCCTTATCATCAAGCCAGCATTTGGACAGTTACGAATTTAGGCTCCACATGTTTCAGCCTCTTGTATCACAGTATATTTTATGTTTTAACCTCCTTGAGGACTCGGCATGCTTCAAACAAAAATGAGCTGCATTTGTAATTTTTTGTATTAGAGTTTATTTTAATCCTATAGACTGCGTTTACTCCTTGAAGGGGAAACGGGAATGTGTGAGTGCCACTACAGAGTTCAACGTTTTCTACATGGACACATCTGACATTTTTGCATTGTAAGGCCTGGCCCGGCCTCAGCCAGCCCAGCCAAAGTCTTCCCCAGTGCCACGAAGCCTTGTTGATTTTGCATGTGGGCGGGATCGTCATAGCAAGAATGCGCATATTTTGTGATGCCATTTTTTTTGCAACACCCAGTAATGGAAAACATGGAGCTCCTGCTATTCCTGTTCAACATACACTCACCCACCTGGAGCAGAAGGACTCCTATGTCCGTATGCTCTTTGTGGACTTCATGTCTGCCTTCATCACCATGATCTCCCAAACCCTGATGGACAAACTATTCACGCTAGAACTAAGCCCCTACATTTGCAACTGGGTACTGGACTTCTTAACAAACAGACTTCAGTCTGTGAGGATTCACAGCTTCTCCTCCTCTACTATAACCCTCAGCACTGGCTTCCCTCAGGGCTGTGTGCTGAGCCCTCTCCTATTTACTCTACTCATGTATGATTGTGCAGCTACCCATCCAGGCTGTCACATTGTAAAATTTGCAGATGATACAGCGGTGGTGGGATGCATCCCAAACAATGATGAGTCCAGCTACAGGCAGGAGGTGGAACACCTGGAGAGCTGGTGCAAAGAGAATAACCTTCACATCAATGTGAAGAAGACGAAGGAGATGATCGTGGACTTCAGAAAGAACAAACTCACCTACACTCCCCTGAACATAAGAGGATCTGCTGTGGAAGTGGTCTCCAGCTACCAGTATTTGGGTGTACACACAAATGGCAACCTCAGCTGGAGCAACAACACCACCAGCCTGATCAAGAATGCTCATCAGAGACTCTACTTCCTCAGACGGCTGAGGCGAGCTGGTCTGAAAAGCTCAGACCTCACCTCCTTCTACAGGTGTGCAGTGGAGAGCATCCTGTGCTCCAGCATCAACATGTGGCAAGGAGGCTGCACAGCTGCAGAAAGAAAAGCTTTGCAGAGAGTGGTGAAAGCTGCACAGAAGACTGTCAGAGTCAGACTCCCCACCATCACAGACATCTACACCTCTAGATGCAGGAAGAGGGCCACCTGCATCATGAAGGACCCCACTCACCCAGCACACACACTTTTTGCCCCGCTCCCCTCAGGAAGGAGGTTGAGGAGCATTAAGTGTAGAACCACTAGACTGAGGAACAACTTCTACCCTGAAGCTGTTAGACTCATAAATATCTAACCAGGATAATCACTGTGAAAAATCACATGTTGCTGCTGATCATGTTGATGTGTTCATGCGTGCTCATCGGCTCACACAGACTCATGTTCGTGCTGCTCTTCTACGTAATGTTTCCATGCTTCTAGTGCTTAGTGTATTATTTAGTTGACGTTTTTCTTAGTTCATATAACTCTTATTGCCATTCTTCTTTTACATTTTATTGTTGGATGTAACTGGGACCCTGTGTACACAATTTTGTTCCACCATCATGTATCATATGGGGTGCGAATGTCAAATAAAGAACCTTGAGTCCTTGAATCCTAGAATCTCATCAAACAAGTTAAAACAGAGCCAGAGAGAAGGCTGTGTGCTGCTCGAAGAAACGGCCAAATGTACATGTGCGTGTGAGAGACCATGGCAGTATCATGCCCAATGTGCAAGGGCAAGATGTAAGAAAGTAAGCTATTACTAACAGTCATTTGAAATCACACTCACAATGGGACCAGTGAACCAATCAATGACCTGTCTGCTGATGTCACATTTTCGGCACAAGTGTGCCTGTATGGAACCCTGGGTCTCTTGGTTGCATAAATTGAGCTGAAATTGGGCCAAAATACCAAATGAAAAGACTTAGAACCAGGGCCAGAACACA
The DNA here is from genome assembly GCF_014905685.2 of Nematolebias whitei. Taxonomy (NCBI): domain Eukaryota; kingdom Metazoa; phylum Chordata; class Actinopteri; order Cyprinodontiformes; family Rivulidae; genus Nematolebias; species Nematolebias whitei. The sequence continues at coordinate 45,638,676 of NC_056504.1, forward strand.
GGCTGGGCTGAACTAGACCTGACTTGGCCTTATAATGCAAAATAACTTTTTTGACTTGCAGACTGAACAAGCCAAGGGTGGCTGCATCAGCCCTCCAACTGGAAAAATTGTCCTATTATAGGAAGTATCTTACTGGGCTGTGACTACTGGCAAACAGTTGGTAAACGACATTTGTGAGGAAGTCTCCAAAACTTTTGTTGCTTGATTCAAAGAGGTTTGAATTTTTGTCACTTGAAATTAAACAAACAAACAATATATACATTTCTTTTTTCCCAGAATAGTCACAATGTCATCTCAGGCATCTTGAGCCAATCCCAAGAGTGCTATTTCTGTTTTTTGACACCTGCACATCAGCTCTGCTCTGACAGAAAACATTTTCAGGTCTAAACACCACACCAATTTCAAATTTTATTCTCAAATGTGGGTACAAAGAGAGCCAAGATGGGCAAGATCTAAGTATAGATTACTAACAAAATAACATGAACGGCCTAGAATACTGATTTGCGAGCCATACCTACAAGAACAAAGTGTGATTTTCAAAAATAGGCTGTGCTGCTCAGTAGTTGCTTGGTTGCAAACACTCAGATTCATTTTGAGTTGCAGTCTCTCTGAATTCTATGTTCTCATAACTTTTTAACAATTTTGACATGCCAATTATATTCCCCAAGTCAAAACTTAGTGAGATACAGTACAGCCGTTCAGAATCAGAATAAACTTTATTATCATTACACCAAAGTATAGCAAGATTATATTCCGTACAGTCGTCCAAAAGATGGGCGGAGTGCACGTGGCTGCAGCTCCTAGGAGCACGGCCCATTATTCTTTAAATAGAAAAGGGGAAAGATCATGAGGATAGGATTGTGGTATTAAAAAAAAAAAATCTCTTTACACCTAGTTCTTGTCAGGACATGATTTGACATAAAAAAAATCTACCAGCAAGCACATTTATAGACACATTACATTTGCATTGAAGACAAGACAGTGGGATTTGTCCATGAAACGCTTCCAGATAGCACCATCGTTTTCTAGCTGTGCCACAGTTACACAACTGTGTCCTGTAATGAGGTTTAAAAAACTAATTTAGACTAGAGAAACAAAAAGCCTATTCTTTATTTTTAGGCACTTAAAACAACCATGTCCAAAGTTGGCTAGTACTTTAAAAACATGTATAATTTAAAACGTTTTTGATTTGTTGAATGCTATAGGCTAAACTATTGTAACTTTGTTGGGTACAGACAAATCCTCTAATGATATTCTTGTGGCAGCATTGAAAATGCAGCTGTATTTTGAAGAACCAGACAGATTTTTATTCTTTCCTTTTTGTGGGGCAGATGAGCAAATGTGAAATAAAACAACAGGATTGCGGGGGACTGGTGTGTGAAAGTGCTTCTACAATTACTTAATTGAGAGTTTGTTCACTTGGCACCGTTTTCAACATATTCATATTATGAACTAGAGAGATTAGACTGACAATTTCAAAATGCACAAGTGCTTGTTGCCAAGAAAAGGAGAAAGGGTTTGAGTATGTATTTAAGTCACATTGATGGGCCAATCAGATGGTTTTATTTTATTTTTTTTAAGTGTCACAGTGGAGATGTTAGCAAAAAAAAAGCTGCTGGCACCAGGGCAATCTATTAGCACATCACAGCTATTCTACAGTTCCGTTTATCTCCCTATCGTTCTCCTCAACTCAATTTATCAGTGAGTTTGTTAGAGCTGTACATTCAGTGCCTGTTTTTGATAGTGGGAGAAAATGGCTTGCCTCAGTGAAAGCTTAACTGCTTTCTAAAGATGCATAAAGAAACCCTGGGACAGATTTATCTAATGCTATAAATTCTAACTGGTTTTATGTATCCCTGCCTTTTATGTGCTCATTTGAACGGTGTAATTGAACCAGTAAACAACAAGACACTTTAAATACCTGATCTGCATTGGCACAACACTCTACAGCGTGTGAATCAAGATGTCACCAGGTAATTTTACACTAGAATTATGTGTTTATTTACTTAATTTAAATGAAGGGGTGACATATATTTCATAGATTTAATTTAGACCAATGCACATATTTTTGCTTCCTTCATATATTCTGCATGATGTTAACATTCTGCTTATGTCATTATATGACAAAAGTTATATAGAAAAGTAAACTGCAACTATGTGCAACACAAGTCAGAAAAATCTTTGGTGCCTTGGTCATAGCTGCAGAGAGCACACAGTATTTGCTTGTACATTTTGTTTTTCAGCACTAGCAGTAATCTGTAGCCAGAACCAGCAATGGAAGTCTATCTTTTAGTGATTTACCGCTCGACTGTACATGTCAGCACAGCAACGTCAGGGTTGCATCAAGCAAGATTACGACATGCAGCTTTTAATATAAGCGTATTTCCATGACACCATTCTTTCAGATATTTGGCAGTTTTTTTCTTCATAGATGGAACGTACAAATCAGCGTGCCTTCAGTGATTATTTTAATAAGATTATGAAGCAGTAATAAAAGTAAACCAGATAGAAGATTCTTCATTGCATGGTTATCTGTATGTCTTGCTTGATATCAAATGTGCAAGTTACATTTCCAAAAGTTAACAGAAAAGAAAAATAATTTTAAAACACATACTGTTGGAAGTGCTTTGTAAATACAGTAGTCCCTCACTACGTCACGGTTCATTTTTTGCGGACTCGCTCGCGATTCTTCAAAGAAACATTGGACATGACACAGTTGGTTGATTGATGGATGAGCCGCACGATCGGCATGGAGTTTTTATTTAAAATAAATTATTTAAAATTATTTAGCACCTGCTGCACATTTGTGCATCCCACACTGCAGGATAAGCTTCCACCTGCAGCTGATCAGCTAATCTCTGTGCAGAGCAGTGAAGTGGGCGTGGCCGAGAGCACTTGCAGGTGCCAGAGAGCAGTCTAGGCAGAGAGCTGAAATATGACATTCTGTGCTTTTTGAGAGCGTTTAGAGTTTAGAAACATTGTATAGAATATTGCAAGAGTGTGGGAAGGGTTTAAACACCATATATATATATATATATATATATATATATATATATATATATAAATATATACAACTACTTACTACTTGTACTACTATTCCTACTTCGCAGTTTTTCCACTTATCACGGGGCTTCAGGGTACAGACCTCCCGCAATAAACGAGGGACTACTGTATCTATACATTGCTGAATGAAAAATTATTTTGCAATAAATAAATAAAAACTTATTTCTGCTCTTTTTGTTTCTGTTGTGAAAATTTGTGTCTGTCTTGTGCTTATATTCCTGCCTTCCCCAGTGTTTTATCGTTCATGTGCCAGCTCCTTGCTTCACCTGCTCCCAATCACCCCAGGTGTTCATCATTATGTGTCATTAGTGTTCCTTTAATTCAGCGTCTTTGAGTTCTCTGGTTGTCCGTGGATTGTGCTCCCAAGGCTGTCACGCTCTGTCTTCCACTGTGTCACCCTGCCCCTGTTATTCATGTACATTTTGCTGCCACGTCAGCCTTTGTTTTGTTTTTGACCGTATGTTCATAAATTAAAAAGTATTTATTTGTATCGTTGAGTTCCACACATCTGTCTACACCTTGGGTTCAATAAACCACAGAACATAATATCTATTTGGCTTAGACTACTGTGATTTGCTCAACACTCATGGCTCGCTTAAGTAAGTGTTTAGTTAACTGTTTAGGACTACAATAAAACAATGTCTAAATATACACTTGTCCAATTTGTGCCGTATTTACAGAAAAAAGAAAATATATTTAATATCCACATATGCTGCCTGATGTCAAACTCCTCGGTTATTAGCCTGATAAGGAGAAGGGTTTACCCTGATCATAAAAAAATCCCAGTTGACATGAACGCCTCCAAATGCAGCACATTATTGCAGCTTTTGCAATAACTACAAGGAAGACTGTAGATGGAAGGAAGTTCTTGGACTTATAGCATTTTTAACCTCATAAGACCCAAACTCTTGCATATGTGGATGCCAGGTCATAGGAGGTTAAAGGAGATACCAATGAAATTTCTGTAAGACATAAAAGCCTTTGTGTTGCTGCTGCTAAGAATTAACTGTGGCAACGGCACAATGCATCAGTCATCATAAAATAAATAGATATCGGGTGTTGTTGCGTTTAAAACAACTAATCTCAGAGTTATCAAAATAATATATTTTCCCCCAATACATGCCATATTGTAGCATACATTTTTTTTTTTTATCTTATTTTTCAGGGAGGACCTGACTTAGAGTCACAGAGGCCTCTTTTTCAGTGTGCATCATCCAGACTCTAAGTTCATTAGCATGATAAAATGCACCAGTTGGCAATGTTCGAAAACATTTTAAGAGGAAAAGAAAGCAAAGCTCAGAGGGTTTTCTGGCCTTTAAAGAGACTGTATTTTACAGTTGATTACTGCAATGAATAAGTGAACAAAAAAAAAAAAAAAAATACAAGCATTCCTTAATGCCACGAAGACTCAAGAGATGTGTTTTACCAAGTTTGTCGTGTTGCTTGAAATGCAGACTCCACTCTGCAATGTGTTGTCATGCTAGTTAACCTTTATTTACTTGATCTGAGAGCTGCAGCTGGAGAGAGAGCAGCAAACAGCAGGAATATAAATGTGGAACCACACTGATGCTGAAGAGTACCAAATCAATGAGAAAAAAAAAGAGAGAACATTTGAGCAAAAACATGAAAAAGCAGCCTTGGTCCAGATACACAAGAAACATGCACGCACACATGCACAGCTTTCAAACAACCTTTAATCTTAACTTTCTACGCAAGTCTATAAAACCTGTGAAATTTAAATAGTTGGTCTTATGAGAATATCAGCGACAACTGAAATGTTCAATCAACAGAATAAAATGCAGAATTCTGATTGGCAGAGTTATTATTTATTTGTTTAATAGACTTTTCACATTTTATGCATCTACAGCCCTAAACAGTTCCAGCATCAGACCCATAGTCTTTTTAAAGCCAAAAACACCTACAATAATTTACACCAACATCACATGCGTTCTGTCATGCCTGCAATCAAAATATAATTTATGTATTGCCAAAGACCATGCAGCTGTTAAGATAATAGTTTATAAAAAATCATAATAAACCAAACCCAATCAGATTCTTTGTCCACAGTCCTTCAGTTTACTCTGGTTTGCACCAACCAAAATGTCCGAATGAACAATGCCTCTGGTTAAAACATTTTTTTCCACTAATAAAGTATCATAACTGAATAAAATAACCTGAAAGCATTTAAGGAATTACAGAAGATTTTCAAAAATTCCTAAAGAAAGGAGCTTTAGCATGCAAAATACTGGATCGCCATAAGAAAAAGAACTGTTGTCTCACACAACTTGTTTATTCTCAAATATTTTCTGAACAACAAGGTATTTTTTGTACTTTTACTTTGACTGGGATCCATATTATAACACATCTATCATCCACATTATAAGACTGCTGTAAAGAAAATATCTAAAGCACTTTTGTGAATAACGTTTTTCATTTGTTTGTTTGTTAGTTTAACTTTAGTACAGAACTGCAGTGGAGTCAATGACGTCTCAGAGTAATATTTCTCCAACTAATGAGGTCAAAGTAAAGAGTAATTAATGTTTCATCTACAGGATGTGGCTTCACGACAGTATCGACTGAAAGCATCAAAATGAAGTGTCACCTAACCAAATGGGATTCTTCATTAAATAATAAATACATTAATAAACCTGTTTAAATAATGCATGTGTTTATGGGTCACCATAGTGCATGTGTTTGATGAGGTAGAGGATACTTGCATGCCCTTCACATCCTAACAGCAGATTATTTGTCTTAGTCATAAATGGACAAAATACTAGTGAAGATTCTCGGACATCCAGATCAGGACAAGGTTTATTTTTCCAAGTGTGCATGAGTATGACAATTTTGTTCATACATGAGGTCATCCCATTCCTTTAAGAAGCAGTTGGACACCTGCAATATGTGAGATTCGCCACAGCTAGATGTTTCTTCTTAACTTCCTGTTTTGTGTTTGATGGTTGGAGTCGTCTTGATGACTTTTACTTTAACTGGACATTTGTCAGCACCAGGTTTCTTCTCTTCCAGTGAAGTTTGCTTGATTGGTGACTTTTTGCAAGTGGATAGAAAAACTAAGAAACAAGCTAAGTTGTGGGGGGTTTGTTCTGGAATACTCTTTGCAAAGCAGCCATTACATTATAAAAGTTGTAAACTTAGTTTTTTTGGGGGGAATAATCCATGAATACCTTTCTCAACACTTCGTTCTGACACCACTGACATGACATTTGTCTCTACGACTTATTGATCAGGGTACACAACAGAACAGCTACATCACCAGGGGAAATTAAGAATGTGAACACTTAAATCACAGATATTGCCATATATTTGTTTTTATTTTTAACTAAGTGGCTCACATCAAGATGAAGGGTGGGGGGGGGGAGTAGTGGGGTAGGGGTTGAAGCTAAGCATACTGTGGATTTTAAAAAATTAGAAAGTACTGGAGCAAAAAGGGTGTAAAAAGGGTGAAATGGTCCAGCCAGGCTCAGAGTTACTTGAGTGGTCTGAGCTGATAAAGGCATAAAATCCTGCTCACTGTGTATAATACAAAGACTCCACAACGCTGACATGTCACTTTTACATTAATATCCCAGAGCGGAAACCTTAATGCATGACACAGCTAATACAAATCTGAGAGTAAAAACTGTGCTTTTATGCTTACATATAGTTATGCGTTTAAAACACAAAGTTAAAGGCTTGCACAGCCGCCTGCAGAGAATCCCATTTCCCATTTGAGTCTTATTTTGAGGATTAAGCTCAATAGGATTTTTTGTTGTTATGCTGGCTTTTTCCCCAACTGTGTTAATAATGAAGCCTTTGCTGTCGCCAACTAAACCCAAATACAAAGGGTTCTTTAAAGAAACAAATACAACAAAAACAATAAAACCACTTCCCTTATAAGTTGGTAGAGCATTTTGATTTTTAAATAACTTTATTAAGTTTTAGTAAATAAACATGTTTGTTTGTTTTAACAATTTGGAGTGATGAGCAGTTTTAAAGTGACAAGCACATTTTAGGCTTCGATTGAATCCATTCATCTATTATCTTTACCCGCTTCTTCCTTTTTGGGTCGTGGGGGTCACTGGCGTCCATGTCCAGCTATCACAGATGTATTTTGGGCGGCTGTGGCTGAGTGGTTAGAGCAGTCATCATCTAATGTAAGAGTTGGGGGTTTGATTCCACCAACAGTCGCATGCCAAAGTGTCCCTGGGCAAAACACTGAATCCCTCATTGCCTCCGATGTGTGTCCCATCAGGTGTATGAATGTGATAAAGCACTGATTATTATTTGTAGAGATCTAGCAGAGTGCTTTGGGTAAATGAGGGCACATATTGCAGTGTAAAGCACTTTGACTATCTTCATAAGATAGAAAGTTCCTATACAAGTACAGTCCATTTACCATTTACAATTCATTTCGGTTTATTTATATACCGCCAAGTCACAAAAGAAGTCATCTCAGGGCACTGAACAGAAACAATCGTATATATAAAATACAAGTTAACACTATTTATCTGAGGAGCAGACTGCTTTGAGTTTAACTCCATCACAGAACTCTCATCTTGAGCAAACACGAAGGCGACAAGTGGAAAGGAAAAACTCCGTCATGAGGAAGAAACCTTTAGCAGAACCAGACTCAGGACAAGAGGACATCTGCTTCGACCGGCTGGGTTTGGTAGGAACAGATACACAATGGCAGGTCAAGGAATCACATGTTAAGATAGAAATAGAATAAAATGAAAACGGTTTAGTTTTAACAATTCATTTAAGGAAATAAGGTCAATTTGTCCTCCAGTAGTTTAAGCCTATAGCAGCATAACAAGCCAAACCCAGAGAGAATATGCAAACTCCACACAGACATATCCCCGGCTGGGATTTGGGCCAGCAACCTTCTCAATGAGACAACAGCTCTACCAACTGAGCCACTGTGCTGCCCCCTCACCTGGCCCTTTTATCACATTAACAAATAGGTACTTTTGTTTACCATACTCCATTAAAGTGTACAAATCTAAGTTTAGAGTATAATAAAAAAATAAAAAAACAGGTAGTTTTATATATGATTAGTTTCACTAAACAAACTAAACATTTGCGTCATAACCCAACAATTTTCAGTCAGGTCATTTGGACAGGTTTTTTTTTTTTTTTTGTGCTGAAACGTTTCACCTTCCATCCAGAAGGCTTCACCTGACTGAAAATTGTTGGATTGTTTACCTGGATTATTGAGCATGGACTTTGTTGGGGTTGCGTCATAACTCCGCCTGTACATAGGCTACTGTTACTTTATGGACTCCAAACAACCTGCAACAGCATAATACGCAGAAGACCTGAAACTGAACATCATTTTTGATGATTTGTGGATTTGAGAAGAAGTACTTTGATGTAAATTCTGACATAAATTCTAGCGTGCATGTGGGCGGTTGCGGTAAATGAGCTGCACTTGATTAATGTCTCAGAATATGTAAGCATGTACGATGCAAATGAGAAAAACTGTCTGTAGTCAAAACTCTCATTGCACAATATTTACACAGTCTCTTATTGCAAGTGACAGTAATTAAAAGTGTCTGCAGATCCTAAAACAGCTTAAGAAAACGTATGACATGATAAAGCCCTGCTTAGTTTGAACATGCGGACCAGAAAATATTAAATAAGTGCACCGCGTCAATGAAACGGACTTATGGACAGAGCGTTTTAGTAACTCAACATTAAGTACATTGTTGCTTTTCACATCCTCAATTCTGGGTTTCTGGAAAAAGGCAAATATTGAAAAAGACAAACGCTAACTGTACAAACACTGGTCTGAGGGATAAAAATAACACGAAAAACAACTGCTTTTAGAAACTAGACCTACAATTTAAAAAAGCTGCCTTTTCGTTCGTGCATGACGATGACATGATAACGACACCAACTCGACAGCGACGAGATGACATTTAAAAAAGAACTTGATTGCTTAGGCGCAATCTCCATTTTCAAAACCCTCAGAGGCTCTCTGGCGATAAGTATCATGATGAGCAGCTGTCATGGCTGGTAGTGCGACTAGAACCAAGCACAAGAATGATGTCCTGGATGAATATCGTTTAGCCCCTGTGGGAATGTGCTGTACCACTCCTCTGATATCTTTGAGTGTCTTGAACCTGGAGGTCAGCATCTCATTTTACGCGGATAAAAATCTATTACAAAACCTATCTCTTTCCACTTGCATTTAACCCACCAGGGAAGGGAAGTTCTTTTCTAATTGTTTTTTTTTCCTTAGCTGCAGAGTTGGAGTCGTTACGACAGAACCAAGTCTATATTATTATTCTGATTGGTGACGTGGTTATTCTAACACATCATTTACACATTCTGTCTTTTTCACATTTTGAGAACAGTGTCCCTTTGATGCTAAAAACAAGATAAGCATTAATCAAACATTCCAATTTTACAAACACACAAACGTACCCTAAAGCCATGCATACTGTAATTTAAAGTAAAAATGTTAGTGATAATTGGTGCAGAACATGTGCACTTGCAAAGCAGTCTCTTAAAAGGAACCCCTTTTATCTAGTTAATTAGCCTCGTTGTTGATTAGTATCATAGAAGCTAAACACAAGTTGTGAAATAATACTTCTCTTTGCTGTGGTGTTGCAAAGGACATATCTGACTTGAGGCTACATTTTATGTTCTACTTAATTTTCAGGCACCATGTGAACATGTGAATTGTAACATGCAGAACAAAGAGAGTTCCTCCTGCTGATACATGAACAGCACACCTGGGGGTTGGTGGTGGGGCGATGTCCCAAATCTGGCTGCTAAGCAACATTTCAATGACAAGTATGGGTGCAAGTCCAAACATCCATCCATTCATCCATCCATCCATCTATCCATCATCTTCTGCTTATTCCAAAGTCGGGTCGCAGGGGAAGCAGTGCGGTCCAGACATCTCTTTCCACAGCCACCTCTTCCAGCTCTTCTGGGAGGATTCCAAGGCGTTCCCAGGCCGACTGAGAGACGTAGTCTCTCCAGTAATTCCTCGGTTTTCCCTGGGGTCTCCTCCCAGTAGGACATAACCAAAGCACCTCCTTAGGGAGGCGCCCAGGATGCATCTTTACCAGATGCACGGACAACCTCAACTGGCTCCTCTCGATGTGGAGGAGCAGTGGTTCTACTCTGAGTCTCTCCTGGACAACTGAACTTACCCTGCGGAGGAAACTCATTTCAACCGCCTGCATCCTCAGTCTCATTCTTTTAGTCACTACCCAGAGTTCGTGACCATAGGTGAGGGAAGGAACGTAGACTGACCAGTAAACAGAGAGCTTTGCAGCTCAGCTCCCTCTTCACCACAACGGACCGGCACAGAGTCCACAATGCTGCAGACGCTGCACCAATCCGTTTGTCAATCTCACGCTCCATTCTTCCCTCAATCATGCGCAAAACCCCGAGATACTTGAACTCCTCCACTGGAGGAAGAATCTCGCCCTCGGCGTGATAAGAACAATTCACCCTTTTCCAAGTCCAAACATATTAGAGATTTATAAAATACAGGTTTCTTTATTAGGAAAAAAAGACTATGTAATAAAATATAATGTAGAAACCCAAAGATGTCCTTTGGTCAAGGCTAGGATGAAATATTTTTACATTTTTTTATGAAAAACCTCAAAAAGCATTCATTGCGGTGGGGAAAAAAATGTTGCAAGTATTTGTTCTGAATGAATGTAATAACAAGTTCCAAAATCTAACTGTCTTTTTTCTTATAGATTTAATTTTATTTATTTTTTTATGCTGGGAAACATCTTTCACACAGTGAGTAACAAAGTATCTCCAAAATCATAACAAGCCTAATATTTCTCAGCACAAAAGGCCAACATCCTCTGCTGACATTGAAAAGTATCCGTGAAGGTTAAGTTCCAAGAAGAAATGACTCCTGAAGAATGAAAGTACTCTTTGTAATTCCCAACATTATTAAACTCGTATAAAGGGTCACTCAAAAAAAACTAACCTCCAAAATGGGTTTGAAGTGACCAAAAATGAACTACTGTCCACAAAACTTGACCACTAGAATTTTACACACTGGAAATAAAACACATTTTGCAATGGAATAAATCTGAGAGTGCACTTTAAAATCAGAAATAAACAAACAATAAAATTACTAAAACCTCTTCGGCTGTTGATGCATTGTTTTTTTTATTTCTCATCGTCAAATATGATGATCGATATTAAGACGTCCAAAAATTGATTCTATGAATGAAATTTTACAACCTGTAATTGTTTTATATACTTTTTTTTTTTTTAATAAGGGCTTCCTTAATACACAGCACTCCTAAACATTTTTTTTTCACATTTCACAGCAAAGTAGAGGAGACCACGTGCTGTCCAATCCAGGCTTGTTACCTTTTGAGAAAGATGATGTATTAAAAATTAAAAAAAAGAGAAATAAACCAAAAAAAAGTAAAAACCCTTACAAAGCCTGCCTTGAATTGCTGAGAAAAGGAAATCTTATTCCAAGCCAGAAGGGGGAAACCACATCAGTTTCCTCATTGTGTATTGATTTTTGTGAGGATGTGTTTTCCCTGATTTGAAAGTGCATCTAAACACAGTGTTTCTAAATAAACAAAGGGAAACAACCCAGTAAATAAACTAAATGACTAATTCTTTTGCTTCATTCATGCCCTCACAGGACCTCGCAGTGTACTGACGAGGCAAAGTAGAGACCACAGCTCCGAGACTCCTCTGGCATGAAAATGACTTCCTCCTCCAGAGCAAATGTCACAAAGAGGCTCTGATCCACTCCTAATCGCTAAGTAATCACGCTCCTGTTTGATCATTCTGTCATGATGACAATGGATTTCAGAAATCTGGTACGATTCTGGTTTAAGAGATTCTAATTTCACAAGACTTGTTGAAATAAAATAAAATTAAATACATTAAGCCTCAAAGAAAAACAAAAGGCGTGAGTCATTGTTTTACTGTCTAAATTAAAATATTGCTCCGGTTGACGTTTGTCAGTTCATGTACGCTGAATCTTTTGTCATAAAAAAAAAAAAAAAAGAAGCATTTATTTGTTAGTTCGCAAGTCACACATCAGCTAAAACCGCTAACAAAGAGCTGTTTTGTGACGCATGCTTTAGTTTCATTCAGGCATTTTCTATGAAAATGATAAGTGTAGTGCAACTATTGAACCATACATGTATTTAATTATACTGTCATGGGGAAAATGAGTCAGCTGGGGAAACAAATGACCTCATAGAGACACTTTCTATACAATTATTTGTTGAATTACCTAATTAATTAGATACAGAGTATGCTTTTGATAAATGCCTGAGAAGCTCTGGGAGCTGACATGAGGGAAGTGTTATACACTCTCAGCAGCAAAGACAAAATAGTCTATTGTCATCACAGCCACAGCATGCAAAGGCTCCCAGACAGGCATAGCAATGATCAGTCCCTTTGTTGCTATTAGCATTTGTGGATAACAAAAGGGACTCGTCCTGTAGTTTGCTGACATGTAGTGTATAATTATCATTCCTTGTATATCAGGCTGCTTATTTGCCCCAGCGACATCCTCAGAAGGGAAGGCTGCAGTGCAATGATCCATATCACCTTATCTCCCATTCCCCTTGGGCCATCACATTCCGCATGGAGCAGCAAGCTAATATAGATGGCAAAGGTTTGGATCTCGGCTTAACGCGGGCAGATACCTTGTTTCTTTTAGATATTCACATACAAAAAAAATTAGATTTCAAACACATTTGAAGCATTTTCTTTCAGGCTGCTCAGTCAGTTTTATGTGGAAATGGGGAAATATAGTACAGTATGTCATATTCTTGTGGAGTTCTACGTAGAGAAATCAATTAGACTTACAGTTTAATCACAGCTAATATAAATGTGAAGCTTGACATTTGGCAACTCTGCTGTAACTAATGGAAGAGCTCATGTTTGAGATTTTCTGTCAGTAAAATAAGATTTAATTGAAGACGCGAAGCTGAAGAAAACATCTGACACCGAACAACACCCCAAAAAACTAGGGGAAAGGCTCAACTTTGTTGAAATTGTGTGTTAAGTAATTCTCTAAAATGCTGTTTGGAGAACACTTTCATCATTGCACTGCGTTAGGCTCTGGTGAACCTAATCAAAACCCAGTTTCTTACTCAGCCAATATATATATATATATAAGTTAACATCTGTATGAGTAACATACAACAACTGACGTTCCTTCTGAGGACCTTCAGATCACAGCTTGAAGAAAAACTTAGAGGCAAGATGAAGGCAGAGAAATGCTCACACACTCATTTTAATAATATTTAACAGCCAAACAAGCAGTTTAAAAAGAAGTCAACAAACTCTACTGCCAAGCATAAAACACTAATTAAAAAACTCATTAAGTCTCTCTTACCAAAATAGAAATAAATTTGTATGTTAAATGTCTCGGTATCTAAAACCAAAATAAATAATATATATATAAAAACAGTAATGAAGCAGAGAAACTCAAAGATGAAACAAATGAAAATCTGTCACAACAATGAAATCCATGGATCTTAATACGTCTTCCATTTTGCAGTAGAAACAGAGTTTTGTGCATGGCATTTTAAAAAGCAGGTTGATTCTTTTGTGTGCAGAACCATTCAGGAGATGATGGAAGTACAGCGTTACTAACACCGGCAGTCACATTCAGACCAGTAACATAGACAAAGGCTATCAAAGCCTGCGTGGCACACACCGAGTTTGCTGTTAGTGATCCGTAACGGTCTTTATGGCAATAAATGGCACTTTAAACCAGACAGAAATATAGACAGGGAGGCAGAAAGAATGGGAGTGTTCACATCCTACTATACAATACAGTGGATGGTACCTGAGGCAGACAATTTCCGAACATAGACTATTACACCAGGGGATTTAACAGCAGGAAGTTAGACACCCAAAGCCCCCAAAGGATCGTGCTGTGCGTACTCGCTCTGTGAGCTCTCCTGTGAAGTTACAGATTTTAGTTGCCCAGGCAACCCTGTCTTGAAGAATTTGAACTCAGATTTAACATATGATGCCTCCTGTGTCTCACTGCAGTCGAGCAAGAGGATTAATGGTGAGGGAAAAAATAAGCTTACACTTTAAGGTGAGTATCCGGCAACATATTCTTCACCATTGAGTTCGTAGGTAACATGATGGGAAAAGCTCAGAATCAGTGACACGTTCTCATAAAGTAACACCTCGTTAAGTTCTCATAAGAATACTACGAGTTAAAACATTTCCAAAGCTGTTATATGATGCTTTCACACCGTCAGCAGTTTGACCTGGATTGGTCAAGTGTGGGCCAAAACTGCATCCTAAAATGTGACACACCCTGAGTTTCACTGAAGTAGCCAAGTCAGTTCTTGATGTTTGTTGGTTTTTTTTTCATACAAATATTTTTATGTCTAACAATTTTTTTCCCCATATATTTATACTGTAGTCCCTCGCTAATTCACGGTTCGACTTTTGAGGACTCGCTCTTTCGCGTTTCTTCAGTGATTGTCAACTTCAATATTACTCACGTGACTGGAACGGTATGGGATAAAAAGTTAATGAAAAAAATACTTTGGACAGACGCCCCCCCCCAAATAAGCCTACACTGTAAGGCCAGTCAAAAGAACTACACTACCCAGAAGCCAACAGTGCTTCCGGTCACTGATTTCTGCCGAAATGGAGGGAAAGTTTTACAACGCAAATTTACGCTATTTATTAAGCTCACAGAACTGGCAGGAAAGTTGCAAAAAATCCTGAAGCTTCATGAAGCTCAATTATCCTCACACACATCAACTTGGACCGGGCGGTTGGCTTCATCGCTAAAGGGTAGGTCTGCCAAACCAAAACTGAGCCTGATTGGAACCGAGCTGCTGGTCTGCAGAGCTGGTGAGTCAAATTTAGTACATACACGTATGTCAGAAACATATCCTGTCTAACTCTGAATGCTAGAAAACGCCTTGTAACTGCGACTTTCCTTCCCTCCATTGGCTACGGCGACATTATTTACATGAACGCTCCTACAAGCACCCTGCAGATGCTGGATGCCTGTGGCTGAGTGGTTAATAATAATAATAATAATGTCATCACAATGTCAGCACTGTATGTTTCCATACAATGGCGAAATTAGTCTCTGCATTTAACCCATCCACCACCGGGTGGTGCAGTGGGCAGCTATTGAAAGCGCCCGGGGGACATTTTGGGGATGAGACGTGCTGCCCAGAGACGCCACGTGATGTGCAGTGACTGGGGATCGAACCTGGCCTCTACACCATCTCGGCCCCCAGTTAGAGCAGTCATCCTCCAATGCAAGAGTTGGGGGTTCGAACCCCACAGCAGTCACATGTCGAAGTGTCCCTGGGCAAGACACTGAACCCCTCATCGCCTCTGATGTGTGTCCCATCGGTGTATGAATGTGATAAAGCTCTGATTAGTCTCTTTAGAATGATTTGTTCAATTAACTTTGTAGAGATCTACAAAGTAGTAGAGTGCTGTATGAATGGGTAAATGAGGCACAGATTGTAGTGTAAAGCGCTTTGAGTATCTCAATAAGCTAGAAAGGCGCTATATAAGTACAGTCCATTTACCATGGTGCACTAAGATTCATAACTGGCCGTAACTATCATACCTACCACTGCACCATGTATTCACTGGTTAACTGGACATCATTAATGTTCAATGATGACAAATATGTCCAGAACGCCAAAAGTTATTAGTACAGAAAGGAATGGTTCCTATGTAAACCTGAAGTGATGAGACACTGTGCACAATGAAGCCATGCATATGTACATATGCTGATGCACATTAAAAATAATAAGCAATTTGGAAGAGGAACTGGCAGTTAAAAATGTCTCTTTGGTTGTATCTTTTTTTTTAATACCTGTACAATACATGCCAGTGCTGTAAAAATTTCAATAGACTGCAAATCTATCTCTCATGTGATGTTCTGAATCAGTTCTGTGGAGGCAGATGGCTTCATTAAAACCTGACAAGCGTTCAGTGGTAGTATAGCTTGTGATTGAAATTTATGGTCGTCTTTGGTTATTGTCCTTTTTAGATATTCCAAACTATTGATTTGTTACTTACCCAACATAAATGCCAGGAAAGACTTACAAGTTGAGGTTAAACCCCTTTTTTTTTGGTACACTTTCACAACTGACAAGATAAAAATGAATGGTTGTTTTATCCTTGCCTGGTGTCAAATATATCAGCTGCAATGACTTTCAGCAAACGGTTAGAAGCATTCAGTAACACATAAGGAGTCATTGTTCCTGGTGACTTGCGTGCAGGTTGCACTTGAAACCACTATGTGCTATTTTTGTAGCTTTTTGAAAGATTAATCATCAATCGGGTCACTACAAGCTCACGGCAGGGAAACATGCTCAACCTGCACCTATGCATTGTTCCATACACCCATGCTGCAAAATCTGATGCTCTTCAAACCAAAAATGGAGTGCATTTGCACAGTAAAACAGCGAAAGATATAAAACTACAAGTGCACAATTTAAGAGAACATGTACAGGAAGTAATAAAAACAAAAGCATTTATAATTTAGTGAGAAGCCTTTAGGAGAACGACTTTATGGCATCCACCAGTTTCATTTCAGCAATGCTTCTCTGAGGAATTTCACATAAAAAAAATACAATTGATAAAAAAATAAGTATTTTGTTTTTTAAATCACAACTACAAAAAACAAAACAAAAAAATGGAAAGTCATTTATGATGATGAAATACTGAGTGTGGTGTCCTATTCAACAGAGAGCAGAATTAAGAACACAAGTGTGTCTGAATTATGTCAAGAAAATGACTAAATAATGAAAACGTACTGAAGAAGCAGCTCAATTATAGCCGACAGGCCGATGGTAAATTAGGGAAACGTCTTAGTGAAGACATTTGTGCGGTGAGAGAGATGTTCCCAGCGGAGTTTTCCCAAGGAGAACAGGGGGATTGTGAAAATGTACAGAGTGGAGGACGGGATGGGTGGACAGGCGAGCAGAGACAGTTGAGCTCGTGATTAAAATTAAACGTAGTGCAGGGAAGCACTAAACAAGCACGTTAACGGACACCGCTTGTCTCACAGCCGTCAGCCCAGCATACCTGGGCATCCACCGGGAGAAGTTCTATATGTTCACGTTAATTAGAATGACAGAAATTAAAAGAAGCATGGGATGAGCGTGCACATCTTTGAGGAGCTTCATCTAAGCACTTCTGTGCACAGCACTCCTAAAACTCTCCCCCCAAAGAGGCAGTGTATTAGTATCTCCCTATCAGATGATCCATCATTACTAGTTGGCATGCTGTTAAGCACAGAAGACAGCTTGATGGTATTACATATCCGCAGTGCTTAATCCATCGCCTGCCAGTTCACTTACTCACTAAAACACTCATATGGCCTGTAGTGCAATATCACACACACTTGAGAGGCCCTCATTTATTTGCTTTTGAAGCATTAGCTGCAGGACTACACAGCATTCGTTATTGTGCACTGTGCTCTCTTTCTTTGAGTCACCTCTTGTCTTTTTCTGCCATCTTGAGTAAACCAATAACAGGAGTATATTAAGGAGTTCTATCTATGCACGGAAAATGATGAGAGATGTCAAAGATAAGGGATAAGTTTCATTAATGATGTTATTTTAAGGGCAGCGCGGTGAGACAGTAGGTAGAGCTGCTGCCTCTCAGCGAGCAGGTTACCCTGGTTCAAATCCTGGTCCAGGAGCCTTTCTGGGTGGAGTTTGCATGTTCTTTCTCCAGTTTCCTCCCACACACCAAAAACATGCATGTTAGGCTGATTGGTAACTCTAAATTGTCCCTAGGTGTGAGTGAGAGAGTGAATGGTTGTCTCTGTGATGGACTGGAGACCTGTCCAGGGTGTCCCCCATCTCTCACACAATGACGGCTGGACATGGGCAGCACCAGTGACCCCCCACGACCCAAAAAGGAAGAAGCAGGTAAAAGATAATGGATGGATGTTTATTTTTGAATCAGATGAAGCTCCATTTGCACCTGCAGTCATTGCATCACATTTATTTGTCACTTTAATGATACTTTGATTATAAAAGTATATCAGGTCATGTTTGTGAATGAGAGCTGGTTTCCAAACATTTCACTTGTTCAAGCTCAAGTTCAATCTTTATAACCCCCGAGGGGCAATTTTGTTTCACAGTCAGTTCACATCTAAAACATCTGTAATGACAAGACATTAAGACAATAAAGTAACATTACAGAAATTATCATTGTTCATTAAGAACCCTCATTGCTACAGGGATAAATGAGTTTTCAGTAAGTTCACTAAACATATAAAACTTCTGTTTTTGGTCTTGGTAAAACAAAAGTAAAGCAAAAAAAATAAAAGAATTTCAGAACAATCTACATAAAATGATACATAGACTTTGCAGATGATGTGCTGCTTTTATATTTATTTGCTTGTTTATTAGTAATATTTTTCACTTTTATGCTTCAGTTAAAATGTATCGTCTTGTTACATGTTGTTCAGAAGGAACCAGTAAAATGCCAGCTCTAATATTGGGCTTTTCTTTGTAATATTGCACATTAAAGTTGGTTGCAATTTACAGGTTTGCCACTAGATGGCACACCATACAGGATCTTAAATAATGTGATCTTTTGGAAGCGTGCTTTCTTTATCAACTCAAAATAACAACTTAATTTGTTTGTTCACGATTTATTACTCATTATAATTATGTTTTTCCCTAATATAATCACAATTAAGAGTTAAGGGAAGCATATAAGATAAATGAAATCTGTAAATTAGCAAAAGTTTCATAAATTAATCATACATAATTGCACACAAAAAAGTAATACAGTCTGTGAGTTTCCCACCGCTGAGGGAGCAAAGCCAATAAAGCACTAGAACTAACACCAGTAAAAAAAAAAAAAAGGCACATTTGATTTAAAAATATGCAGATTATGTCAAAAGTATGCTAACAAGCAAGGAAAAAAATCTTGCACTAATAAGTAAGTCAAGACCTCTTAAACAAGTTAATGTTCTGCCTTAATAAAAATAAAACAGAGATTAAGAGATAGAAGAAAATTACTTGTATTAACACTTTTTTTTTATCTAAAGGACTTTTTCAACATGTTATTTAAAATTGAAGAAACTGCTATGCAAGAGAAAAAAAAAACTCATATGCCAGACTTGCATCACAAAGGGGCATTTGTTGAAGAATTTTTAAAGATTTTTAAACCCTTTTGTGTGATTGATGAAACTTCAATTAGACAAGAGGATTCCCCAGGTGAGTATCACCCCCGCATCCGTTTGAACAAGAGATAAAATCAGGAGTCAACAGTATTTAGTCAAGTAAAAGGCAGAGATTAAAGAAACTTTGGCAGCCAAGTGCGGGTAATTGATTTATAATTCATCAGCAGTTATGGTGAGCAGCGGGCACCTGGGAGATGGGGCAAATCGCTCCTCCAACCTCTCTACATTCCTCATGCGAATACTTAATACAAGCAACTCAGTTCTTAAAGTAGTTGTTTAAACTACATATATGCATGCATACTGCAGGCATCTGACAGAATTTAAACAAAACAAAGCACCGCAGTACAAACACAGCTTGATTAAATGAAATTGTCACAGCAGTGAAAGTGATCTATGACGTTAAGGTGAATGTGCAAAGTGCCATAAATCTTTTTACGTTCTACTTTGAAAGGTCAGCATTTGCAAAGATAAGTCAAAATACACATTTTTACATCCAAATAATAAAAGTAAGCAAGCAGGGGATAAGTCTGTAAAAAAAAATAAACCTTCCTGGTTGAGCACCAAACACTACTCATTTATGAACAGTTTCCTTTGGATGTTAGACAGTGAATGTTACATAAGTCTGGTTTGGTGCATTTACAGTAATTAAAAAAAACTGTTTATATGTTTTAATGGGTAAAAGAGAAAAAAAATAGTCGCTAATGGTGTCAAAACATGTATGTTGGGTCACTGAATGTACAGTTGTGTAATGCAAACATTAATTTAATCTGGTTTAGAAACAAAATTAAATGAACCTTTCAAATATCCAAATGACAGTTGATATTAAACCATTGAAACGCAGGAATCAGTAGTGTGTATCATAGACAGATATGCAATAGAGGGGGCAGCTGTAGCTTAGTGGTTAGAGCAGTCATCCTTCAGTGGGAGAGTGGGGGTTTGATTCCACCAGCAGTCACATGCTGAAGTGCCCCTGGGCAAGACCCTGAACCTCTCATTGCCTCTGATGTGTGTCCCATCGGTGTATGAATGTGATAGAGCACTGATTATTCTGTGTATAGATCTAGTAGAGTGCTGTATGATGGGTAAATGAGGGCACAGATTGTAGTGTAAAGCTCTTGGGGTATCTTGAGAAGATAGAAAGGCACTATATACCATATTTTTTTGCCATATTGGTCGCACCTTTTTGCATAAATTTACAAGTCCTGCGACTTATACACCGAAGCGACTAATATACATTTCTTCCCCCATATTTGTAAATCAATTTTTGGCTGAGATCTGACGATTTCTTTAATTCCAACATGGAAAATATTGAACACTACCATTTTCAGCCGCTGGAAAGCCATCAAGCAATATGGCAAGCCAAGTGTCTCATAAATAGGTAAAAGTGGTTATTATTGAGACACTTTGCTTGCCATACTAAGCCACCTTCGTCTCGCTCCAGAACTCCTGGAGCAAACATCAAATCAGCTGCATTTTGTCAAGCCGCCCAGGTGAAATGCAGCTGATGTGGCCATTAAAGTACATTTATTAAGGAAAAGTTCAACTGAGACACACTTTGCTATAATATTCAGCAAATAATTGTTTTTAGGTGGTTATCTTGTTAAAATTCAACAAAATGCACAGCGAGTCCTCCCTCTGTGCACTCCTGCAGCCGGAAATCTATTTTTGAAAGGCAAAGTTAGACTGAGACACACTTTTAATATAATTTTCTGAAAACAGACAATTCTTTTTAAGTGTTAATCTTGTTAAATTCTTGTTCAACTCCTCCCATGCATGCTCCCACGGCCACCATTTGGCAGCCGATCAATTTTTGGCGCAACACCGGCCCACGGGTGGTCATCGGTGACGCATAATACTTTGTAGATGTGAAGCGAAGCAACTTATTTATGTTTTTTTTTTTTTTCCCATTTTATTAGACATTTTTGGACTGATGTGACTTATACGGCAGTGCAACGTGTACGGCGGCAAGTACGGTAAGTACAGTCCATTTACCATTGCATTTTAAGTACTTTTTACATTATGGGTAGAATATTGCTTGTGTCATTTCTAACTTCTTTATTTTTTGCTGTTGTGTGTATATTCAAACTTTGTTGGCACTGTGACTAGTTACGTTTTATAATGGGGACAATGTTTAATTTTATATTAGCATGCAGGCCTATGCCTTTGAATACAATGATGTTTAAAATGTATCAAGTATATTTATTTTACTTGGTACCATGATTGCATTTTGCAATCAATGAAAATACCATAACTCTGCCAAATGAACCAAAACAACTGAGCCAAAAAAATAAAAAAAATAAAGAATGTTTAACATATTCTAATGACTCACTTATGAAGATGATAAAATGTCTGTAAAAGAAGCCCTAATCGTTATGGAAATCAGAAGCACACAAACAAGCCTCATTAAAAGTGGAACACATTCAAGAATTTGAGAGCCAAGTCACCTTTGCAGTATATTTGTCTGAGCACTTGCTTACTTGGAAGCTCATCAGTCATTTGTGCTTCTCAGGCAGCAACAATGACACAATACAAACCAAGCGTGCATTTTTCAAAAGACACTTAGCCTATGATGATAGCATTTCAGTGTTTACAATTTATCTGTAGCCTCCTACAATCACCAATCACCATTCAGCAACTTCACCAACATGAAAAGTCAGACACAAATCTGTAAAGCTCTCAAGAATGATTGGAGAGATTTTGGCACAAACAAATGGTTATGTGATAAAGGGGCAGGAGCAGCTGCTTCTGCTTTCACTTCAAGTACAAATCAGTGGCTATCTCGAAGTGAAACACGTGTCCTTTCTCTGAACTGATATATGGCAAATGTTTTAGAAATATTTGCATTCAAAAATAATTGAAATGATGCTGGTTAAAAAAAAAATGGAGCCACGTTTTAGACATACAATTCTGCTGTTCTCACTCCCCCCTCCATTTTTTAACACCAACCTAATTATTAATATTACTTAGGCTATTGGGATTTCAAAGACCATTAAATTAGCAGCTGTGGGCATTTAAGAAATAATAGTGATGACCGTTGGATTGGAAATCAAACTCCCAAGTCACTTCCTGTGACACCTCCCCTACAGCTGACTCAACATCTTGGAAACAGAGCAGTTTAACAGCGCGAGGCCTCGCCGACACACACAACCACCAACACGTGATATGGCTGCTGGTATTGACTTCACGACAACAAATAAACGATATGAATGACCTAGAAAGCATCGGATGCCTAATGGCTTTGAAAGCGTAGTCAGGTTTACTCACCCTGTACCAAACAATCTCTCGCAGCCTTCCATCGGTTTTGAAGTTACACTTGAGGGTAACAGTCTCACCCACAACAACAGGAGGCAGTGGTTCTATGGTAACTGTCAAATATCCTGGAAGAAAAAAGATGCAAAAACAACAAAAAATAGATATTAATGTTATTAAAAGGTGAATCATTTGTAGTGCACTGTCGTTGCTCATGCAAAAACAAACACGTCGAGGTGAAAGGTTCTTATAAACAGTGGCACAGATTATCTTTAGAGTCCAAATGGACTGAGGCTTATTTTACTCATCAGTAATAATTGTCCAATTACATAGCAAGAAGTCAACATGCACACTCCCACATGGACCTGAAATAGCTTGGAAAACAACACTTAAAGTAAAGATACTTACAGGTACACATTTTATTTTGGTGACCTTGCACAATTTCAAACACACTTTTTATATATATATATATATATATATATATATATATATATATATATACAAAAAACAAACATTGTGTGAAAAGTGCACCTAAAAATATTGCAAACTTGTGTAAATTATTTTGAATAATGTGAGGTGATTGTTTATATTTTTGTTTACTTTCTTAAATCAAATATATCAACTGAATACAACAATCTGTGTGCATATGGATGTTTGTGCATAACTCATATTTAACTCCTATATCCGTTTGTTTTATTTATTCATGGATTTACTTAACACATTTTTTTTTTGTACAAGGTTCTTTAAGGGATTTTAAACATTTGATAATGTCAATAGACATATCAAAACAAATATGTTCTTGTTTTTAGTATGTTACCTTGCTTTATAGTATATGGCATCTTGATTTGTCTGTGTTTATAACTCATTTTATTTGATTTTAATTGCTTTTTGTTGAACTATGGTCGTCTGTACGTTATGTTTTCTTTCAAACTATGGAACACCAAAAATGCTCAAAATTTAATAAATAAATAAATAAATAAAGCATTATGAAATAAGCATCTAAGCTCATTATTACAAAAAATAAAATAAAATATTTTTTTTATTTCATAATTGTGCTTTTTATGATAGATTATTTCATAATGGCGTTTTTCAGCAGAATGGCTTCAGCTGTCAATCAACATCAGTGGGTTGGACCTTGGCGCCCACTGGCTGATCCTTCACATCCATTAGTCTTCCTGAATACCTGCTCACTCACAGAGATAATTTAGAGCTAATAATTTATATAAGTCATAATTTAGAGCAAACAAATAATTGCATTCAAGTGCTTTTTTCTTTTTTTAATACAAAGAACTAGAACAGTGAGTCCTCCCGTGCACGCTCCCACTGCACCAATCAATGTTTGGCAGTCCATCACTTTTTGTCATGACGCCTGTATCTTCTGAGAACGTAATCATCTCGGTTTGATCTGCTAAAGTCGCCTGAGCTGAATGAAGTTCACGCAGCTCTGCCATCCTTCATGACTGTTGACCTAGCAAGCCGATGCTAGCTGCTATGCTAGCTGTACGTTTGCAGTGAGCAGGAAAACTAATGGATGTGAAGGATCAGCCAGTGGCATGAAGGTCCAACCCACTGACGTTGATCGACCGCTGATGTCGATCTGTTGAAAAAAGTCATTATGAAATAGGTAAGCCATCACGAAAAACACAATTATGGAAAAAAAAAAGAATAAAAATGAAACATTTTCTTATTTCATAAAGTTTTATTTATTTAATTTTGAGCATTTTGGTGTTCCATATTCCTTGTGACTCAATGAGACTAACCTGTATAAATAAAGGTTAAATGAAAAAAAAAAAAACAGTCAAAATATATGTCTTTTTTAGATTTAACTCTCTGGGAATGAAGTGAAAAGAGTGAATGCTGCTGAAAAATACAGGCGATCATATGAAATAAATAAGTAAACATTTCAATTTGAAAATTGTTTCTTCTTATGCATTTCATCTATTTAAACTGTCCAGAAGTTAAATACAATTAGGAACGTGTCTGCTCTGAATGAGTAATGACTTGTGTTGAGTTAAATTGCCACTGCACAGAAGAGTCACAGAGAGTTAAAATCTTATCCATCTTTTTATTTTTTATTTCCCAAAAGTCACTTCAAGTTTTCAAAAACATAGACCCTTTTTTGATTTCCCTTTTAAACTGAAGGTTTCTCAGGTAGGGCAGCACGGTGGCACAACTGGTAGAGCTGCTGCCTCTCAGCGAGCAGGTCCCTGGTTCAAACCCCGGTCCAGGGGCCTTCTGGGTGGAGTTTGCATGTTCTCTCGGTGCATGCGTGGGTTTTCTCCGGGTACTCCGGTTTCCTCCCACAGACCAAAAACATGCATGTTAGGCTGATTGGTGACTCTAAATTGTCCCTAGGTGTGAGTGAGAGAGTGAATGGCTGTTTGTCTCGTTTGTCTCTATGTGGCCCTGTGATGGGCTTGCGACCCGTCCAGGGTGTACCCCGCCTCTCGCACAGTGATTGCTGGACTTGGGCACCAGCGACCCCCGTGACCCAAAATAGAATAAATGGGTAAAGATGGATGGATGGTTTCTCAGGTATTGCAGGTAAATCACTAAGGCGTCACTCTTACTCCAGATAATCAGAAAGTTTCATTTAAAAAGCAGGAATGCAAGAATATACTGTGTCACGCATGTTTTGACACTCATCTGAAAACTTTAGTGAAGCAGGAAATGGCTCTTTACTAAAACTTAAACCCTGGCAAAAAAAAAAAAAACAAAAAAAAAAAAAACTGTGGACTCACCATTCTTGGAGAATGTTCTAATAATTATGGACTTTTGTAAAAAAAAAAAAAAAATGAAATAAAAAAAAAAATCACAGAGATGCTACAAAACTTTTTTTATTTTCCTAACTTCAACATTAAGACTTTAGAAGAAAGAACGAGGAGTGGTGGCGCAGAGGTTAGAGAGGTGGGCTTGTGATCCGAAGATCGCCGGTTCACGTCCCGGCCCCGACAACATCAAAAAAATTGTGGGTGGGGTAGGTGAAACACCCACACTTGCCCCCACCCTCATTCGCCCCACTCTGGGCCCATGAGCAAGGCCCTTAACCCCCACCATGTGCTCCCTAAACAGGTCTCTCTTGAAAATGAGTTCTCGTGGCTCAATGAGACTAACCTGGATAAATAAAGGCTAAATGAAAAAAAAAAATAAAAAAAATAATTGTTGTACTCAGTCACAGTTGATTATTTTTAGTTAGATAGAGAAGTAAAAAAATAATGTGCTCACTCATATCCAATTTTTTTTATTTTTTTGTTGCGTGTAATTGTCAGTTCTAAAATAAACACGTGCATCAGATTAAATCTGCTAATCGGTCTTGAGCGCTCACGTCTTAGAGAGCTTGTTGCACAAATCAGGTTGACACGAGTGTTGTATCTAACATGACAAATGTGAGGTGAAATAAAGGAAAGGATTGTGAAACTTCTTCCAAAAAGTAAATCGTCATGAAATGTTGCAAATGTTTGCTCCAAAACAGCTGTTTCTAAAGTCTGAACCCAGAACAAACAAAATGGAAATAGTAAAGTGAAGTGTATTGATAAAACAAGGAAGAGATCAAATCCATCCATTATCTTTTCCCACTTTTTTCTTTTTGGGTTGCGGGGTCACTTCCCAGGAGTCGCTGTGCGAGAGGCGGGGACACCTTGGACAGGCCGCCAGTCCATCACAGGGACACAGAGACAAACGAGACAACCATTCACTCTCTCACTCACACCTAGGGACAATTTAGAGTTACAAGTCAGCCTAATATGCATGTGTTGGGTCTGTGGGAGGAAATCCATGCATGCACACACAGAACATACAAACTCCACCCAGAAAGGCTGGGATTTGAACCGGCGACATTCTCAATGTATCACCCATAAAAAGTGGAAGTTACATGCAGTAAGTGAAATGGAAGCCATTACTAAAACCCAACAGAAAGAAACAGATGATGGTGGGGTAAAGCAAATCAATCGTGGACGACTGGATGAAAGCGTCATGTCAGGTAAAGGCGTAAGAGACAGTAATCGTTACAGTATTTAATTAATGTAAAAAAAGTCTACATTGTAATTTTGAACACATTTGTATTCCAACAGTTGAGAGGATGTTTGGTAATGATGACTTTATTTTTGGAGATGATAATGTATCTTGTCAAAGGTCAAAGGAGATGACAATTTTCCTTCAAGATATATATTGTCAATGACATGGCCTGAAAATAGTCCAGATCTAAATCCAGTTGAAAATTTCTGCTGGAAGAGATGAAAGTTTATGACAAGGCTCCAATTTGCAAAGATTATCTGGTAATAGCAATATCAGACAGTTTGGATCCAGATCTATCCATCCATTATCTTAACAGGCTTCTTCTTTTTTTAGATTGCAGGGGTCACTGGTGCCCATGTCCAGCCATCACTGTGCGAGAGGCGAAGGACACCCAGGACAGGTCGCAAGTCTATCACAGGGACAAACAACCATTCACACTCACTCTCACCTAGGGACAATTTAGAGTTACCAGTCAGCCTAACATGCATGTTTTTGTCTGAGGGAGGAAACCGGAATACGCAGAGAAAACCCACACATACACGGAGAAAACATGCAAACTCCACCCAGAAAGGTACCGGCAGGGATTTGAACCGGGGCGACACACTCACTGAAAGGCGGCAGCTTTACCAACTGCACTACCGTGCTGCCCAGGTCCAGATTGATGAACAATATTGTTTGTCATTCGTTAGGCCCATGCCTCAAAGAATTCAAGCTGTTAGAAAAGCCAGAGGTGGTACAACAAAGTACCAAAGGCGCTGTGATTTTTAAAAATTATTTCATCCTTTTTTGTTCCTTGTAATGGAGTGATTCTATTTTTTTCCATTCACTTAATCTAAAAAAAATATATTGTGACTGACTACAAAAATGTCCAGTTTTTATTGTTTCTTATTGCCAGAAGGTTGGGATTTTGAAGAACATACATTTGTAGTATGTTTGTGATTTTTTTTAGTACAAATTAGACTATTGAAAAAACATAATCGAAGAGGGGTGATTTCATGTGTTTGTCTTGTTATACTGACTGAAAATAATCAACTCACTTTGATGCAAGAAACTAAAACAAAAGTACTGAATAAAATAATTTCCAAAAGTTGGTCTTGAATCCAAGTTTCATATTTAAGTCATGTAAGCACCTCAATCTGAACTTTCTGCAGTGTAAGACGATTTATAGGTGGGCTTATTAACAACTAAATTTGCAAAGACATTGGTAGCACCAATTACTGAAGAGGTTTCCAGGATCTGGAATTGTACCAATTCCCTGCATGTTGGAAAATCCTGCTAAATGGCCACCCAGTGCATAACATACTGATTAAATAAGTGAGAGTGTGTGCTGACTGCGTGAAGTTAGAATTTTCTGGCACTAAAAGTCCATTTTCACTAGTTGACCACATACTGTGTGAATGCATACATCGACCATTACGAATGTGGGTAGATCAAGTTTACTGCTGGCTTTAGAGCAGGAGAGGTAAATAAACACGCTTAATGAACCAAAAAAATATTTTTTCTTCACCTATAATAAACTAAAACAATATATTAGCATAGTGAAACCATCATTAAGAGAAGATCCAAGATTGCTGTTGTAATACATGTCCATCTGTCTTATGAGCTAGATAACTTGATAAGTGAGGTACTGACATCCATTTAGTTGTGCAGCTGCATCAAGGCATAAAGCAGGTTCCATTCAACAATTGGGGTTTCAAGACAAAATTCAAAATTGCTGCCGCCAGATATGTATGGATATGTACATGCAAACCTTGAGCTGGATAACTTCAGAAATATGTATTGTGCCAACTTCCATTTTGGTGTGTAGCTGCATGTGTAAAACAGGTCACTCTCAAAAATTGGGTTGCCAAATCAAAAATTCAAGATGGTCACCACCATAAAAATATGTAAACTGGGCACCCCTACCATTTGAGGAAACTTTGCTTTCCATTTTTTTTTTTTTTATATAATGCTTAAATGTATAGCTTTTTCAAAGAATTGGAGTGGCCCTTGGGGTTGACAAAGTTGCCACCACTGGCCACCTCCTGGCTATGCCATAGCTAATTTAAGGTTTACTTGCAGCCGCCCCCACCCACCCCCGCCATTCAATTTCAGTCCAGAAGAACACTAATCTGAAAAACTATAAACATTCACTTTTTCAAATCCCTCGGGGGACATTGGTGTACCACTTGTTAATTCTTTTTACGAAAAGGTTTGGGCAAAGACAAATTATTTATAACAGCATATAGGAAGCTACAACATAATTGGGAGAGTGTTTATGTTTATTTTTCATTTTATTAGCAAATTAGAGTAGCAAAGAAAACTGTGATTTGGCATGCTGCTTCAGTAAATCCATAAAAACCTATAAGACAAATTGATCTAGATCCAATAAAGCTTGGCACTTGGGAGTAGAACAGCAAAAGCTTCTCCATTTACATCATTGCAGTAATTTTCACAATGAATGTTTCAAAAACATCCATCTATCCATTTACCCGCTTCTTCCTTTTCAGGTCGCGGGGGTCACTAATGCCCATACCAGCCATCACTGTGCAAGAGGCGAGGGACACCATGGACAGGTCGCAAGTTCATCACAGGGACACATAGACAAACAATCATTCACTCTCTCGCACACACCGAGGGGGAATTTAGAGTTAAATCAGCCTAACATGGGTGCCAAAAATAAAAACAAAAATCACGCATGCATGGACAGAACATGAAACTACACCCAGAAGGTTCTCGGGCTGGGATTCAATCCAGCGACCTTCTCATTGAGAGGCAACAGCTCTACCAACTGATCCACTGCACCACCCTACTTTGAAAACATAAGACGTTTAAAATAACTTGCTGTAATTCATGTGTTCAAGTCTTGCAAACTGAACAACCACCACTGTTTTTGTATCATGAAAATGGTGTTGAATGAAAATTGCTGCACCGATTTAAACAGTTGTTCACTCCTCAAGGCAACAAGGATACAACAAACTACTGCTGGCAACCATTTTTTTAAACACACCTTGCTATTTCTCTATCCTTTCTTCTTTTTCCCATGAGGTAACCTTTGACACACGTCCACTTCTTGAAAGTACCAAACTTTTCTCACACAGTTCATGGCCTGCACTCAGCCTCACAGCTGCTGACTCACGTCCTGCTTCCACTCACCATCCACAGCTCCGTTCTCACCTGAGCACCCTCCTCATCCTCCTTTATCTACTCATTGTCCTAATTATTACAATGGTTACATTGCTACTTCTATAGTTTTATAAAATCGGTATCAGTCAGCACTTATTCAAGTAATGTGTTTCAGTAAGATTGCAATCAGTGTGTGGTAAAATGCAGATTGATATTGTGCTGTCCAAAAAAAAAAAGAAACACTTAAAAACTGAGAATGCTTCAGTACAAGCAAAATCATAGTCATTTTAAGCAGGTTTTGGATATCAGCATTAGGCGGCTACTCACAAATCAGCTCGTCTCTCGTGTCAGCGCAACTAGATATGCTTATTAAAAAATCTTAATTTAATCAGCAGACTGAAGAGATCCTCTCTCCAGAGTCAAACTGAATGGAAAAACCTTTTCCGGAAACTGCATGTCGTTAACACAGAGCTGGTGATCTTAGAGAAAATCCTCAGCACTTACTATGAACCCACAAAAGCAGAAGTCTGTCGGTGAGCTATCAAGTGGAGTGATGTAAAGACCTGGCATGAGCACGGGGAGAAAATACATCAAATCCCATGGAATACAGCTATGATTCTGTAAAGAACTGTGTTCTAACGTTAGTAATAAACACAAGCATTTAGTTTAAAACGTATACAGTCTGGTACAATCCAGATAGTTGTTTGAGCAAGGATAATTTGTGAAAAAATACAAAAAAACAACTTCAGAGTCAGAGTCAGAGTTTCTTTATTGTCATTCGCACCTCATGTGGTACATGTGGTGGAGCGAAATTATGTACACAAGGTCCCAGTTACATCCAACAATAAAATGCATAAGGAAAACAGTAATAACATCTAAGATATGAACTAAGAAAAACATCAACTAAATATACACTAAGCACCCATAACATAAAACATTGAACATCGGCACAACCATGAACATGAGTCTGTGAGCAGATGTGCACGCATGAACACATCAACATTGAAACAGATCAGCAGCAACATGAAACAGATCAGCAGCAACATGAAACAGATCAGCAGCAACATGAAACAGATCAGCAGCAACATGATATGGTTTTTCACAGTGATTATTCTAGTTAGAGATTCATGAGTCTAACAGCCTCAGGGTAGAAGCTGTTCCTCAGTCTAGTGGTTCTACACCTAATGCTCCTTAACCTCCTTCCTGAGGGAAGTGGGGCAAAAAGTGTGTGTGCTGGGTGAGTGGGGTCCTCCATGATGCAGGTGACCCTCTTCCTGCATCTGGAGGTGTAGATGTCTGTGATGGTGGGGAGGCTGATTCCGACAGATTTCTGTGCAGCCTTCACCACTCTCTGCAAAGCTTTTCTTTCTGCAGCTGAACTTATGTAGTACATTGGAAAGTGTAGCATAGTCAATGAATGATATTATATTTATTTTATTTTTATATATTTTGGGAGAAAAAAAAAAAGCACATTTCATGGGGTTTCCACCCAAGCCAGGGAAGTAACATCTCAAGGAGCTGCTATAATGAACTTCAGGAGTTGCTGTCTGCACATGCACAGACATGAGGGCATAACTCCCACGCAATCCAATATCCATCGAATGCCACACAAATGACTTCATAAATAAGACACGTTTTATTTGCCAATTCTCTGTTGAACGTGTTCCAAAAGAGCAATATGTCTTGTTATGCTTGATGTTCTTGTTAAAACACAGGTTAATGTGGAAAATAACAACATAAAACCAGCATTAATTTATGCTAGACATTAAAAAATAATAAAATGTTCAAGCGTTTATGTAAGCAGTCACCTGCCAGAGGCCGTTAAATGTTTAGGAGAGTTTTGACAGCCGCCCCAGAACTGTATCGACTCTGAGTGGACGCACACGTTTCCAATCAGCTTGTGTCAAAACAAAAGAGAAAAATCAACAATTTATCAACCGGGCAGCTTCTCAAATGAGATAAGGTGGATTGTTGTTTCTACTAAGAAGATTTTTCCTTCAGTTAAATGTAAAACGTTGTTGACATCTTGTGTTGTTTTTCACAATGTTACAATGATAATCGCTTCCAAATCAGGCCTCTTACACAATTATTTTATTTTTTTCAGAATATGACTTCCCTATAACTCTTTTTTAAGAGCTTATAAAAGGCATGATTTGAAACTGAGTTTCAGAATGAACAACTCTTGATATTCCACTGTTGCATGTACGTATGGACAGGCCATATGCTACTTTTTGAAAACACTGGTGTCAATCCTCCTTTAAAGTCAACTATACCCAAAGTGTGACAGACATAGCAATACTAGATATACAATATATGATATACTACTGGTTTGTGTTGCAGCCGCCAGTTGCTCAACTACAGCAAAACAGTTGGATCGTTTATTACTTCACTGAACAGATAAGGCTGATGAACAGTGAAGCAAAATCCATTTACAAGATAAAGATATAAATGTTTACGCAATTGTAAAAGAAATAGCTACCACAATATGTTCTGAACATCCATCCATCCATCCATTATCTTCTACTTGTTCCAAAGTCAGGTCACATGGGCAGCAGCTTGAGCAGGGAGGCCCAGACATCTCTTTCCAAGCCACCTCTTCCAGTTATTTTGGAATGACACCAAGGTGTTCCCAGGCCAATTGAGAGACGTAGTCTCTCCAGCGTGTCCTGGGTCTTTCCCAAGGTCTCCTCCCAGTCTGATATGCCTGAAGCACCTCCTTAAGGAGGCACCCAGGAAACATCCTTACCAGATGCCCAAACTACCTCAATTGGCTCCTCTGGATGTGTAGGAACTCATTTCAACCGCCTGTATCCGTGATCTCATTCTTTTGGTCACTACCCAGAGCTCGTGACCATAGTTGAGGGGAGGAATGTAGACCGACCAGTAAACTGAGAGGTTTGTCTTACAGCTCAGCTCTCTCTTCACCACAACAGACTGGCACAGAATCTGCAATACTGCAGATGCTGCACCAATCCTATGTCAATCTCATGCTCCATTTGTCCTTCACTCATGGACAAATCCAGAAATACTTTAACTCCTCCACTTGAGGTAGAACCTCACCCTCGATCTGAAGAGAGCGATCCACCCTTTTCCGGTTGAGGACCATGGTCTCAGATTTGGAGGTGCTGATTCTCATCCCAGCCACCTCACACTCAGCTGTGAACCGCTCCAGTAAGTGCTGAAGATCACAGCACAATGACACCAACAGGACAACATCATCTGCAAAGAGCAGAGATGGAATCCTGAGGTCACCGAACCAGAATCCCTCCACCTCGTGGCTGCACCAAGAAATTCTGGCCATAAAAGTTATGAACAGAATTGTTGACAACGGGCAGCCCTGGCGGAGTCCAACTCCCACCTTGAAGGGGTCCGACTTACTACCAGCAATGCAAACCAAACTCTCAATGAGAAACAGGAAAACTATATTGAGTTTATACGTATAATAATCCAGGTATAATTCCATTTAACCTGGATTATTGAGCAAGAACCTACATGAAGGAAAACTATACATTTCCAGTTAGCAGGGTCTTCAACAGTCTTTAAAATTAGGTAAATGAATGAATTGAAAAAGCAAATTAGTGGTGTCAGGTAGGTGTGTCACATGACATTCAAAAGTGTCACTCTGCTTGCAAAAATATACCCAACTATATGGACATATGGAATTTAAACACAAACCTCTCCTGAGTAAATTAAATGTTTTGTTAGGCTTTGGAATTGGTCTAAAAATGAAAAATTCCTAAACCACGGCATGACAAAATAAGTAGAATTAGTTAGCTTTTTGTCACGGAACATTTCTATTATTAAACTAAAACAACGTGTGTAAACAAAGTGAACGAAGACTGAAAACTATTTTGATTAAGCAAACTCAATAACTGTTCTATGTATTTTTCTCATGGCATGTAAGGCCACTGCTCTGAAGAGGATTCCTTAAATACAACTACTTGTAAAATGCTTTTTGTCCGTGAAGATGGATACTTAACCATCACAAAAAGCCTGTATAAGCAACTAACTGTGGAGTGGCCAGAAAGTGGAGGGCATTTAATTGGCTCATATTAGCTGGTTGTGAAGGCCAACAAAGCCTCCAGCTTGTCTCAATCCATCAGTGGCGCTGTTGGAACAACATCTAATGAGGGCTGCAAACTATGCTTTCTGCCATTAATAACAGCAATTTGCCAAGATGCAATGAGAAAACAAAACACGCCCGATGATGGACCGGCTCAAAATGTGTCTGTTATTGTGCTCTGTGATTTATGGCTTTGGCCTGTCTTTGCTTTGTCAATGCTACTAACTGCATGAGGAAAAATGTAAACAGTGTTGCTTAGTTCTTTACCTGATGTTTTGCTTTTGGGCAGTGTAACCAAACAGAAATGATTTGTGGAGTATGCAACACATTTCAGCAATATTAAAATTGACAATATAAAATATATTAGGGGATATAGTGTTTGAAAAAAATGTCAAATAAGATATATACTTTGGTTTAGTAGGATTAGAGTTGCAGTGCCTTTTGTTATTTGTTCATTACATTATGCACACAGTCTAACTTACACACACGATTCAATACACCCCATAAAAAAGAAAACTATGAAAATGCTAATTTACAGACTCCACTTCTAAAGTCATACAGTTACGCTGGAAGCTCTTTGAAAAGGAATGGCTGACAACCTAATGCTTAAAACTGCTTTGGCAGCAATAACCTCTCCATTTATAACATGTGGACAGAGTCAGTGCTGTGGAGATCCCTTATGAAAAATGTACAAGTCCAAAGCCTACGGCGAATAGGACCATAGATTATGGAAATGAAGCACATTACATATTATATTCATATTCTTCACAGAGAAAAATAAAATCACTAACCAAAGGGTCAAACAGCAATTAAATCTAAAATTGCATCCCAAATGTTAAACAAATATCCGTTACATAGAGCAATGAGTAGATCATTGTTGTATTTATTATGCTTTAGAACATTATTAGGTAAGGAAAATGTAAAGATTCAGTTGTTTATATCAGATTAAAGCATTAAGTTTTATATCATAGCAAGCAAATGATAGAATTGTTTATTTATTCATTCATCAGGATAGTTTTTGTGACTTGTTTTTGGCTCACGTCGAGGAGTGACAAATGGGAATTGGAAATACTCCTTATGTGAATGCTGTGAGCGTGATAACTTGGGGGGAAAAAATAAAGGTAGTTCCAGTTTGGTGTGTTACTGCACGGAGTACAAAATGCTCCTATTAAAAACTGGGTTGCCATGTCAAAATTCAAGATGGCTGCCACCATATATATACTTGTAAATCTTGTGAGTGCAATAACTTGAAAATTAAGCAATGGGCCAACTTC
Source organism: Nematolebias whitei (assembly GCF_014905685.2). NCBI lineage: Eukaryota > Metazoa > Chordata > Actinopteri > Cyprinodontiformes > Rivulidae > Nematolebias > Nematolebias whitei. The sequence goes on from NC_056504.1 coordinate 45,673,618, forward strand.
CTTTTGGTATATGGAAGCTTCTAGGTGTAAAAAAAAAAAGCTTTCTATTGAAAACTGGGCTGCAAAATTTGATGGCCACCACCATACTGTACATGTAAACCTTCTTAGCTGGACAACTTGAAAAATAAGGGGCCAACTTCTTTTACGGTGTGTTGCTGCATTTGGCGTAAGAAAGGTTCCTATTAAAAACTGGGTTGCCATGTCAAAATCCAAGATGGCTACCACTATATTTAAATATATGTAAACTGGTCATCCCAATAATTTGAAGAAACTATGCTTTCTAATTTTTTATATTGCTTAAACATATATTTTGCTCAAATGATTTGGGTGGCCAGTGGGGTGGGCTAAGATTAATTTGCCATTGCACCTGGTAGTGGATAAAACTGCTCCCTTAGTTCACCAGGATCCATCGCTCTGCTCCATCTCAGACAAGGAAAAAATAAATAAATAAAAAACTCTGTTCTTATACACAATGCAACTCCTCTCCACTTTGAATATTGTTTACCAATAACATTAAGGTTTACTTACAATCACTGTTCAATTCCAGTTCAGAAAAACACTTGTCTTGAAAACTACATTCACTATTCAAAGCACACAGCAATGGGGGAACTCAGCATACCACTTATTCATTACCATTTGTGTACAATACAAAACTCTGAATAATATACATATACACATATATATACATATATATATATATACATATATATATATATATATATATAT
>NC_056504.1:45689343-45728710 GCF_014905685.2 Nematolebias whitei
CACGACGCTCTTCCGATATATGTGTATGTATGTATGTATGTATGTATATATCTATCCAAATAAATAAAACAACTTGGTATGTATAAGCACAGTTGGTCTTTTTACACTACAGTTTATATACATGTTATAAAACAGAAATAAAAAAGAAAAGAAAAACAAGAATTAATGCTCCGCATCAGAATTATTCATTGCAGGGTGGGGTAAAGGGATCACCAGACCTGTATTAAAAATTGCCAGAAGAGGAGACAGCTGTCCCAGCCCACGTTCTTATGTGATCTCTGCTTAGGGAGCAGGCTGGTATTCCAAAGCCTCATCTGAAAACAAATTAAAGAGGATTAGAGGCTGCCGCTGCAGCTCCTATCCTCAGTTCAGGGGAATATAGTGTCATGCTGGCCAAAATGATGACCTTCACATTGACTTCCTGTCCTGTTTACAGGTGCAGTGTAGCAAACATTAAGGTCACTGATATAGAATAAGCCGAAATGTCACTACGTAAGGGTCAACATGATTACATTGCCAGCTGAATAAATATCTAAATGTTTTGACGCTTGCCAGAGCTCCAGTACATTTTGGTCTTATAATTCTGCAAAGTAGAGTCAAAATTTAACAAAGACTTAAAGCGTAGAGTTTTGTTTTAACTATTTGTGTGGACAGCGGTGTGTGTTGGAGTGGTCGTCCTCCAGTGGGAGAGTTGGGGGTTGGTTCGATTCCACCAGCAGTCACATGCTGAAGTGTCCCCGGGTAAGACATTGAACCCCTCATTGCCTCCGATGTGTCCCATCAGTGTATGAATGTGATAAAGCTCTGATTAATCTTTGAAGAGATCTAGTAGGGTGCTGTATGAATGGGTAAATGAGGACACATATTGTAGTATAAAGCACTTTGAGTATCTCAATAACATAGAAAGGCGCTATATAAGTACAGTACAGTCCATTTACCATTTACTCCGCCTCCATTACAAGTATTACTTTTCGAAAACATACCTAGTAGCAGCCACTATCTTTATCTCTTGGTTGTTTGATTTTTAACTAATTGGCAAAATTCCAATTCTGTTGTCAAGTTGTCAAGTTGCTGAACTGTAGGCTCTAGTAAAGCTCTAACTAAAAGCTGCAATCACTAAACATCCATTCATCCATCCATCATTATCTTTACAGATTCCTGCCCCTTTTGGGTTGTGGGGATCACGGGTGTCCATATCCAGCCGTCACTGTGCGAGAGGCGATATACCATACCATACCATACCATCCATCCATCCATCCATCCATCCATCCATTATCTTTACCCGTTTATTCCATTTTGGGTCACGGGGGTCGCTGGTGCCCATGTCCAGCGATCACTGTGCGAGGGGCGGGGTACACCCTGGACGGGTCGCAAGTCCATCACAGGGACACATAGAGACAAACATTCACTCTCTCACTTACACCTAGTGACAAATTAGAGTTACCAGTCAGCCTAACATGCATGTTTTTGGGCTGTGGGAGGAAATCGGAGCACCGGGAGAAAACCCACGCATGCACGGAGAGAACATGCAAACTCCACCCAGAAAGTCAGAGTCAGAGAGATTGAGTTGTCATTTGCATCTCATGTTTCATTCAACCTTTACTTAAACAGGTTAATCCCATTGCGCCTCGAGGACTCAATGGAACGAGATTATGTACGCAGGGTCCCAGTTACATCCAACAATAAAAATGTAAAAGAAAAACAGTAATAAGATCTAAGATATGAACTAAGAAATACATCAGCTAAATAATACACAAAGCACTAGTAGCATAAAAACATTATGTCGAACAGCAGCATGAACATGAGTCTGTGTGAGCAGATGAGCACGCATGAACACATCAACATGAAACAGATCAGCAGCAACATGATGTGATTTTTCACAGTGATTATTTTGGTCAAAGATCCATGAGTCTAACAGCTTCAGGGTAGGAGCTGTTCCTCAGTCTAGCAGTTCTACACTTAATGCTCCTTAACCTCCTTCTTGAGGGGAGTGGGGCAAAAAGTGTGTGTGCTGAGTGAGTGGGGTCCTTCATGATGCAGGTGGCCCTCTTCCTGCATCTGGAGGTGTAGATGTCTGTGATGGTGGGGAGACTGACTCCAACAGTCTTCTGTGCAGCCTTCACCACTCTCTGCAAAGCTTTTCTTTCTGCAGCTGTGCAGCCTCCATGCCACACATTGATCCTGGAGCACAGGATGCTCTCCACTGCACACCTGTAGAAGGAGGTGAGGACTGAGCTTCCCAGACCAGGTCATCTCAGACACCTGAGGAAGTAGAGTCTCTGATGAGCTTTCTTGATCAGGCTGGTGGTGTTGTTGCCCCAGCTGAGGTTGTCATTCAGGTGTACACCCAAGTACTTGTAGTTGGAGACCACTTCCACCACAGATCATCTTATGTTCAGGGGGGTGTAGGTTTAGTCCTTCTGAAGTCCACAATCATATTCTTTGTCTTCTTCACATTGATGTGAAGGTTATTATCTTTGCACCAGTTCTCCAGGTGTTCCACCTCCTGCCTGTAGCTGGACTCAACATTGTTTGTGATGCATCCCACCACCGCTGTATCATCTGCAAACTTTACAATGTGACAGCCTGGATGGGTAGCTGCACAATCATACGTGAGCAAAGTGAACAGGAGAGGACTCAGCACACATCCCTGAGGATGAGAAAGGCACCCGGCCGGTAATTGATCCATCGGCCTTCTCGCAAAGAGGCGGCAGTTCTACCAACTGAACCACCATGCAGCCTCATTAAACATAGGACACACATTCTATGGTTAGTTTAAAAATCATAGCAAATAATTGCTAAACAGTATGCTGGAAGCAGTTTAGAAGTGTAACACTGGACTTGTGATGGACTGAAATCTGTCAAGGGAATAATCCCCTTTTCACCCGATGACTTCTGGAGATAGGCACAAACTGCTCAGACCCCGTACAGAATCACGTGGCTAATGAAAATAAATGGAGGGATGGACAAATGTTGAGTGTAAATGTGATATCTACTTATCTTCATTTTTGTTTTTATCAGAGAATGTTCTGTTGCCCAGAAAAGGAAAATTTTACCACATAAGATTTATAGCATCTCTGTAAGAGCACCACTCTGAATAGTAAATTTAAATAGGTTTTCCGAAATACACCACTTCATCTAAACTCACTACCACCATTATGCATTTCAATTATTTATATCCTCTTCTGCTAACTGTGTATTTTTTTTTCTTTCTTTGTCATCTCCTTCTTCAAACTAATGTATTTCAGAAATTAAATAATAATAATAATAAAATAAAAAAAAAACAGCATGTAGAACGGACGGTGGGAGAAACAGAGAGACATCACTATCTCTTGTTCTGTGTGAGAGGAGGGACGAAGCATTGGTATTCATTGAACTATACCCCCATTTTGGGTTGCATTTGTTACTTGGCTGCTGCCAACTGGAGCTCTGACACATGCACGTCTCCCCCTCACGCTGTTAGTAAAAGAGCTACTGTGTTAATTGTGCTTAACTGTGTTAGAGAGGGGAGGGGATGTTAATGCGTGGCCATAAACAGGGATGGATGAATCACATCTGTCAGGTTTAGGCCATCAAAGCAGATGAAGAGTGCGTCTATCCGGACCGTTTTATTTTCTGCGTACATAAGTTGAACTAGATCACATGCTCCATTTAGTTAAAACTTAAGATCAGAATAAAACAATGAGATTCATTTGTATATCAAGTAAATCAGAATAAGTGATATTTCAGAATTTAGGGATTTTTTTTTTTTTAAGTACAAGTTTCCAAAGAAAAAGTCTGTTGAAATTAAATGAACATGCTCCTTTTTTTCCTCTCTAAACACTAATGATATTACAAAGACAATCAAATCAGCACAGTAAATTCCTCTGCTTGTTTTGCCAATGCACCTTAAACCTGCAGAGTCAGAGGTTTCTTTCTCATAAATAATTAATGGAACTGTTCATTTGAAAGATTTCTGCTTAAGAACACTTTTACTTCTAAAAAAAACGACTTTGTTCTTCGGAATAGAAAGCGCAGAGCCAGTCATGTCAAGGTTGAGTCTGGCAAAGCAGTAAATTTGTGCTAAAAGAAACAAAACAAACTTTGAGAATTAAGGAGAAATCTCAAAAAACTATTGCTGTCCCACAAGTCACACTATAAAGGTGTGAAATGTTTTCTGCTTTGACCTCTCTGAAGAACAGAGCAGAAAAGATTAAAAAGTATATTCACAAAATCACAACGTTTATGGTTTTTATATAAAATGAAAGGCGTATGCACCATGATAATGGAATAGTTGTCCACAATGACTAAAATCAGGCAGTCTTTCAAAGTCAAATTTTACTTGCCATTCGTACCACATGTGTTACATGTGGTAGAACAAAATTGTGTACACAGGGTCCCAGTTACATTCAACAAAAATATAAATTGTAAAGAAAAACAGTGATAAGATCTAAGATATGAACTAAGAAATACATTAAACTAAGAATATGCTAAGCACTAGTAGTACAAAAACAATACGCTGAACAACAGCAGCACTAACATGATTATGTGTGAGTAGATGAGTATGAATGAACACAGCAGCGTGAAATACATCAGCAGCATGGATAATCAGCAGCACATAATCAAGTGGCATTACAGTGATTATCCTGATTAGGGCTTCATGAGTCTAACAGCTTCAGGGTAGAAGCTGTTCCTCAGTCTAGGGGTTCTACACTTAATGCTCCTCAACCTCCTGCCTGAGGGAAGGAGGGAAACAAGTGTGTGTGCTGGGTGAGTGGAGTCCTTCATGATGCAGGTGGCTCTCTTCCTGCATCTGGAGGTGTAGATGTCTGTGATGGTGGGGAGGCCGACTCCAACAGACTTCTGTGCAGCCTTCACCAGTCTCTGCAAAGCTTTTCTTTCTGCAGCTGTGCAGCCTCCATGTCACACGTTGATGCTGGAGCACAGGATGCTCTCCACTGCACACCTGTAGAAGGAGGTGAGGACTGAGCTTCCCAGACCAGCTCGCCTCAGCCGTCTGAGGAAGTAGAGTCGCTGAAGTGCTTTCTTGAGCAGGCTGGTTTTACTCATTTTTAAGCCGAATAAATTTTCAGCAACAGTCCTGGTCGCTGCAGTGCAATTTGGATTCATCAAATGTGTTGACGATGTGATGGAAATGATCACAAATGTCTCATACTGAAAGGGTGTAGTTTTAAACTGGTCGATGGGGAAAGTGGCCTAAAAGTTTCTAAACAACGTTTTCAAAAGACAGTATTATTTCTGACAGATCCTTTCACGCCTCTGAAGAGGCAATAATTGTCTGTAGTGAGTGCGATGAGAGAATTTCAGCCAGGGAAGACAGGTACATGTGTCATACAGATAGAGGCTGCTAAACGCTTGGATACTTCTTCTGTTTACTCTCTCGCTTCTTCTTTTTACTTCTGTTTGCACACGCAATTATGTATGATTTTGTCTTGTGTCAGAAATAGTTGAATTTGGTTCAGAGTATAAATCAGGATAAGGGGAGGAAAACAACATTTGCAAATAACCACTAACAGGCACACAAACAACCATGTTAATTGCTAGGAAGGTCAGAGTGGCAGTATTTCTGGCCCATGAGTGCCTGTCACTCACCGCTATAAGATAAACAAAGAAAGACAGACACCATCCGTATGAGCTTTAGAGGGTGCAACAACACTACATTTTTAGCTTATTATAAATGTGAAAAAATGCCTAACAGACTACTGTAGCCCTGATGGGGAAAGATACAGTAAATGAACAGAAAACTATGTATACTTCTTTGCAATGCAATTGGACGTTCATTCATGTACAGCCGTTTACAGCTTGTGCCTTATTTCATCGTGACATGTAGTACACACAATTGAGAGATCAGTTAATGTCTGTATTATTTCGTGCGGCTTTTGCGGTCTGTGTATATTTGCTGCAGAGGTTCCTTCACTGTAAATCTTGCCCAGGTACTCACAGTAAGTGTGACTGTTTAATCACAAGCCTGTAGGGGTGGGGAGGGTGGTTGTTGGGGAGGGAGTGGAGCAAAGACATAAAGCTAAATGATGGAACTCCCTGCTGTCATCCAGTATCCCTGCAACATGTTCACTCAGGGCGCTCATCCGTCTCAGCTTCCCACTTTAGCAAAGCAGTCTAAATAAGGAGCATCGGGGGCATCCTTGACAAAACCCTGAACCTGCTTGCAAGGTCAGCTATCTTACCTAGGCCCAGGGTTATCATCATGGGGGTCTGGTGCAATCAGCTGTGAACATCTGCACCTAGAAAACCTCCACTCCTGGGGCACTGGTGATTAGGCTTCAAACGATTGCAAGAGTAATGCCTTGCTCTCACGAGGCAGCACTTGTGTTACAAAGGATCCCATTCCCAGTTTAACAACTCATTCTTGGCTATTCTAGTAAAATAGCCTGGACCTTATTTTTACTGAAAAAAAAAAAAAAAAGAAGACATAAGCTATGAAATAATTTAAAATGGCAACACAATAAATAAAAAGACGTTTAAATGTGGAGAATCTTCCAAGTTCTTTCAATCCACACCCTGAAAATGCATGTTTTTAAATAAGGCATTATAAACTGTTATTCTAACTGCATAAATGTAATTAAAAAAAAAATTGAAATTGAATTTAAAAAGCATAATGATTTATTCAAGATGACAATTCATCTTTATATAGACAAACAATAGAAAATGAGCAGATTATAAAAGTTATTTAAAATAATAAACAAGAGCATCACACAGGATTAAAAAGAAAAATCTCAAGGGGCAACTGACATTTTGTCTTTAATTTTTAGCTTGCATTAATTAATGTTAACTGTGTTACCTTTAATTAAAATATATATTTATTTAAAATATATAATTAAAAAGCCAATATAGAATTGCTATAGAATAGCAAACGGACTGGATGTGTGATATAGCATTTCAGTTACAGTAATAGGCTGCAAGAATACTCTGAGTCATATGTTTAAATAAATTAACTTGTATTGTAAGAAAAGGTTTTGGAGAACTGGTGTGTTGTTGATGGAACTTACGAATTAGGACGACAAACCTAAATGGAAAGAACTTTAACAACTGAGTTCACAAGCTGCTTAATGTGAGGTGGCAGGACAGTTACTGTATTGTTCAGCCTATGTCATGTTATTTTTTTTTTTTTTGTTGTTGCATAATTTGCATGCCCTGCGACTTCTACGCCAAAGTGATGTATTTATGAATTTTTCCCCATATTTATAAACCAGTTTTTGGCTGAGATATAACCATTTTCTTTCTGATTGAAAATATTGAGCACTACCATTTTCAGCCTCTAGATGGCAGTCGAGCAGTATGGCATGCCATTGTGTCATGTAATAAGTACAAGTGGCTATTAATGACACAATTGGTCTGCTATAGAGGCCACCTTTGTCCAGCTCACATGGAGCAACCGTCAAATCAGCTTCATTTCGCTGCACCGCCCCAGTGAAATGCAGCTAATTTGACCACTGAAGTGCATTTATTAAGTCAAAGTTCAACTGAGACACGCCTTTGATATAATGTTGAGCAAACAAATAATAGATTTAGGTGCTTATCTTGTTAAATATTGAAGAAATGCGCAGCGTTCCTCCTTCCTGGTTTCCTCCTTTTGCGTGCTCCCGGAGCACCGAGGCATCGCATACTTTTGAAATGCAGCTAATTTGACCATTAAAGTGCATTTATTAAGTAAAAGTTAAACTGAGACACCTTTACTATAATTTCAAGCAAACAAATAATTGTTTTTAAGTGTTAATCTTGTTAAATTCTTGTTAAAATCCTTCCATGCACTTTCCCACGACCACCATTTGGAAGACAATCGATTTTTGGCACACCGGCCCACATTTCTGGGTTGTCAGCGGTGACGCATAATAGATGCAATGTATACGACGAAGCGACATATTTACGGATTTTTTTATTTTATTTTATTAGACATATTTGGACTGATGCGACTTATAGGGAGGTGCGACGTGTACTTCGGAAAATACGGCATTTAGCTTACTAATCAGGTATTTGTAGCAATGAATAATGTTAAGGACTAAATTTTTAAAGCAAGATTGTTTGATAAAGAGACAAACGCAGTAAAGTAAAATAGGCATTTAAAACATTTTTGGCAGGATGAAAACATTTCCAGTAACACCAGCACCAACCAGAACGACATTTTCGTCAAATCTTACAAAACTTAAAAGCACAAAAAATGTCAAATATGTTGCAATTTATAAAATAGAAAAGAACAAAACATCTAAATTGGTTCTCATATTTTTTTTTTAAAATAGAACGCTCTAAAAACACGCAGTAGAAATAAACTAGTGTTGCTGTTTTATATAGGGAGTCACAAATACATTGCTTCATCACTTCTCACTTTTTCTGCATCATCTCTGTTCACAAGCTCCATAAGTTAATGTGTAGCATTTTCAAGACTTATTTTTCTCTTTTCAATTTTTTATTATTTGTTTCTTTTTTGTCACAATTTACCATTCAATTCACATTAATACTGATTTTACTTTTTTAAATGACAGGTAAAATCTTGTTTCCTAAATTATCATTTTTTATTCTTGTTCATTAGGTCCATACATTTCACAGTGACTCATGAGCTCTAATAGATTATTTTGTGAGCTGTCAATTCTGGTGGTTGTTATGTGGAAACAGCTCATTGACTTTTAATGGGATGTAATTTGAGCTGAAATTCAGTGTTTCGAGCAGCAAAGTGGAGGACGACAGCAAAGTGATGCTCCCACTTCTGTTAACGTGAAATGTTTCCTCGGCTTTTAAATGTGGCGGTCAGAGTTGAAGAGGGAAAATGCTTAAAGGAGCTGTAAATCTCTAGAAGCCACGGAGAGTGCAACACAAAGAAGTGCCCACACTGACTTTGTAAAGCAGGAGAGAAGCATCAAAGTCGTTCAATAATAGAAAGAGCGATGTAATAAATATTAGCTCACAGCACATGATGACACCAAACTGGCAGATGTCGTCGTTGCTCACGTACAGATTTAGCTTTGACTGAACGTGCAGCTTATGGATACCCTGTTTTCCTGCCTAGATGAAGAAGAAAATGATCCAGAGGTTGTTGGTGTTGGATAAAGAGATACAGAGAGCCAGCGAGGCCTTATCCCAAAACAGGACCACATTGACATTGCTTTTCCTGACATTCCTAATGGTTAAAGGACACAGGAAGCAACCAGCGTCCTCCTCCCCTGTCGTTTTATGACAAGCTCAGACGCGCCACAATCTGGTGGCACCCGCTACCATCACTCCAGTCATTATCTCGCAAAATCCATTCCGTTTGACCTCTGCAGTTGATGCGCGTTATTCATGACAGGAAGAGCTCCGATGTGCACCTCCACCCTGGTGAAGGATACACAGGAGCTAAAAACAGCACCGGTAAGAGTGAATGACAAATAAAAGATGGAAAACAGAGTGAAAAAAAAAAAAAAAACCAGATTCCCATACAGAGTCAAAGCCTAAAGACTAAAAAAATCCATTAGAGACAAAGTGATGAACAGTTTAACAACTCAAAGTAGAAAGGTCACATGTAGAGTAGTACACCGCAATTAAATACCTGGTCACCTTCAAAAGAAAAATAAAATGACCGCTGCATGTCTCCACCCCATGGCACACACCCCTCTTGCTTCCTCATTAGAGCATAAGTGAAGCTCTAATGAGCAGGGGGGAACTGTGCGTAGTGGGCATGATGAATAGATGCAAGAGGCTACTTCACATCCCCATACTTGATGCAGAGGCGGCGTCTCCATCTCTGTGATCCACTAAAACGAGCTTCTGGTGAGTCCTTCAGGACTAAGGGAGCCTGAGAGGCCATAATTACATCATTCAGGTAATTAGTCACAAAGCTGTTGTCATGGCCAGATATTTTGCTTGGGTGAAAGCCTCAATGGAGAAAGGAAAGTTGAAAGGTAGATTTGTTTTTTTTAGCGAGAGAGGATTTTTATTTTTTTTTTGGTTGTTCCACACTACGCAAACAGGTTCCTTGTGCAATGACGTCTGTAATTATAAAATTATTGTTCGACACAGACTTCTATTATTTAATTACGTTGGCAAAGCTTTGTTGGGCATAGCAGTGAGCAATGTTGCTTTCTAATAATACAATACATGAATGACCTATCAGACTGATGCCTCTGGCAGAGATTGATATTCAGATCAGTCGCTCTTCAATATGACTTGTGGAGAATTTTTTAATAAGCTTACATAATAAAAAAAACATGCTTGACCATAGAATGGGGTATTAATCTGCTATAAATATTCCAAAATGTGGCACAATGGCTCAGTTGGTATAGCTATTGCTTCTCAGTAAGAAGGTCGCTGGATCAGATCCCGGATGGGGACCTTTCTGGGTGGAGTTTGCATGTTCTCTCTGTGCATGCATGGGTTTTCTCTGGGTACTTCGGTTTCCTCACACAGACCAAAAGCATGCATGTTAGGTTGATTGGTAACTCTAAATTGTCCCTAGGTGAGAGAGAGAGAGAGAGAGAGAGAGAGAGAGAGAGAGAGAGAGAGAGAGAGAGAGAGAGAGAGAGAGAGAGAATGGTTGTTTGTCTCATTTGTCTCTGTGTACCAGTGATGGACTGGAGACCTGTCCAGGGTGTACTCAGACTCTCGCACATTGACTGCTGGATAAGGGCACCAGTGACTCCAGCGATACAAAAAGGAAGAAGTAGGTAAAGATAATGTTTGTATGGACGGATGGATGAATAATTATTCCAACTTTCAAGCATGTTTATTTACATGCCTTTATTTACCTAACTCTCTTTAGACCATATAGCATCTTTAGTCATCGCTGTTTGTTGCATTGACACAACATATTTATATATTGCTTAATCAATAATAAAAAAATGTACTATATAAGAGCAACAACATCTTAGTGCAAAAATATAGGATGGTAATGCAAATATATACATCTATTTGTGTGTTTGTGTACAGTAATTGTGCTATGGCTGAACTCTTCAGAGCCTGCCAGAAATGTGTTCAGCCTTTGTCTTTGCAGCCGTGCAGCAGCTGACCTGTTGACATTCTGCACAGTGACAGCAGCAGCTGATGGCGAGATAAACACAGCTATCAAAGTAACAAAGGTGAATTTTCTCTGTGGAAACAGAAACATCTCGGCTAAATTAAATATCAAGTAAACAAGCAAGCAACACTAGAATTTGAGAGTCAAAAGAAATTCAGTAAAAAAAAAAAAAAAAGCTTGTACATCATTATCATGTGAAAACTATATTTATATGAAGAGATTGTCGAAGAGATCTTTTGTCCACAAGACTTATTGTTGGATTGAAGGAAACTACATACATGTCTGAAAAACCATGTCAACAAACTATTACGCCAATTAAATCGCTAGATTTTGGTAATCGAAATAACATAGAAATGTATGACTTTTTTTTTCTAAATGGTAAATAAACAACATGGCAAGTTTCATTTTTATTCAAATGGTTATTTTATATTGCCTTAGTTTATTGGTTAAAAAAAAGGCAAAATGAACATTTATATTGTGAGGCAGATTTTTTTATTGTAACTCTCTTTCAAGAGCATTTAAAAGAAACAATAAAGGCAAGATTATTACACAAGACAGTGGAATAAACAAGTCCATAGATTGCATAACCTTTAGACTACAGTGTTAAAAGTGATAAAGAGGTGAAATGCATTATCTTTCATGAAGCATAAATCTTAGTTTTGATCAATATGTTTGTTCATTTTTAGAATAGCTTGAGCACCCAGCAAGGCTGCTGTTTTGGCATCACGACCTGTATCTCAACTCGGAGGAAATGGAATAAATAAACTTTTGTTGTAAGAGTTTACTAATAAAGGCTGTAAGTTATGAGGCCCCGAAAAGAAGTGCCACAGATTCATCAAAGCCTGCAGAAACAAGGGGAAGAGTGAGGTTGCTTGAACTCGGTGATGGATTAAGCTGTCTGATGCTGCTCATGACTCATACGGAGTAATCATCATTTTAGACCAAGAGTCTACAGTGTATTAGAGCTGCATGATGAAAAATTACCAATACAGAAAATAACTGCAGCAAAAGAAGATTTTGGTATTCCACCTTGTGCAACTGGCAGATGGAGAGCATGGAATCATAAAAGCAAAGCCACATGCTAAGACAATAATGTTCAGTCAGGTCATCTGGACGGTTTCTTTTTTTTTTTTGCTGAGACATTTCGTCCATCATCCGAAGGACTTCTTCAGTCTGAGGAGCCACAATGGAGTCCCATAAATGCCACACTCCCATAGTGGAAAAAAAAATCTGTTTGCTGGTGATAAGATGGTTTCTGGGGCCGATCCTCTCCCCTGTCAACTCATCTGAGGTAGTCATGTCAAAATGGTCCAGAAGACCTGAATGAACATTGTTGGATATGTACCTGAATTATTGAGAATGAACTTTTGGTGCTGACAATAGTGTCTCATCCACAATATCCTTGTGAGTTCATAGACTATTTTCATAGACTAACCAGTTGGGACAGTAAATAAAGCTACAAGTCCTTTGTTGCTACATTTGGAATGCTATCAAGCCTGCCGTGGTGTGAACAAAGTTTACATTAAGTGAACAAATGAATGTAATGAAGGGATAACAGATCATAGCAGCTCAGCTCACTAACAGCCACTATCCGTATAGCATATGCAGCTCTCATGTTTGCAGATCAGTCAGCTGGAAACAATTATGCACCCAGTCAGGATTCATTGGAAAACCAATGGCTTTTTCAACACATATCCAGAGGTCTATTATGATAACCTGTTTTGGATGGCACTGAACATGCAGTGAACACTCTGTAATTCTCAATTACTGCTTGCGGAGACTCATTGGCCCTTAGCGCATGGAAACCTATCTGTATATTTGCGATTCGAGCTGCATTTCCAAGGTGTGAGAGCAAATGTAATGAGAAACAGCAGGAAAGTTATGATAAAACAGCACTCTTTAAACACTGTCAATTTGTGTCTAAAACTGATTAATTGAGTCGTTTGACATGCCTGCTCACTTGCCAAAAAAATTGCTTTTGTGCCATGTCTCCAAGGAAATCACTCTTAACTAATGTTAATAGGCTGGAACACTTTGGGAGTTAGCGATGTGGGACCACACGTAAACATCAGCCAATCAATTAGACTGTATCATTCTGCAGACTCGGTATCCTGCATTGACACGCTTCATAATCTCCAGACACTGACGCATCCCGCTGTGACAGACGGGCCTCAACGAAGATGTGGTAATTCCTGAGGGTCAGCACACTGGCCATATGCCTCACAACCCCACTCAGCGACAATTCAGATTGGATTGCAGTCTCGGTGAAGACAGGGTGCCAACACAAGCACAATTTCTGCTCTTGTGTGCACTTCATACCTATGTCAGCCATGACAGCCTCTCCACGTATTCACTCTAATGAGGAGCCTCAACATCAGGATGTCACACATGCTGCAGAAAGTGGGAACAGTGGAATGTGCAGCTTTTCTGTCATTCTTTTGACATTTTTCATGTTTGGAAAGTTGCTTCAAGACGCCTGTATCTTAAAAAAAAAAAAAACCTGATGCCTTTGAGGCCTGCTAATTTAAAATGTAATCAAATTTGTTTATTGTATTGTTGTATATAGAAGCGGCACCTTCAGTCACTGAGACCACCAAGATGCTCCACAGAACGCCACAGGAAGTCTATCAAGGCTATCAAACTGTTCAACTCCTCCCCCTTTCTACACAAAAGACAATACAAATTAACCCTGTACTACAATAAACACTTTAATGCTTCTGTCTGCACCTGACCCGTTTTGGACCTTAATTATTGCTACTTTTTATACCTCTCTGTTATTTTTATCTCTCGTGTGATTCCTTGAACGTCACATGCGCCACAGAATGGTAGCACTGATGGGAGCTCCGCTTCGACTCAACCTTTTATTATTCATGTTTTTATTTTAACTTTTTTTTGTGCCTACAGTGCACACTCATGGTACGGGTATGACTGCAACACAATTGTGGAGTTTTGTGCGTCGCTGCCTTGCCATCATGCCATCATACCATCCTGCCATCGTGGTTCAGTTCTAGGCCCCACTCCAGCCTCGGGCATAGGCTCTGGCTTGTCATGGCGGCCGTCTCCATGATCCTCCATCTGCCTGCATGGATCGAACTCTACGGACCCGTTCAGTTCTGTGGGGAAACCTTGGATGTTCTCCGTCTGCCAAACCCGGTTCTGGACTGCGGTCTGCGAGGGCAGCTGCTGCCGTCATTATTACCACGAAGCTGCTGATCGGGCCTGCTAACAAGACCTGCTAACGCTGCTAACAAGATCCTCCATCTGCCTACACACGCGGTACGGACCCGTTCGTTTCCGCAGGGAAACCTGGGATGTTCTACGTCTGCCGGACCCAGTTATGGACTGCAGTCTGTGAGGGCAGCTGCTGCGGTTCTTATTACCATCAAGCTGTGGACCGGACATGCCAACAAGACCTGCTAACGCTGCTAACAAGACCACACCGCTAACAGAACAGAACCATGATGTTGACAGAACCTCACTGCTAACCGAATCACACTGTAGATGTTTTTCTTTCTCACCTTTGGCGCCTTGTTTTTTAGTATTAGTTTTTAATGTGTTTTTTAGTATGTTAGCATTTTTAAATATGTTTTCTTAGTATGTTATTATGCCTTTCTTAGTAATATTTTTTATATGTTTTTCTTGGTATGTTAGTAGTATATGTTCAGTATGTTTTTAGTACTTTTGCTGCATGATTTGATATTTCTTGTCGTTTTCTTTTCTTTTTTTGGCAAATGGAGACAGTTCTTCTTGTCCTAAGCATTTCATTACATTGTTGAAATTGTGTTGATTTTGCACATGACAAATAAATCTAACCTGAACCTTGTGCATGTTCCTTTGTACTGAAACTCTGGCATAATAATTTCCTGCAGGATATATAAAGTTCTATCTTATCTTATCTTATCTTAGAAGGCTAATCCAGTGTTAAAGTCAAACATTGTTGACCAAGTTGTGGTTTTAAGTTGTGGTTTTTGCATTAGAACTAAATTTGGGTTACAGTCCCATCTGAGCATACGTGGGGCAGTCAAGCTGTGATTCCTGATTTACAAAGATCCAAATTTTACAATTTGCCACACATGTAAAGAGTTACGCTAGATGCTGAATAATAATTATACAGTATTACTTTTTTGTTTTTGCACACAACACTGCTGCCTTTCATTCCCACAACATTCATAAGTTGAGGTTGTGTGTTGAGTCCTTTGCAAACCATACCAGTCTAATAATTATATCAGAGACAAGAAAGCTTTTCGCCTCCTGAAATGGGAGTACTTTTAATTTTAATTGTGCAAAATTATACAGACAGACAGGTGAACAGTTGTGTGTGGAGGTCCACATTTTTGCACAGCACAAACACGTATGTAACTCTTCTCTCCCGTTGAACAGAAAACACAATGCTTGCCAAAAAATTGTTGCCAAAATATTCAATTATTTAAGTTAATTTATGGTTCTGTTCTTAAGTTAATTATGGTATTTGTTTATTTTTATTAAAAGAAACTGAATCAGTCACCTAAAAACATTAATAAATCCCATTCAAATAATACAGAATATTAAGTAAGATATATTTATTAGGCAGAACTACATTTTGGAGAGAACAGTTTCTTTAGAAGGGCAGCGCCCACCTTTTGTGAAGCAGCTGTGCTTGAAAATTACAGGTCTTAAAAAATGTTGCCTGAGCCATAAAAATGCAATTCTTTAATAATGCTCTTAACACTCCTCGCCTGTTTTGCTTTTAAGAATTGACACATGCTATACTGTAATCAACACAATGAGCGTGCTGTGGGATGATGAATAAAAAATTGTTTGCCAGCTTTGTTTATAACAGTATATTTCACATTTCACTTCACCGCTTGCTCTTGTCAAGGGCGGACACTTTCCCTCTCCTCTCCTTCCTCCACTTTGCTTTGCTCTTTCCCGTCTGTGAAACTGCTCCAGAGTCTCTCTCTACATATCTTCCGAAACATACATTTTTGCTATGGATCTGGACAGTTGGTTTCTCAACGCAATTGATAAGATTTTCTCAACGAGAAGACAAGCGCCAAGGATGCATACAGTATACAATTGGATTTAAGATAACTGGTTTCCTGCTTTTTGTATTCAGCTGGTCACTGGTCTATTAACAAACAAGGAAGTCATCAGCAGCAAATTTGGCCCTGGTCAGATTGCCTTCATCTGTCCACTTAATTTGGACGTTTGGGATTCGAGAGGACCAGCAAAGACTCTAGGCAGACATGAATCAGTAAAGTTCTGTCTGTTCCCAGAATAATTGTTGCTTATTTGAATTCGGCTCCCTGGCTGGCCTTGACTGGCCACCTTATCTCAATTCGCCTGGAGGCCCTGTAAATTGATGCTCTGCCCCCTCTCTTCCCCTCCCACTGAGGGAGTCTTCAGACCCATCAGAGGGACCCGGCTGAATAAACATTGTGTCATAACTTCAGGACTCTCGTATTCTCTCTGGCACTGTTCCAGGTCGACCTCGGCACGAGAGTGTTTATGGATCTCACCAGAGTGAACTGACTGATTGTACCATTCTTATCAGAACTCTTACAGTGCCGCTGGAGTGTCCTTGGCATGATCACCGCTCTTGTCATCTCACCTTCCCTGTGGAACGTCTGCGTCACGATGTGCCTATGTGCGGGGTGTTTTTTCAATAACAGGGTCTTTCTCATCAGTTAAGGAGAAAGAGTTTGATAAGAATTTGTTTTGCCACCAAATCCTATACATGTGTCACTTCCATTACTCTTTGTCTGTCTAAACAGGTCTCACCTGTAAATGAGTCTTTGAGGCTCAATGGGATTAACCTGTAGAAATAAAGGTTGAATGAATGAGTGAAGGCAGCACGGTGGCGCAACTGGTAGAGCTGCTGCCTCTCAGCGAGCAGGTCCCTGGTTCAAACCCCGGTCCAGGGGCCTTTCTGGGTGGAGTTTGCATGTTCTCTCCGTGCATGCGTGGGTTTTCTCCGGGTACTCCGGTTTCCTCCCACAGTCCAAAAACATGCATGTTAGGCTGATTGGTAACTCTAAATTGTCCCTAGGTGTGAGTGAGAGAGTGAATGTTTGTTTGTCTCGTTTGTCTCTATGTGGCCCTGTGATGGACTTGCGACCCGTCCAGGGTGTACCCCGCCCCTCGCACAGTGATTGCTGGACATGGGCACCAGCGACCCCCGTGACCCAAAATGGAATAAGCGGGTAAAGAAAATGGATGGATGGATGGATGAATGAGTGAATTTAGTATCGTTCAAAAAACATCTCAACTATTATTATTAACCAAAATATTGAAGACTCATTCAACTGGCAGAAAATAAACAAATTATAATTTAGGAACACTTTTATTAAGTACAAAGATGAAAAATGTATCGGTGTAGTAGGCACCAAGAAAATACTATGAATTATTTATTGTTTGGTGTACTATAGTGCACATGCACATTGAGAATGCAAAAATTATGGTAATATTTTCCCAATAATTTTTCTCTAAGAATAACATTTCAAACCATTAAATCAGCCTTCTATACCTGATGAAAGTAGTGGAACAAATTAAAAAGTTAAAATAAATTAATCCGGACTGTATGAGTTGTTAAATAAGTTGTTAGTAAAATAATATTTTCAGTGAAGGCGTTGAGCGAGATCACTGCATCAGTAATGAGAAAGATCCTTTAGCAACATACTTAACTTACTTAATCATGAACACACACACGCACTAAATATGAAAATAAGTTTTAACAGAGTTCGGATGAGGTCCTAATTTGACTTAAGCTGCCTTGGAGTCTATTTCTTCATTAGCGACATCAAATCTAGTGTAAATACTATATAATGAAATGGCCTTTGGGATGAGTGTTCAGATTAAATAATTCATAGGTTTTTGTCATGATCTTCACTCTCTGTCACCTGCCATGCCCAATTCTATGCCGCAATCACGCTCATGCCCCGCACCTGTTGTCCGCTCTATATATGAGCGCCGTCTAAGCCAAGTCTCTGCCAGATTATCGAACACTTTTGGGTAGTAGATGTCCAGCTATTCTTTCATGTCCACGCCTGATCTTCTTGTCTCGACCTCACTCCTGTTTCCTGGATTTGCTGCCCCGTCTACCCCACGTCTGGTTTGTTTAGCTTTTCTGATTCTGATAACTACAAGCTTTTTATAAAAATCTGTTTTTTGATTAAGAATTCCCCTCTGGATTTATTTTCGGACTTCAGCCTTGCCGTGTATGACACTTGCGTCTCTACTCGGACCACGACTAAAGTTTTCCACTCAGTCGGATCAACTCACATCATTAAAGGCCTCCCTCTCCAGCTGCTTGCCCACCACCTATGGTGACATCATTACTACCACGAACACGGTCTCTCCAAGCTCTGGAGGATGGCTCTGCACCTCGCCTCACCTGTCTGAGAAGGTTGGTGGCCGTCTCCTGCTCTTATGCACGTTCTCTGAAACCTGCAGCTCACTACACTACCAGTATCGTCTCTGCAGACCAGTTGCTGTGATTGGATCCAGACTCCCACCAGCAGCTTTAACACAATAAAAATGTTTAAACATTCTTGATGTCTGGCTGAACTCTTGAATCCAAACCACATTTCCCCATTTATTTTTTATTTTATTATTATTGTCTTTGATTACATTTAGTCTGATTCCTGTTTTGCAACTTGTGTTCATGTGTTTTTTAATGTGTGAATGTGATTCCTCACTTTTTTCCCACAATGCTTTACAATACTTTTTCATAGTAAAGTTTTGTTTTCGTCACTTTAGCTTGTATTTTTCCTTCCTTTTATCTTGTGTTACAATGTCTTGAGTAAGAAAATCAGTGAAGGTAACAGAAGGGAATGCATGCAGTTAAAAAATAAATAAAATAAAAAAAACTTTAAAGACAGCAGCTTGAACATTTGCCAGAAATTACATTTTGCTTGTTCGTTTGAGACATTTATTTTCAGATTTTATTATTATTTTTTTTTTTACCAGAAATGCATCTGTTCTTGTTCATTTATTTTATAAAATGAACAATGAAAGGCATTTTTATTTATTCAGACTAAAGCGTAATGGCCCATTCACCATCTTAGATTGTAGAAAAATATGTTGGATCAATGTGCTGAAGTTCTTTGTGAACATTTAAAGCAGGAGAATATAATAATAATAATAGTAATAATAATAATAACATACAAATAATATGATAGATATTTAATGCCAGAATTTATAAAGAAAATATAATAACTATGGATAAAATATAACTCTAAATTTAGAAAAACTATTTAATTTATGAAACAAAGCAAATTAATTATTTGTAAAGTTTGCCGATGTATTTATTTATTTATTAAATTGACTGACATTTGACATAAAACCTTTTTTGTCAATAACCAACAGAGCATTTAATTTGAAATCCAAATATGTATTTTAAAATCTTGAGTTGTGGCAGCAGATTCTGCAGCAAACCTTGAAACTGCACACTCTTATTTGTGCATACATTTACAAGTGGGTGCAAAGGAGAGAATCACGTTTTAAGCCATATAAATTATCGATGGGGGTCAATTTAATTGCAGCAATTCAAAATTATTAAACATTAAAATATTCACATAACCACCGTGCTGTTGTTGCATGGGCTGGTATTTAATTATTTCATTAAATAAACATATTAACGTAAAGCATTGCTAAACAAACATATTAAAAGTTTATTACTGCTGTAGGTAAGGAAGACAGAAATACAACTTGATCATGATCAGAATAATTTGAAGAAAAATAAAAAAAACACAGATTTTTTATTTAATTTAATTTTTTTGGTGTGTCCTTTTGTCATTCACATATGAGAGCATATGTTGATGAAACTGTAAAACAATTTCATGCAGGAGACTGAACTAATATCAAGTTATTTTTAAAACATTCGTCATCTAAGATCTAAAAGTGCTTTCAAGTTATTCAAATCAATAAATGAGTCTGGCACCTGTTAAAAAGTCTCTGAACAACAGACTACATTTAGAAATAAGAGGGAACATATGGGAATTATCTCATCTACGGCGCATTTCGAGTACTTTTCAGTAAAAATGTGGAGAATGAAAAGTGCCGGATTTCTTAAAAAAAAGTAATTTACATACATTTTATAGCATCAGTGCCGGCAAGGAGAAAAGTAAAATGGTGTTAACTGTTAGATAAAAGTGATACCATTGTATGGCGTCTGTGCAGTAAAGTGTAGCTGATGTACGGCGGAGAGGCTGAAGCAGTGCCGATTTTGAGATTGTCATTAAGTTCAATTATACGCTTTTCTTTTAAAGGAACGAATGCTGCACTCCTTGTGTTCCTACTTGTACGTTTCTGTCTGCACCCTGAGTCCTTACCTCTCCATTTTCAACACCCCATTTGAAATGTATTTTATTGAGCTCGAGCAGCTCATTAATAAATGTGTATTATGATAAGCTTCATTTGCTAGTACAAGTACTTGAGAGATAGATGGCTTCTGGTTCCATTAGTTCCATTATACTCCCAATATAGCTGGTGCTCGTGAACCTACTCGTGAATGGATGACACCTGCTCTATTTTACCACGGATGGTAATCGATCCATGTTATATTGTGTACACAACTAAGTACATTTCCTTAACCTATATGAGCTGCTATATTTTTAAGATGTGTTTTGATTACCTGGAGGGTAATATGAATTTCTTTCTGTTTACCAGTTTTGCAAACACACCAGGACAAGTAATATTTAATCTGGTGAAGCATTAATTCTTGCTTGGAGATAAACATTGTTAGCTCACTTTGGCACATGTATCTGACCTACATGAACGTTTACAAACCTTTTCGTGAAAGCTAAACTTGTAAATTTGCAGCACAAATTCAAGTACGCACCTTGCAGCTTGCATAACAAATTATGTTTACGCCTTTAGCAGTGGCTTGATAAGTCTCCTATTAATATAGATTGTTCCTGGGTAGTACGTTGTAGAGTCTCAACTTTAAACTACGTTAACTATGAAATAAATGTAAATTTTATTTGCAAATAGAAAAAGTTTTACATGAACTTTTAGCATAAAAGTAATGAAGTTCCCACAGTTTAAAACTTCTACTGTCAAGGTTGCCAGTTTGTCTCAGACAATTTGATTCAACTGGCAACAACCGGCAAGACAGTTCATATCAAAAATGTGCTCTCCTTATTATTTTAATGATCACTGTCAATCTTGATGGATTAGTGTATGCATTATTGACCTGCAAATATGAGCGAGACAGCTTCAGCATGCTTCACTGAAGGAGCAGTTTGGTTTTATGGGCAAACCCATTAGGCACGTTAATCAGGATAAAAATGTCTATCTCATCTATTTTCAGTGGCTGACCGCAATAATGAGTCATTAAACAATGTGTTTCAGAGAAATCCATCTCCATCTTGGCCCAAAGATATTCTCAGATTATTCGTTATTATTCGTTATATCTCTTGTTCTCCTACATATTAGAGGATGAGATCAAATTTTAAGGGCATCTATCGAGTAAGAGAGACAAAGATTAAACCAATGAAAATCAGGCTTTGAGAGGTTAATCTGGAGTTAAGGATTCAGTGTCGGCCTCTGCGTTAATTGAACTTTCTTCCGCTTTTAAATTTTGTTAACTCGTCCTGTCTGACAGGTGAACTGTTACTATTTTAAATTTTGTGATATGAATTCATATTTTGAGTTGTTTGTCATGACAGTTGATGTGTTGCATGTACACCGTTATCTGAAAAACAACAAACAAGCAAACAAACTGAGTTGGGTTTGCGTTTTACCTTTTTTTTTTTTTTTTTTTAGAATATGCAATTAGAGTACATTTCCCCCTCATCCATTTCTTTGCAGGTTTTGAGAATATTAAGAGTTTTCAGTTTTCTGGGCCGTTTTGGATTTTTAGATCTCTTTGGTGCCAGTCTTTAATTTGTGGAATATACGTGTGTATTGTCTGTTTGTGCAATCACGTTGTTCTAATTATCCAAAAATTTCTTGGCATATTTCAATACCGTATTCTTCAGACTATAAGGTGCACCGGGTTACAAGGCGCAATAAGCAAAACAAAATAGTCAGATAAGTCAAACTTTATTCAACTTATTCACAATAACGCTCAACATTGTTCAGTTGTACCACATAAAATCAGTTCGAGGTCAGTAAGCACAACCAGGATTAGTACATAAGACGCACCAGATTATACGGCTCATTGTGGATTTTTGAGAAAATGAAAAGGATTTTACGTGCACCTTATAGTCCCAAAAAATACGGTACTAATAATGTTTGTACTCATTTATGCTACAAAGTATATGTAAAAGCAGCAAAATCACCGCAAACTGGTTTAAATTGAGAATTTGCTATGTTCAGTGTTGGCAATCTGTCAATCAAAAACAGACTTCTCAATCAAGATTGATGACAAAAGTAGAATTTAGAATTTGTTGTGCGCGTTGGAAAAAAAACATTTAATGTGAATTATGTTTATTCACATAAATGTCTATGGACAGTTTTAGCTCATATCATCCATAAATAAATGAATCCAAACAGTATTTAGCTGAGAAGTGACTTGTGGACCTTAACGACCTGCATGTCTACAATATGATGTATAATGTTTATATGATGTTTGTGTTTACGCATGGAAGGAAACAGGAAATGGATCAATCTACTTTTCAGTACAGAACATGCATGTTTTTGCTCTGTGGGAGGAAATCAGAGCAACCTGACAAAAACAATGCAAGCATGAGAACAACATGCAAACTACACAGAAAAAAACGGCTATATAAAGATGATAACAACTAATAATGGCTGATAACATCTGAAGCGGGTGGAAAAACCCCAGGTCCAACCGGGGATTGAACCCAGGACCTTCTTGCTGTGAGGCAACAGTGCTAACCACTGATCTGTCATGCTGCCGATTCTGTGGGTTCTTTCATCATGTTTTGTTTCTACGATGCTAACAAACAAAACGTTTTTCTTCCTAAAATATAGCTTCATGCTTAGTTATTTTGTATGCAGTAAAACTTACATGAATGTTAATAAAGTCAACATCATGCAAACAGTGGGTAGAGTTCCTGAAGCTAAACTGGAGGTGAATTCACGTGATTCAGAAGTCTTCACCTCCTCCTCTTCTTCTTTTAGCTGCTCCCTTCCTCAGGGGTTGAAAACAGCAAACTCACTCGCATGAAGACTCCGTGATTGTTTTTACACCGGATGCCCTTCATGACGCAACCACAGACCACCGAGCTACCACAGCCCTCTGTGTGGAGCAGGGGGGCTGCTGTCTAGGGCATCTGAAGAGGCCCAGAACGATGCAAGTGAGTGTGGATGCAGGTGTGGGTGCTTCACCTTTCCCACCCACATTTTGATGTCAGTCTGGGAAGCTGAACCGACGACCTTCCAATAACTGTCCCACCTTCTAACCTCTCTGCGCCACCACTCCCCCATAGATGCCTTCACCTCCTAACATCTACAAAGCATCATTTAACAACGTCATAATATCCACAATGAGGCCAAAGTAAAAACAAAAGTGACTGCTCTGAAACTGAGTGGAATGTGTCTTGTAAATAATTTAGTAAATGATACGTAAAGGAGTGAGATGAGCTTCTCAGCTTTCTTGTCTTTACATCCTGCTGCACAAAAGGAACAAGAGTCCCCATAAGAATGATGCTATATGACTCTAATTGGCTTCATTAGAGTTGGCTGCTGCAAGCAAAGACGAGAAAGGAACCTCCAGCGATGACAGAAATGAACCAGTCAAAACAGTGACAATGCAAGTGGGGAAAAGTCAAACGCACGCATGGAAATCCAGGAAGTTTCTCTGCATATCTGAGAAACCTTAGTCAAAGTGTACTAACTGTTTAAACAATAAGAAAACTGTGGTTACTGCAAAAGGAACAATGTGAGAAATCATACACCACCTCTTATGGTTTGTTTCTTAAAAAAAATATTAAAAATTAAAAGAATCAGTTCCTCAAGGATTTTTTTTTTATAAGGTTATGACGTTAAAGGAGTCGGAGAAAGCGGAGTTGTAGTTTGTTCTGTAAATGTGCTTCTGGACTTGTGTTTGATATTTGGAGGGCATCTAAGTGCTGTGCTGCACTATAAGTACCTTTATTATGTCCTCATTATGGAATACTGTGCACTTCTCACCATTAACCACTAACATCTTGGCAACATAAGGGAATGGGAGGGTCCAATAATTGATTTTTAGCTTGTAGGTGGAGCGTACATCAGTTCTAATGGTGATACCAGCGCTAAAATATCTGCAGCCAGTTTTTCTCAGGCATTGATGGAGCATGTTTTGAGGCGCTGCTTAGTATTCGCGTATACTAATTCCATCTTTGCTGTACTCTAGTGCTAGGTGTAAAACCATGTCTGAGTGGTGATAACCTCTGGCTCAGACTAGTTGATACACAGCTGTGTTCGCTTTATTCAATGAAGTAACAAATTGTATTTAATAAACGCTTCTCTGTTTTGTGTGTGAGAGATGGGATTATTTATTTGCCCTGGTTTATAAATTAGTCTCAACACTCATCTGCTGTCAATACAATTCAATTCAGTTCATTTATAAAGCGCCAAGTCACACCAGAAGTCATCTCAGGGCACTGAACACAATCATTCATAAAGTAAGTTAATAAGATTATATATCTGAGGAGCAGACTGCTTTGAGTTTAACGTCTTCACACAACTCTCATCTTGAGCAAGCATGAAGGCGTCAGTGGAAAGGAAAAACTCCCTCATGAGGAAGAAACCTTTAGCAGAACCAGGCTCAGGACAAGTGGCCATCTGCTTCGACCGGTTGGGTTTGAGAGGAACAGATACACAATGGCAGGTCAATAATCACATGTTTAGATGGAAATAATATCAAATGAAAACTGTTCAATTGTAACAATTCATTTTAAGAAATGAGGTCAATTTGTCTTCTAGTAGTCCAGGCCTATAGCAGCATAAGCCAACCCTAACTATAGGATTTATCAAAAATGAACATCTTAAGCCCAGTCTTAAAACTGGACAATGTGTCAGCCTCATGGACAGAAACCGGAAGTTGGTTCCACAAGAGAGGAGCCTGATAACTGAACGATTCTGCTTTTGGAAACTCTAGGAGCCACAAGTAAACCTGCAGTCTGAGAGCAAAGTGCTCTGTTAGGAAAATATGTAACAATAAGATCTGTAATATAAGACGGAGCTAGGTTGTTGAGGGCTTTGTAGGTTAGAAGTAAGATTTTAAATTAAATTCTGGATTTGACAGGGAGCCAATGGAGAGAAGCTAAAACTGGAGAGATATGATCTCTCCTGCTAACTCCGGTTAAGACTCTGGCAGCAGCATTTTGGATCAACTGAAGACTTTTAAAAGAAGTATTTGGACACCCAGATAATAAACCATTGCAATAGTCCAGTCTAGACGTGACAAATGCATGAATCAGTTTTTCTGCATCATTTTTAGATAATATGTCAAACTTCCAACAAATGTTTACTTCATGCATTCATTTCATGTACACTTACTTCACTTTAACATTCTAATCCACCCAAACAACCAAGAAAGCCACAATATGTTGACAAGTGTTTTTACAAGAAGTGCTGGTACATCATGCATGTTGTTTGGGAGCGCACCATAATTTGATTAGGCAGACAACCGTCTGATTAATAACTTGGATGAAAAGAAGCAAATAGAATCATAATGTTACAGATTACACAGAAAAAAAAAAAAAAAGGATAATTCCTATTCACCCTGAAATACAATAATGAGTTTTCTTCTATTGCGTTAAATTGAGCAGCCTACTGAATACTCATTTAAGTACTGAAGTGTTATACTCAAGAACGAAGGGAGGTGATAAGATGTCATATGATTGAGGTCTGGTGTTTGAACAGTCAAGTGACAGTAAAGATGTCACACACTGATGCCTTGGAAAAGTTTTTTTTTTTTTTCTGTAAATCTCTATTGATTATCCGTAGCTGACACTTGGCTGCTGAGCACTTGGCAAGTGGTTGGCTTTGTCTTGGCACTGTTCAAAGAAGAAATACATCGGGTGATGGAGAATTTTCAGTGGGGGCAAATCTAAGACGGCAATTTACTGTGAGCACAGACTACAAAGCCTAACAAAAGTATTTCTAGCATTAGAACGTACATTTCCTTGTACTCAAAGCACATTATTCCAAGTAATACTTTTTTCCAGTCTCATAAAAACAAAAAGAAAATGAAACAACAAAAATAAACCAGTGTAAAAGATTCATTGTGCTTTTATAATAGCAAAACTGGACTTAATTTTCCAAAGGAAAATACACAATTTTGGCAGCACTCAGTGACACATCCATGTAGCAAACTTTTTTTTTTTGTTGTTGCTAATAATAATAAAAAAAAGGCATTTTAGTCAAAACTATGTGTATTAAAAAAAAAAAAAGTCTGCCTCCATCAGCTACACTTTAACTGTAAATATTTAATTATGTATTTACCTGTCATCAAAAGCACTAAAGGTTCACGCAGGATATGTTTGCAAATCTTTGCCATTACGTATTAAAATCTAATTTCTTCGCAACTGACCTCATGAACCAGAAGGCAAATTTTGATCCAACAAACATCTGTTTTCACTGACGTTTAACACAGTGATTTGATTTAGTATTTCGTTTTTTGTGTTTTTATGTCTTACTTTTGATTCTTTTAATTACATCTTATTAATTTTACTTTAATTACTGCCTTTGATCGTATTAAGTGTTTTGAGGACAACTGCCATATTAAATGTGCTTTATAGATACATTTAACTTGACTAAAACGTTTAAAAAACACCAATTGAATGAACATCAATATGTGGGTTGAAAAGGTGAAGCACAAACGCTTGCCTCCACCCTCACTTGCACCACTCTGGGCCCATTATCAAGGCCCTTAATCAACCCCACCACCCCCACCAACTGCTCCCCAGATGTCTTAGGTGGTGCACTGCTTCACATGTGCAATGGAAAAAAATGCAGATAATTAAATTCCCCATTGGGGATTAATAGAGTAAAAAAAAAAAAAAAAAAAATCTGCAACTGATTAACCTTTAAATTCAGCCCAAATCAAGATGGCTGCCACAGCCAACTGAATTTTAAAAACTCATAAATGTCTATAACATATGACTTTAACTGATACTGAGCTAAAGTTTAGTGTTGTAGCATTGCCCCATCACAGACCTCAAGGCGAAACATTGTGTGACATTTGTGATGAATCCGCTCTGATTATCTGTTACCAAAATATCTCCAACAACAATGAACAGATTCAAATGAACCTCTCTGAGAGTAAACATTGATGCACATAACAAGTGGCGTGCAGACGTCTTCAGTCACTGAGGGATTTGATGAGTAGATGTTTGTAGGTTTAGACATGAGTGTTTTTCTGGACTGGAATTGAACAGGGAACGCGAGTTAACATTAATGTTTTTGGTTAAAGATTTTCAAGAGGGTGGGAGTAACACTGCATTTAATAATAGACTGTTTTGTTTGTTTGTTTGTTTTTTGCTTGTCCGAGAGCAGAGTGATGAGTCCTGGTGTGGACGAGTGGAGGAAGCAATTTTATGCACAAGCAAACGCAGCGGCGGAGCTAGGGGGTAGGCTATGGTGGCCATGGCCACCATAGAATAAGATTCAGCCACCCCGGGGCCCATCCAACTCATTTACTTTAAAAACTAGATAGCAAATGTCAGCAGCCATCTTGGATTTTGACGTGTCAACCCAACTGTTGCTATGAACGTTTTTATGCCTAGATGCAGCTACACACCAATGCTGCTTACTTTTCACGTTCTCCAGCTCACCACATGCATGGGCAGATATTTATGGATGAAGCCATCTTGGATTTTGATTTGGCATTCACATTTTCCAAAGGAACCTTTTAGCCACACAGCAAAATGGAAGTTGGTGCCTCACTTATTTTTCAAGTTATCACTCACAACATGCACGGATGGACAGATGGATGGAGGGTAATTCCAATTCTCCCTCTTCACTAAGCGATGGGGGACCAAAAGATTGAAGGTGCTCTAATTCAACATGGCTGCCACACATTAACCTCAACCTACACAAAAGTGAATATAACTGTGAATTTTACAGATACTGAGCTAAAATGTGACGTAGTAGCTGTTATTTAAAACACACAAAGACACTGTGCAGGTTGTTCGACCATAATGACTCC
Source organism: Nematolebias whitei (assembly GCF_014905685.2). Taxonomy (NCBI): domain Eukaryota; kingdom Metazoa; phylum Chordata; class Actinopteri; order Cyprinodontiformes; family Rivulidae; genus Nematolebias; species Nematolebias whitei. Next base: position 45,717,432 of record NC_056504.1, read on the forward strand.
AGCTTTGTCTTTTTTTTTTATTTTAAAGATATTTAAGATAAGACGAGATAGAACTTTATTGATCCCGCAGGAAATTGGAAATTGTGTCAGAGTTTCAATACGAAGGGACATACACAAGGAATCACACAAGGTATAAAAATAATAGAAAATAAAACTAACTGATATAAAAATATTATGTCTTATGTGTAAAAAAGGGGGAGGAGTTGAAAAGTTTAATAGCCACTGGGAGGAAGGACTTCCTGTGTTGTTGTGTGGAGTCCAGTGTGGCGTGCATTTGTTTAAAGATCTGGCATAAAAGATGCTGAGCTAAACATATTAATTCAAAGAATGTCAGCCCTTTAACTTAAATAAAAATAATCTAATATTTTAAGGTGGAGTCAAAGTCATTAGAATAAGTAATAGCTTCTCAGGATATTTAAGCATCAGATTAGGCAGTATTTTCTTTTCATATTGCCCCTCAGCGACTGGACTGCAAGGACGTTTACTATTCACTCAGGTCAGTCCGAAGAAGAGCACCCCTCTGAATATCAAGCAGTCTTCAGCTCTGTCACATGCCCTTTTCTTTGCCAGTGACTTCATACATCACAGTGTCGTCTGCGCACAGACTTTAAAACGTGGACTTTTGATCAAATCACAGTTTTACAGTCTGACCCTACTGTCAGCATGGTGCACAATTTACAATATTTTTTGATGCAGAAAGAAGTAAACCGTTTTTTGTGGGGGAAAAAATGTGAAGCCATTTAAAATTTGATGACAACAATGTCCCTACAAAACATAAGAGAAAGGCATGGTTAATATTCCGTTACACTCCTTGTAATTACACTTGATCGTTTGGAAACTGAGGCTACTAATTATTGCAGTTTGGAGAGAAACCATACTTAACTCTCGCTGAATGCTACTTTTCTGCTGCTCAGAAGCCCATGGTTGTTTCTTCATACTGCTCAAAATAAGGAACTGAACAGATTTTAATTCAGTAAATGAATACAAGAAAATGTTTTTTTTTTATGTTTGTTTTTCATAAACCCACTGTTTGATAGTTTATTTATTTATTTATTATTCAAGAAATTTACTCCGGCACTCTGGCATCTTTTTAGTTTTATATGGAGTCTCGTGATAATCATATTCTCTAGTATAAGCCAGAAAAGACTTCTTATGAAGGAGGAGAGTTCATGTGTAAGAGTGGTTTTTTGCAATTAGCTGCAGAAAAAGTCATTAAAGCTCATTAAAATTATAAAAACCTATGATAAAATTATATATAACACACACAAAGAAAATAAAATATTAAAGAGCACAAAAACGGTGCAGTTTAGAACTCCCACAACCCACTGCAGAGACTCTGAGGGAGGCATTAACAGTACAACTTAAAGAGGAATAACTTAAGATAATAATAAAAAAAAAAGATTTATAGTGTTATGTTTTTGTTTGAAATGAATAGTCATAAAATGTAATGAAAATCCTATTGTTTGCTATAGGTAAAAGGCAAACATTTATTTTTGACCACATTCATGAAACTTTCATCTTTTGTTAGTGGAATTCATCTGAACAAAAATTAAAGTTTATATTGCTGTGATGCTACAGCTTGCACCGCAGCGTTCATTTAATACACCATCTCTGGAGGGCTGGAGAATTTAATATGCAAAACCGACCTATGCAAACTAAATGTGCATAATCAACCACATTTATCAAGTCCCATACCACCTTACTGCAAGTGAAAGGAAAGGGGATATACACATTTCACTAATTACAGGCAAAGCTGCAGCTCAGATGACAAGAACACATTTCTCATCATTTGATGAATTACATTTTCATCTTCATCTTTCCCCTCATCAGTCCACGCCAGAGTGGCCCTCTCCACAACAAAACGTCACCGTGTTCAACAGCATTACGCTGCAATGCTCTATTTGATGTGTCTGCATGTGCACGCTCACACAGCTTGCAGATGTTTTGCTACAACCGTGTCAATATTTCAAAAGGGAAAACAGTTTTGCCTGTATGCTTTATTTTTTCTAATAAATCTAAACTAAGAAGTCGTGATTACGGTCATTATTATTGTTCAAAAATACAACGTTCTTTTTGCTTTTATTAAAAAAATGAATTGCATTGTAAAGATTTCAGTGATTTTTTTTAAAAACAATGTGTGAGCAAAGAAATCTTTAAAAGCCAAACACCCACATATTCATAACTTTTACCAAATGTCATGTTTTGTTTTAGTTTTGAAACACTTTGCAAAACTGTACAGTCCTGAAAAATGTCATCGTTCAAAGTGTGCCACGAGGTCTTGACTGATGAAATGCACAATTACAGTTTTATTACAGTTTATCACAATATGTGACTTATTGGTGCTGCTGATTATGCATGCTGCTGATCTCATGCTGCTGATTATCATACTGATTATCACGCTGCTACTTTTCTCATGCCGTTTATTATCTCTTGATACCGATCTCATGCTGCTGATTATCTCATGTTGCTGATCTCATGCTACTGATTATCTCATGCTTATTAACATGCTGCTGCTTTTCTCATGCTGTTATCTCATGAAGCTGATCTCATGCTGCTGATTATCTCATGCTGCTATATTCATTCGTACCCATCTGCTCACCACAGACTCCTGTTCAGGCTGCTGTTGATACATCGTATTGTTTTATATGATTAATGTTTAGTGTATATCTTAGATATTTTAGCTTACCGTTTGGCATTTGTTTGACTATATCTTAGAGCCTTATGTACAGTTTCTTTTATACTTTATATTTTTTCTATTTTTGTGTGTAACTGGGATCCTGAGTACATAATTTCCTTCCACCTCATGTACCCCATGTGATGTGAATGACAATAAAATTGACTTGAACTTGAAATTAATATGATTTTTTTAAAGTTAAAAGTTAGATGTCCCAAACATACCCAAGAACTAATAAAGCTGTCATTTCCATTCAACGTAGTCCATAGTAATTGCTTTTTGTGTGTGTGTGTGGTTTTTTAATCTAGTTTCTGTCATGTATTCATGGTTGGGTCAGTGATGCAACAGGTCTAGGAAGAGAAAACAAAGACAACCCTCTGATCAGCCACACTCTCCTGCTCCTCCTGGGGGATCCCAAGGCATTCCAAAGTCAGGGAGAAGACGTAATCCCTCCAAGGTCTTGCTCTACCCTCGGGTCTCCTTCAAGTGGAACGTGCCTGAAAAACCTCCACTGGGAGGCGCCCAGGAGATTTCCTAATCTCATGCACGAACAACCTCAACTGACTCCTTTTGATGCAGAGGAGCAGCAGCTCCTTCTATTTTTCTTTTTTTTTTTGTAAAATGTGGAAAAGCAGATGTAAAGTCTGCTTTCAAAAGTCCACCTGTAATCACACCTACTTAATTTTTCATCTTGTCAATTATGTCCTTGAAAACCACTTCACTTTTTTATTTGCCACAGGATTTATTTTTCATTACTGGGCTGTGAATGTATGCTTTAGCTGGATTTAATCCTGCTCCTGAACTCCTGCTATCAGTTTTGTTCTACCTACATACACTTCAGCACCTTCTGCTTTATTGTAATAAATTGCTGATCTTAATTGAAATGTCATTTTCGACAGAATATTAAGCACAGTTAAAATATGAGCAGTGATCAGCTTTTGAAGGAGACAAGCGTAGTTTCATGCTGAAAAAAGAAACTACTGGGAGAGGAGATAGTTGACGAAAGTCACTTTAACATCTAATGAATGCAGAGTTTGTAAAAAAAAAAAAAAGCACAACATAAAATGAAGTGAAATAAATATTAACACTATCACAGCTTGAGGAATTTGTACTTTAATTTGTTTTAAATGTATTAAAATGTTATACTGTTTTCTTTTTATTGGATGAAAATGCATGGATGCTTTAAAATGTTTTGTTTCAGTCAGAAATCTAATTATTTCAAATATCACTAAGGATAATTTATTAATTTCATTTTTGATTGTTTTCACATAAAGCCTTGGGGAGTGATCCACTGCAGTGCAGTAGTCCCTCGCTACTTCGCGGTTCCTTTTTCATGGACTCGCTCTATCACGGTTATTCAAAATAATATTGGACATGACACAATTGGCTGATAGATGGATGCACTACACCATTGGCATGGCATTTTTATTCTTTTTTTTTTATCATTATTATTTAGCACCTGCTGCACCTGTGTGCAGCCCAGAGCTGCAGGAGAAGCTTCCTCCTGCAGTGTGTCAGAAGTGGGCGTGGCCAAGAGCGCTGGCAGGTGGTAGAGAGCTGAGATCATGACATGCTGTGCTCTTTTAGAACATTTAGAGTTTAGAAAATTGTTAGGGACATTGCAAGAGTGTGCAAAGGGTTTAAAACACCTTAATATATACCTGTATATAAATACTAAAATAAACTACTACTACTACTTGAATACATAATTTTGTTCCATCACGTGTACCATATGAGATGGTAATTACAATAAAGTGTACTTGGACTACAGTATCCCTACTTGGCGGTTTTTCACTTATCGCCGGGAGGCGTGGTCCCAAACCACCGCGATAAACGAGGGACCACTGTATTATCAATTTAATACATTAGTAAATGGGTCAACTTGGTATTTTAAGTAGAACATGAATGTTTAGTTAGCCATGGTTCTTAAATGGAACTAACCCCCAAAAAATTAAAAAAAATGCAATATAAAGTCCAAATCTAAACTGTAACAAACTGTTGTCATTTTACAGTGTAATATTTGTCTTATGAATAATATGTACTGATTTATGTCTTGTGATATCAAAGTTATAGTGTGTGGGATACTTTATAAAGGATCTAAGGATACATAAAGTATCACATTTTGACATGCATATGATTTAACTAATTCCTAAAAGTAGCCATTGCAAAGCAATGAATGTGAAGTAAATAGAGTAAAACAAACTGCTTTAGCCATATGGCAGGGAAATGTGTAAATAAACATTTTTGAGACATATTTGTGAATGACTGCCAGCTATCGTGTTTGTTTGCCTACAGAAACAGCCAGAGTGACTGAAAATAGGTCGAGAACGGTGACATTCATAGAAGAGCTGTTTGAAAATAAAAATTGAGATATCTGATGGATTGAGATGGATTCAGAATTATTGAAAAAGGTGCACAAATGTGTTTGAATGTCATTATGTCTTTATGGTGCTGCAACACACTGCTTGATCTAAGATCTTTATTCTTCCTGGTTATCCTGTTTCCTTGCGTTCAGCAGCGGATTCACTCGTATATTTCCACCTGCACATCTTTTCTTGGACTCTCTTATCTGATTCCACTGTGGTTGTTTACCTTCAGCGACTGCAGCCACCCTGTTGTAGGTCAGTCATGTAACTCAGGCTTATACAAGACTTTGGGTGGATTTAGCTGAGTGCTTTGTTTACACTGACTGTGAACCTGCATTTCAGATCAGAACATCCATATAACTGAACAAAATACTGAAAAACTCTTTCAAACAGGGTGAATTTTTTTATTGTATTGTCTTATTTTAAAGACCTTTAACTCGGAGAACTGCATGTGATTTGCCTACAAGCCGTTTCCTGGTAATATATATAATGATTTGCGCATAAAACTCAGGTTCGTCTTTGAAATGTCAAAGCTGAAATGATAAATAATGGGGAACCTGCCCAATCATGTTGCTTATTTCTCTGGTTGAAGAATCATTAACTAGTCATTCCATCCCATTCCTTGTCTGGTCACAAACATATTTGATGTTTCAGGTCCGTCTTTGTCTGGCTCAGGATATTTTAATCATGTTGCCAGTTGGTGGCTTCTCTCATGGGTGGTGCTAAAGAAAAGGGATATTATTAACCACCATTCGGCCTCAAATGGCATTATTAAAGGAAAAATAGTTACGAGTCAAAACCTGCTATTGACATGATTTATGTTACTTTTATTCTAGAATTATCATGGTACACGTTGATATATAAATCTATGTAGGGCAGCAGAAGCTGATCCAACATTGACCTTTAATTCTGGAGTTAAGCATCGTTCTTCCTAATCTCACAGAATGTATATTGCAAGAAGATGCTTAACACATTCTAAAACTGGCAAAATCATCTTTCCTACATTTACCTCATCAGAAATGTTGTCGTTTTTGTGGTAGCCCCTTTCTTTAGGGGTCACCACAGTGACCAAAGTCAATTTTGTCTTTGCTAATTGCATTAAAGTAGAAGAAAACAAAAACAGGTTTTCTTTAACCATCCCTTCCTAGTTATTATCAATACAAAAAGGGGATATTACTATACAATTTTTATCCACAAATAAAGCATGGCTTTCGCCTTCCATATCAGAGCAAGCTCCCTTTTCACCCTGTTCCCACACATTTATAACTTTTATAGAGTTGGGAAACAGAATCTCAGCATAATCACCAACTTTATAACAGATGAGATAAATTACTTTCTGAGCCTGTTTCCAACCCATTGCCTGAAGTTACTCATCACAGCGCAATTATTTGATCACAACAAGCTTTATTTGTATCGGAGGAAGATATTGTTGGAACTTGACAACTGTTTTTTTAATGAAACTTGTCTTTTCATGCATGCATCCATTGTCTGCCACTGGTTTAACAGTTAGATGGCAGAGGCAGCAGCTTGAGTAGTGAGGCCCAAACATTTCTTTCCACAGCCACACACAGAAAATAGGTTTTATTCAACTAAACAAGTTTTTGAATGAAAAATGAAATTTTTTAGATTTTTCAGTCTTGTTTTATACAATTACATAGCACCGAAACAGCCTTGGTAAGGTTTTGTAAGAACATTCTTTTAGCAAATGATTCTGGTCAGTTTGTGATTCTTGTACTCCTGGATCTTACCACTGCTTTTGACGCTGTTGATCACAGTATCGTTTTACCGTGGTTAAAACACTGGGATGGGATTACTGGTGCATTAGAATGATTCCGTTCTAATCTGAGTGACAGGAGTTTTTGTGTTAATGTTGGTAATAGTTTATCTGCTTCAATGCCTCTTTCCAGCGGGGTCCCACAAGGCTCTATTCTTGGACCCCTTCTGATTTCGTCTGCTCCCCATGGGGTCTATCCTGAGAAAACATGGTCAGTTGTTTCATTATTTTGCTGACAATTGTCATATTTATCAACCCTTAAAACTAAATAGTTCATGCACACGTCACCCTCTGTTAAAATGTCTTTACAACATTAAGGCATGCATGGCTTCAAACTTTTAAGTTTCAACGTTCAGAAAACTGAAGTCATTGTGTTTATGCGTTTAGCTCTGGCTCTACTGCTGTCTGTGTTCCTGTAAACCTCAACTCTCTTGAGCAACATCTTAAGCAGTCCGTTACAAATATCTGGATGGTTTTACTCTGTTCTTCCCGTTAAGGCAGATAGCTATGCCTAAGTCAGTGTTGACAAGACCTGACCTTGGAAAAAAAATAGTCCATGCATTCATTACAACCCAGCTTGACTATGTAACACAATTTATGCTGGGGTCAGTCAGGTGTCTCTTTCACGTCTCCAGCTTGTCTGAAGTGCTGCAGCTCGGCTATTAACAGGAACTCAATAGGTTTGAGCATATTTCGCCAGTTTTGTCCTCCCTTAACTGGCTCCCTGTGTGTATCAGAATTGATTTTAATATTATCCTGTTGACCTATAAATGCATCAATAGCCTTGCACCCTCATATCTCTCTGACCTACTTCAACCATATGTTCCTTCTTGGATGCTGAGATCCACTGACCAGCTGCTCATCTGATCATTTGCTTGTATCCAACACCAGGTTGATTATACTCAAGATATAAAACAACGAACAACAAAATGTTTAGTGCAAACAAGATGACAGACACAAGATTTCACCAATGCTGGTGCATTCACTCTAAGCTTAATGAATGGAATATTAGCGTGTCAGCAGTATGTCAAATAACTACTCTGTCCTTTGTGGAAAATGTATACTCTTAACAGCATGCTGCCTGCATTGTGCTGAATCACTGTAAACACAACAGCATCAAGAGCAGCAGTTAAGCTAATGGTGTGCCATTTTAGCAGTGCAGCTTGACAGTGATGTATAGAGAAGAAAGACTACTTTCAGATACTGCAGTTTCACTCTGGTAAAAGACTTTTCACTGCATATATGCTCCTTTTTACTTCTTCCACGTACAACGGAGGTGACATTGAACCTGCCAGGAAGTGTGACTACGTTTTTGCACATTTCATTCATATAAGTTTTTTTTTTAGATACATGGGATGCATATAGGTAAGAAAATGCATAAGGTGAACATTTCCCTCAGAAGAGTCAAATGTATGTTCTACCTTCTCATTGAACAAAGGCTGTGCAAAGACTAAGATGTACTCTGCCAAACCATGACACTAAAAAGTCAAACTTGGCAAACAGTAGCAAAAATCAATGAACGAGAGGCAGTTATTCATTCTGTTGCCAATACACCCCCCCCCCCAATGTGCACTTGTTTAGCAGCTTGATAATACATGCAAGTAGGCATTTGTTAAAATGCTTTCTGAAATTCAAAATGTCAGTGGAGGTTTCATATACCAGTAGTTTTCTGAAAAAGTAGATTTTGAACTCTTCTCTTTGACAACTTAGTTTTACAACTAATTTAATGCAGTTCCTGTAAAATCTGATAATATGAATGAAAAAAAATGAAATGAAAGAAAAAGAAAAAACTAGATGTGATGTATCAACGAAGACAGAATTACTAACCTCAAGAGACATAAATGTCATAGCAAGCCTTGTATGGCATACTAAACATTACATTATTCAGCCAAGACATTTGCCAATATACCCCTCAATCTAACATTGTTCCCTTAAAACATGACGTGGAATAAAATCCGCTTTATCAGTTTGCATACACATTAAGATTTTACGTTTTTGTTTCAATTTGCTTTTGAAAGCGATAAAATAAAATAATAATATGAGAGATTTTCATGAGCTGACTGTCATGAAATCAAGTCACAGGAAAGTAAAAGACATGGCCTGAGGGTCTTCCAAGCAGTTCCTTGACATTTCAATAAGAGATTATATACATTTATTTCAGGGAAGCTTCGTCAGAATAACTATAACAGATTAGGTCTTAAATCATATACTAGCTAACGGTCAAATGGAAAGAAACCATGAACAATGAAAGCTATCCAAACTGGGTAAAGGTGAACAATCAGTTTCGGTAAATGCGAACAGCTTGGAATTTCATGCTTACATGCCTCAACAGATCACGATGAGAAAAGGTCAGACTCGCGTCATGACCTCACAGTTTGTGCTTTCATACATGTTAATTCTTCCAGACACCACAAGAAACCAAAACTGACGAGTCATTACTGCCGACTCCCTGACGCTATCCGTTTCCACCTTCCCCAGGTACGAGGCATGAGCAACACTTATGACTGGAGGTAAATCAATGCTGACAGTTTTATAAAGCAAAAATAAATTAGATCATCACAATTCGTCCTTTATATAAAAAAAGCTGAATGAAGGAGCAAGCAGTCGAAACATGAGTGCAATCATCCTTAAAGTTGAAGCAGCCTCACGATATTAAGCTTCATCTTGGGAGAAGAGAAAATTTAAATAAACATATCTGAAGAAGGCTGTGGCACAAAAAATGCTATCATTGTGTTATTCATGCTTTGTTGAAGAGATTAATTATTTGAACTTGCATGATAAGTTCTGCTGAGGATCAAAGGCTTGATGACAAAAGTTATCATAAAGGACAGATGTTATAGCACTAAGCATTCAGAGACTTTTTATTATTATTATTATTATTATCATTATTATTATAATTATTAGTATTATAGACTGATGGTAAAACTTGTCTACAAATGTGTAATACCTGCTCCTATATTTTGAGATTGAGGTCTTCATTTTGAAAGATGAGGATGGGGGGGAACAGAATGAAACTTTTTCTTAAGTAAATGAAAATATAAAAGCGTCTTTGATGCTCATACAGAGTAAGCCAGCATGCATTAAAGGAAATAATCTGTTGTTGAAAGATACATAACCCACACAATCCTTCCTTGCACCCATCTGCACAGCATCAGCCCACCCAGAGTGACGTCAATGTGCAGATTAAAGCACCCCCCCCCCTCCATCTCCCTCCATCTCTTTCCTTTTTCACGCCTGATCAAGACTTTTCATGAAACCTCAATGCTGCTGTATTCACTGCCACAAAGGGAGCTTTGCTTTAGGCTTAATAAAGAAAAGAAATACATTATGAAAGCATAACTACAAATTGGGATATTTACAGTTAAAAACAAAGCGGGTATATTAGTATATTATAGGCCTTTACATACAACAGAATATGATTTTTTTTTTTAATGTGCTGCAGTATTAATTTCAAAAAGGAGTGAAAAATCAAGGCTAACAAACATGTATAAGTCAACATGAAACTGCTACATTTACGTTGTTACAAAAATGTAAAGATACAAGTTTACCTGAAAGCAAAACCTGTTTCAACAGATTTCAATGCAACGTTCCTACACAGACTTCTAGCTAAAATAGTGCTGTTCCCCCATGTCTTTTTTATCGTTGACTTGGTATAATTTATTGCTAATGGCTGCTGTGCCGACTCACTACCATTTTTATTTATTTATTTTATTTTTTTTAAGATAACCTTGATATCCTGCACATACTGTGATACAAACACACAACCTCAATTTCTTTTCAGGCTGAGGTCACCATGACTCGAAGTAATTTCCCCCTTTGTCAAGTCCACCAAAAATACTCATCGCTATAAGAAAAAGAAAGACGGTTAAAAATAAAAATATCAAGATGTAAAAAAACAAAAAAAAACAATTTGTGAACATTTTTTTTCCCTTGTTGAAGCTCAGGCTCCCTTGTCATGGATGCACAGATGCCGAAATGCAAAACCATGTACTATGCGAATGTAGTTCATACATATGATAAATAGATTAATGTTGGAGTATTGCAGCATTAACGATCATGCTGGAACACAGAAAACCATATTGCATCATTCATATTTGCAAGTAAGATACAGAGCACACAGTGGAGCAGTGGTTATAGCTGTTGTCTCATGGCAAGAAAGGTCACAGGTTCGATTCCTGAACTGGGGCATTTCTGTGTGGGTTTGCATGTTTATCCTGGGCATATGTGGATTATCTCATGGTATTATGGTTTCCTCCCACTGATTTAAATCATACACGGTAGGTTAAATTATAACACCAAACTGTCCTTGTGAGAGTGTGTCTCAGTTCTCGCAACCTGACCTGGGTGTACCCTGCCCCTCGCACAGTGGCTGCTGGTGATAGGCACCAGTTCCCCTGCAATCTAGAATGGAAAAATGCATGGATGGATGGATGGATGGATGGATGGATGGATGGATGGATGGATG